>NC_086445.1:877877245-878200116 GCF_028390025.1 Pseudophryne corroboree
CCAATCTCACCACCTACCCGCCGTCGGTTGGCTGGAGATGATGCAATAGCTTATGGGCTGAAGGTTGACTACTACACAATTACAGAACAATTCTGCAGGTTGCAGAGTGGACACAGATTCTGTTGACACAGATTAATGATACAATATAGAATTACACTTTGTATTACAAATCAGACTGGAAATTATTTTAAATTAATTAAAATTGAGAAGCATAAAAATCACTAGCGGTGCTGGTCATAACCATTAGATATTGTTTGGAAATTTTTCTCTTGATATACATGAAAAAGCCTACATGAAAAAAAGGAATATGTGATAATAAAGATACTCTGCATTATTTACGTAATTCCCTATTAAGTATTATTATGCATCAATTATATTATAGCCATCTCCATTTTACGTACCTGCTCACTAATTGTGTATTTCCATTTTAAAACCTAATGCAGATACAACTTGATTTTAGAGATCAACTTATAAGAAGGATGCTAACTCTAAATAGTAAAATCAACAGTGTCAAATATGTTGAAGCCAGTCACTCAACCCTAGGTGCATTGTGGGTAAACTAGGAAAGTGCATTAAGCTATTAGGCATAAATATTTTACTCCTAGTGTTAGCTTTATCAAGTTTATACATTTTCTAAGTGATTCTCCAGCAAAATATTTTATTATAAATTATGCATCCTGGTTTTTTTTTTTTTTCTAAACAGATAAGTTTTCTCCTAAAAATACTAAAATATATTTGGAAGGACAGTGCTTAAATGTTTAGTTGTCTAAATGCTTGTCTAAATGCTTATTGGCACACTGATATAATTCGCCACGCCATCCAACAAAGGTGATAAAAGTAAACAATCATTGTGCATGGCAAAGATAGGATGGACTTACCCCTAACAGTCATCTTTTCCGCTTTTGATATAAAATACGTAGCCTATTCCATCAATTTTTGGTTAAAAAATTAGAAAAAAAGATTGATCTGTTAATTATTTTTTTTTAGAAAATGCTTTCATCCAAAAGTACATTTTAATACAGATAATGAAAGCATTTTGTTTAAATGTTGTTGCTGTTTTTGTAGCTGATGCTGCAGACCTTTTGCTACAATTTTTAATTAATAGCGTTACTTTATATGTCATTAAAAAGATTTACATTGAATTTTTTTGGTCTTTGTGGCAATGTTCATGCACCAATATAATTGGGTAATGGTAGCGATACATATTACCAGTACAACAAAAAACAAATCTGCCAATGAGGATGTTATATCTCCTGGAATCCAGAAATTGTGAAGATGGGCAATTTTGTGAAATTATTTGTAAAAAGTTAGGTGAAACTGTATGTTTGTAGGTGTGGACCATTTTTTGAAGCATTCATCTGCAACAATATGGGCTGTCTAGTGGGCAAGGCCAAGCGAGTTGTTGCATTGTCTTCGAAACAAGATGTACCACCTACTGAAAGGGGCATGATCACACCATCTTATTGGCTTGGCAGTATTTCTTTGGAAGCCTGGACATTTGGACAGGCCTGTTTCCGAAAGGTCTGTATCCACTTCCACCCCTTCTTGGTGCCCCTGGCAACAACTATTAATTAGCCGTGCATTCTTTCACCTTATGCACAAAGCAAGTGGGTTATATGAAAGCTGACATATGGAGATACTATATTGCCAAACAAGTAGGTGTGGCTTATTTAATGAGTACATAATGTATTTTTGGAGGGAGATACAGATAATGGATTGTTATATGGATATGCTTTAAAGCCCAAGTAATTCATCTTTAAACTCAGTGGACAGTAATTGTTTTTGGCTTTAACAATCTAGGACACATTTGCAATATATAGCAAATAAGTACAAAGTTTAGTGTATCTGTTTTTTTACTTTCTGTATATGTTGAAATCTAATTATATCAGCAAATTATGATATGTCAATACAGTGATCCCTTACCGTGCAACAAAAATACTGAATACATGAAAATGGGAACAAAATAAATCAGTAAAAAAAAAAATATACACACACACATATATGATAATGTTTCATTATATGAAAAGTGTAGTTTGTAAGTGTCCCTCTGGACTGTGACCCTAATATGGTTTGGATGTTTAAAGCCAGATCAAATGCCAACACTATATACAGTATGTCCTACGTATCCCGCACTAGTTATACCTTAATGAGTGCTCAGTGGTCTCCTTGCAGACACAACCATGTGTCAGTAACCCCTGATTACTATGTATATTCAGCACCAGCATAAAGCAAAGGAGAAGAGGTGCTTATAGCGAACGGCAATGACATGCATATGGTCCGAAAGTTTGTTTTTCTGTTTCAGTGTTTGTTGTATTTTTCAAAGAACCCATCAAAAATACTAAAAAAGAGATTAAAAGTCTTGTTCCATTTTGTCAGCGAGGAAGCAGCATCATCCAAAACAGGGGGAGGTCACACCAAATGGTGCAGAGTGAAGTTTTCTCCTAATTACTACCCTATATATGGCAGTTTATAGCTTTATTATTTAATACAGACAATAGCTTTCATTCCTTTGATACAAAAGCTGGAAATAAAAAAAGGATTTGTGCCATCACCTGAATGCCAGTCCCCAGATGCCCCTCCACACATTGTTCATGTATAGGATTTTCTGTTTCTTAAGGCATCTCTCTGTATCACTTTTTGCAAGTCCCTCTCTTTGTGTGCTCTACTCCTGCATCTCCCTCAATTCCCAAGGGCGTTTTAAGTGCTGCATGCAATCCCTTGAGCCTTGGGAAGAAATGGACCTGCTCCTTCCTCCGGGAACTCTCCAAGATGGAAGGTTGTCTTGCAGTGAGGAGGATAAAAAAGTGCGAAGGAAAGGCAGGCTGCTTCCGGATCTCCCTCTGAGCTCCAGATCATCAGCAGGCCTTAGTGGAAAACTAGATGGGATAACAGCAACAATGATCAGAACACAGCGCCAAGCGTACCAGTCATTTAGCTAATCATTCATTTTATACATTTCATTTGTTAGTGTTTTGAAACATTTGCATTCTGAAAAACATTTGATCCCATCAACTGAAATCCTTAAGTACCCCCAACAGGTCATGTTTACGTGATTTCTTTTGTCATACATAGCACAAGGATACAACAGATATACAGTAGGAGGGAATTCAATTAGGTGCCAGTAAAATCTGTCTGGTGAATCCGCCCAACACTGCCACAGTTTACGGCAGCAGGGATCTTGCTCAAATGTGCTCGCTACACCATAGGTAGCGAGCACTTTTAGACGAATGGGACATTCGACTGGGCGGCCGAAGGGGGCAAATCAGGTGCTGTTTCCAGCATTTAAACGCCGCGGCAACAGCAATTTCCCAAATCCGCCCATAACTGAATTCCCCCCTTTATGTACATGCCTGCTTCAAAGGGTCAATCTTAGTACACAAAAATTATTTGATTTTTACATTTCTTGTGGGGGAATGGGTTTGGGTCCATTGCAATTGTACACATGTACACTAGTAAAAAGATAAAAAAATTAGAAATGTGACACATAGGGAGGGATTTAAATGTTATCGTGGGTCCCAGTACCCACTGTCAGCTATTCAAATGTTGCTGCCAACAGGTGCGAGACCTTCATTTCAGCTTGCTACCTCTAGGGGTAGTGAGCTGAAATGCACAAAAAAATACCCATATGGACGCCCAAACAGAACTTTTTACATTGCGCCCATTCATTTAGTCAGCTCATCCCGATTGAAATGGGCGCGATCAGAGCGAAAACAGGGGACAACTGATTATCGCCCCAAGATCTGCCGTCACTTTAGATGGGAGATCAGGCACGATTAAACAACTGAATTCCCCCCATGGAATGTAGACAGTGTAATGTTTTAAAACTTCTTAATAATGGATGAGGCTCAAATGAACAGTATATTAAGTGAAGATATGAATCAATTAACTAAGTAAGGGAGTGGTTCTAGAGTAACACCAGCAGAATGTGGCATTTTTTGCTTTTCTGCAAGATGGTAAAATAGACACAATTATGCAAAACTAAATACGCTGTATAGCCACATACTTTGTGTATAGTAAATTACTTGTATAAAAGGCCTATAACAGTATTTGCTTAAAACATAAAGTAAACGTAAGGAAGAAAGGTAATGTGTTAACTGGACAGACCTATATCATACTTGTCTACTCTCCCTGAAGTTGCAGAAGACTCACAATTTTTCAGGGAGTCCCCCACACCCCAGGAAGAGCAGCTGAATCTCCCAGAGATAACAGCTGGAATTGCGGCTACGTATGAAGAGGTGGGGATAAATTATTTAAAATTTGCATAATTTTAGCACTGCTCCTTCACCACGGACCCACAAATCATAGCATAGGGCAATGGTGGGGCCTAATCCTATCTCCGGATAAGTATTACCTACACTTCTTATTTGTGTGTAATACATATACTTGTCTGTTTAGTGTATTTCAAGTGGCACACCACATTTATGGTCCTTGGGAAAGGTCCTGATAAATAATCTAGTTTGCAGGTTTGCAGATCCTTGTGTGAATGTGAATGTTGGAGAGAGTCACTTTAAAGTCCAATCTATGGTGCACACCAGGACCACACCCATTGGTTTTCCTAATATGCTGCTGGCGGGTTTACCTTCACTTCTGTGGTCATTCAGGGCCATATCTAGGGGTACAGGCATCGCTGGAAAAGTAAAGGATTTGACACTCTACACCCATCATCCATATAATAACTTTTGCTTATAATTTGGCCATCTCAGAATCAGAATCATCTTTATTGCCAAATATATCAGTACATAATACACAAGGAATACTGACAGGAGGGTAAGGGTGATGGGTAGGATGGACGGGAAAATGTGGGGACAAGATAGGTCATGTTTGTAACAGGATATGGAGGAGAAGAGGGTGGAGGACTGAGGGGTAAGATGCTGGTAGGCAGGGCCATCTTTTCGTATGGGCTCAATGGGCAGTTGCCAAAGGGCCCCAGAAGTATAAGGGCCTGAGGCTGATTGCTGAGGGTCCCATTTTTCCAGGGGTAGCAGATTTTTGAAAATCGACCCTGGGGAACTGGAGATATCTGACCTTAAAGCAGTGGTCCCCATCCGAGCCTGTTAATTGCTCTGCCCAGCCAGATTTCTCTGGTTCTGTCTGACTAAGAGTTTTTTGAGGGTATACTTCAAAAGTTGGGACTCTCCCCTTTCAGTGGACACTGGCAGCTTGTCTCTACTATGCCCAGAACCAGAGATATCAGCCTTCCAGCAGCTGGTCCCTGCTCCAGGTCCACATGCCTGGTATGCAGTTTTATATTTTCATCGGTCGATTACTCTGGCTCCTGAGCTCTGATCCCCAAGTCCCCAGTACCTCCATAAGGGATGTACTCTCTAATTTTTTATTAAATTGAAAGCTAAGAAATCTAAGAACTGGAGATTTCTGCAGTCAAGCAAGCTGCCCTCCCACCGGATAATTATGAATATTAAGCCCACTCCACTATCCATCCCTCCCCTGCGTATTAAATACCCCCTACCACCCTGGAAGTCATGTTTTGGGGCTCTTCATTCAACCCAATGCCCCCTTCTACAGTTTGCCCCATCTCCGACCATCTGTGCAGTAAAGGAGTAATCAGCAGAAATTACTGCTCCAGGTCCTACATGCTGGGCGGAAGATAGAGCACAACCCTACCACCCATGGGACATCAAAGATGCCGCTGATAGAACCCTCCACCCCTACCACTAGAGGATGTTGCAGTGCATTGCTTTGCCCAGGGACCTACAATGCTGTTAAGATGGCCCTGCTTGTAGGATATATGTAAACCTGTGGCATATTCCAGAGGATGCAAGAAGGGCATAACCTGAGTTACGGTGTAGAGAGAGGGTCTTCAGTTCTGTCTATATTACATGTGTCACTTCTTAGCTCCCCATTGTTTTATTATTTTGAAGTCCTCCAAGAATCTATACTTTGGGTAGCTGCAGCTCACCAATCAGAGTGACTTCCCTACACAATCAGGGCATAGCTGTTCTAGATCGTTTAGTTGCGGACATGCCTTCATGCCTGTCATTAATGCTGGGGCACAGTTCTGCATCGCTAATATGTTTTAATTCCTTTTGGATAAATTGAAAAAGTGGAAGAAAGAGGATCCCTTTAGAACTACTATATGAATGCAATAAGGTTGTGAACAGGAGATTTTTTTCCCCTGTTTTTTTTTATAAGTGGCACTATTGGTCTTAGCATGTTTGAATGGGAAAGGTCTAAGTCCATTAAATGCCTTTAGTTCTTTAAAATCCCAAATTTCCCTGTTATATATAATGTGCCTAAAAGGGAGGTTAGTTTAGGTCCTCAAGCTCAGAAATCTAATAAACTATTGCAAAAGAAGGCATATTAATGTATAATGGCCCTCATTCCGAGTTGTTCGCTCGGTATTTTTCATCGCATCGCAGTGAAAATCCGCTTAGTACGCATGCGCAATGTTCGCACTGCGACTGCGCCAAGTAACTTTACTATGAAGAAAGTATTTTTACTCACGGCTTTTTCTTCGCTCCGGCGATCGTAATGTGATTGACAGGAAATGGGTGTTACTGGGCGGAAACACAGCGTTTCAGGGGCGTGTGGCTGAAAACGCTACCGTTTCCGGAAAAAAACGCAGGAGTGGCCGGAGAAACGGTGGGAGTGCCTGGCCGAACGCTGGGTGTGTTTGTGACGTCAACCAGGAACGACAAGCACTGAAATGATCGCACAGGCAGAGTAAGTCTGGAGCTACTCTGAAACTGCTAAGTAGTTAGTAATCGCAATATTGCGAATACATCGGTCGCAATTTTAAGAAGCTAAGATTCACTCCCAGTAGGCGTAGGCTTAGCGTGTGTAACTCTGCTAAATTCGCCTTGCGACCGATCAACTCGGAATGAGGGCCCATGTTAAGTTAATATTTATATCTGACTGTCTAGGCTTGTCTCATCTGGTGTAGAGTCAGGTTGTTGACATTCATAATATCCTACGTTATGATGTCAGCATGGTTGAAATGTCAATATCTAATATAGTGGTCATTCCAAGTTGTTCGCTCGCTGCTAATTTTAGCAGAATTGCTAATAGGCTAAAATCCGGCAGTTCTGCGCATGCGTATGCACAGCAGGGCGCACGTGCTAAGCAATTTTACACAAAACTATGCTATTTTACTCACGGGAGAACAAAGCTTTTCAGTCGCTCTGTTGATCGGAGAATGATTGACAGGAAGTGGGTGTTTCTGGGTGGTAACTGAGCGTTTTCCGGGAGTGTGCTAAAAAAACGCAGGCGTGCCAGCAGAAAACGCAGGAGTGGCTGGAGAAACGGGGGAGTGGCTGGCCGGACGCTGGGTGTGTTTGTGACGTCAAACCAGGAACTAAACGGACTGAGGTGATCGCAATCTAGGAGTAGGTCTGGAGCTACTCAGAAACTGCAAGGAAATACTTAATAGCAGAATTGCTAATCTTTCGTTAGCAATTCTGCTATGCTAAGATACACTCCCAGAAGGCGGCGGCTTTGTGTTTGCATTTCTGCTAAAAGCAGCTAGCGAGCGAACAACTCGGAATGAGGGCCATGGTTACAACTGCAAAATGTCAACATGGACAAAATGATGACATATGGCATGTCAACATAGTAAAAATGTCAACATTAGCAGTAATATTAGAGTTAGGGGTAGCATTAATGTTACTGTTTGGGTTAGGGGTAGCGTTATAGTTTTAGGTTAAAAATGACTTGTCAAGTATTGTCACTGTGTTGATATTTCCTCAGTGTTGGCATTATGACATGGTGACTGTTGGCATGATATATTGAACCCTCCCAGTTATAAATTTGCGATGCCCTGCATAGGTGCTTCTACTGATAAACTAGTAATGCTAAACAATGACCCTGGCATCCAACTACCATAGACTGATTTACGGTCGCCCTGCTGCCGGCATGCCGGCAGTCAGGATCCCGGCGCCAGGATTCCGATCTCCGGCCACTCATACCCCACCCTTCTCCGGTTGGTATTCAGTATGCCGGCTGTTGGGATCCCGGCACCCAGCATACTGACAACTATTCTCCCTCTTGGGGGTCCATGACCCCCCTGGAGGGAAAATAAATAGTGCGGCGCGCGTAGCATGCCGGCGGTTGGGATCCCTGCGCCGTTATGCTGGGCGCCGGGATCCCACTTGCCGGCCACTCATATCACACCTGTGTTCTCCTACTTGTGCTAAGAGCCAGGATTTGCTCTCTGTACTGATATAATAGGTGTGAACAGGTTGGGGTCCCTGACAGATTTTTACTTACCTGTGAGACTGAGGACACAGAGAACGATGATGACAATCCCCAACAGGATGGAAACAACACTCAAAAGCCTGGCCAAGCGTCCTAATCTGCGGGCTCCATCCACATCTCCCTGCTGCAAGCTGTTCCGTGACTAATCATATGGAAACAAAGAGGAACACAAACCACTATTATTCAGTATGAATTAACATAAGGACAAAATAAAATCCTGCCAATAATTTGCCTTTTATATTCCCTTTAGTTTTCATGACATTAAAAATTAAAACAGCTTTTCACTCCTATCTATCATTAGTTTATTAGTTTGTAGAAAACACTTTTGCAGCTTTATTAACTGCATTGCATAATCTCCCTTGCTTCCATTTGTGTTCCTAGGACAGGAACCTGTATAATCTATGCATACATATATTTCTGAGAAAATTGTATCCCACACACAGAGAAGATCCGGAATTTATCCAAAGACAGCAACGGAAACAAAATCAGAGACGCTATGCAATAGAAAAACGCAATGTGTTTAAGTTTGCAGGAAGTCATATATAGAAACCCACACCAAGTAACATGAAGGCCGGGGGAGCCGAGATATCATTTCATCTTGGCACCGCTAAATCTCTGAATGTCGCCCCTCAGGGGAATCTAGATTTACCCGCCACATAACCTACCTGATGACAGAGGTATCTATTTATCTTCATAGGAGGTATATGAGCCATATATTAGGTCAAGAGGTCAACACCATATGGTCGACATGCATATGGTCTACATGGTCAAAAGGTCGTCAGGTTCATATGGTCAAACTCTACAAATTGACACACATAAATAAAAACTTGGTCAACCTTTTTATTTGTTGACAATTTTCATGTCATCCTTTTGCTTGTGTCGACCTCTTACCCATGTCACCCTTGTGTATGTCGACCATTTGGTGTCAACCCTTTCACTGTCAACCTATTATACCATAACCTTTAGAGCGATATCTCTATCTACTGTATCTATTCATATATCTATCCAGTGGTGCAAGTAGAAAAAATGTCTTACGGGTACTGTGTGCGCGCGCCGAAGGCGCACACGCAAAAAAATGGGTGTGGCCAAATGCCACATGGGGCGTGGCCAATGAAAATGGGGGCGTGATACACATATGGGGGAGGGGCAGATACACGTATGACCCCAATAGTGTCAGATACACGTTGCACCACAGTGATAGATATACATTGCCCCACAGTGCCAGATACATATAACCCCACAGTGCCAGATACACATTGCCCCACAGTGCCAGATACACAAATGTCCCCAGAGTGCCAGATACACAAATGTCCCCAGAGTGTCAGATACACATTGCCTCACAGTGCCAGATACACATTGCCCCACAGTGCCAGATGCACATTGCCCCACAGTGCCAGATACACAAATGTCCCCAGAGTGCCAGATACACATTGCCCCACAGTGCCAGATACACATTGCCCCACAGTGCCAGATACACAAATGTCCCCAGAGTGCCAGATACACATTGCCCCACAGTGCCAGATGCACATTGCCCCACAGTGCCAGATGCACATTGCCCCACAGTGCCAGATACACATTGCCCCACAGTGCCAGATACAGAAATGCCCCCAGAGTGCCATACATTGCCTCACAGTGTCAGATACACATTGCCCCACAGTGCTAGATACACAAATGCCCCCACTGTGTCAGATATACATTGCCCCCCGTGCCAGATACAGAAATGCCCCTACAGTGCCAGATATGCCCCCAGTGCCAGATATCCTCCAGTGCCAGGTATACATGCCCCCCTGTGCCAGATATCCCCCAGTGCCAGGTATATATGCCCCCCTGTGCCAGATATGCCCCCAGTGCCAGGTATATATGCCCCCCTGTGCCAGATATGCCCCCAGTGCCAGGTATACATGCCCCCCCAGTGCCAGGTATAACATGCCCCCCTCCCCTACTCACCGCTGCCGTCGCTGTCCTCCTGTCTGTCATGTGAGGGAAGGAGAGTGCAGCCTGCGCCTCTCGTTCCCCTCAGTCTTCGGCGGGTGTCTCAGTTTAATTCAGCGCCGGTCCGTGAGCCAATCAGAGCTCGCGGGTGCGAGCTCTGATTGGCTCACGGATCGGCGCTGAAGTAAACTGAAACACCCACCGGAGACTGAGGGGAACGAGAGGCGCAGGCTGCACTCTCCTGCCCTCACATCAGAGGCGTGTGCGGCGGTGCGGCGTGGGGGAGGGAGGGAAGGAAGAGGAGCGGCAGCCCGTCGGTGTGGGTACGGCGTACCCACGGCTAAATTCTTACGGGTACGCCGTACCCACCCGTACCCGCCCACTTGCACCACTGTATCTATCTATCTATCTATCTATCTATCTATCTATCTATCTATCTACACACACACACACACACACACACACACACACACACACACACACACACACACACACACACACACACACACACACACACACACACACACACACATATTTACAGTGCATCCGGAAAGTATTCACAGAGCTTTACTTTCCACATTTTATTGTGTTACAGCCTTGTTCCAAAATGGAACAAATTCATTTTTCACCTCCAAATTCTACACACAACGGGGGTGATTCAGACCTGATCGCACGCAGGTGTTTTTTTTGCAGTGGTAGTTGCCGCGGGTGGTCTTCAGTATGCCGGCGGTCGGGCTCCCGGCGACCAGCATACCGGCGCCGGGAGCCCGAAAGCTGGCATACCGACACTTATTCTCCCTCGTGGGGGTCCACGACCCCCCTGGAGGGAGAATAAAATAGTGTGGCGCGCGTAGCGCGCCACCGTGCCCGTAGCATGGCGAGCGCAGCGAGCCCGCCAGGGGCTCATTTGCGCTCGCCACACTGTCGGTAAGCCGGCGGCCGGCCTCCCGGCGGCGGTATGCTGGTCGCCGGGAGGCCGGCCGTCGGCAGATCGTAGTGAACCCAGTTGCCGCCTACAGGGAGGTAGGGGGTAGTTGATGTGCAGTGGTGCAAGCGCTTCTTTTAATTTTTTTTGATCAGGTAGTTGCCGCCTACAGGGAGAGGGGGTAGTTGAGTTCAGGGGTGCGAACGCTTGTGCAGAGAGCTGCACAAACAAAAGTTTGTGCAGTCTCTGCACAGCTCAGGACTTACACAGCCGCTGCGATGATCCGGCCAGGAGCTGACGTCAGGAATCCTCCCTCCAAACTGCTGGGCATGTCTGCGTTTTTCCGGACACTCCCTAGAAACGGTCACTTAACACCCACAAACGGCCTCTTCCTGTCAATCTTCTTGCGATCGCCGGTGCGATCGCTTTCTTCGTTAAATCCATCGCTGTCCAGTGATCCCCGTCGCCGGCAGCTGATGCGCCTGTGCATTGCGGAGCATACACATGCGCAGTTCAGACCCGATCGCACCGCTGCAAGAAAAGCTAGCATGCTATCGGGTCTGAATGACCCCCAATACCCCATAATGACAACGTGAAAAAAAGTATTTTTGAGATTTTTACAAATTTGTTAAAAATAAAAATCTAAGAAATCACATGTACATCACAGCCTTTGCCATGAAACTCAAAACTGAGCTCAGGCGCATCCTGTTTCCACTGATCATCCTTGAGATGTTCCTACAGCTTAATTGGAGTCCACCTGTGGTCAATTCAGTTGATTGGACATGATTTGGAAAGGCACACACCTGTATGTCTATATAAGGTCCCACACTCGACAATGCATGTCTGAGCACAAACCAAGCATGAAGTCAAAGGAATTGTCTGCAGACCTCCGAGACAGGATTGTTGGGGCACAAATCTGGGGATGGGTACAGAAAAATATCTGCTGCTTTGAAGGTCCTAATGAGCACCATGGCCTCCATTATCCGTAAATGGAAGAAGTTCGGAACCACTAGGACTCTTCCTAGAGCTGGCCGGCTGTCTAAACTGAGCGATTGGGGGAAAAGGGCCCTAGTCAGGAAGGTGACCAAGAACCTGATGGTCACTCTGTCAGAGCTACAGCATTCTTCTGTGGAGAGATGAGAATCTCCCAGAAGGACAATCATCTCTGCAGTAATCCACCAATCAGGCCTGTATGGTAGAGTGGCCAGACAGAAGCCACTCCTTAGTAAAAAGCACATGGCAGCCCACCTGGAGTTTGCCAAAATGCACCTGAAGGACTCTCAGACCATGAGAAACAAAATTCTCTGGTCTGATGAGACAAAGATTGAACTCTTTGGCGTGAATGCAAGGCGTCATGTTTAGAAGAAACCAGGCACCGCTCATCAGCAAGCAATACCATCCCTACAGTGAAGCATGGTGGTGACAACATCATGCTGTGGGGATGTTTTTCAGCGGCAGGAAATGGGAGGCTAGTCAGGATAGAGGGAAAGATGAATGCAGCAACATACAGAGACATCCTGGATGAATACCAGTATCAGAGCGCTCTTGACCTCAGTCTGGGCGGATGGTTCATCTTTCAGCAGGACAACGACCCTAAGCACACAGCCAAGATATCAAAGGAGTGGCTACACGACAACTCTGTGAATGTCCTTGAGTGGCCCAGCCAGAGCCCAGACTTAAATCCGATTGAACATCTCTGGAGAGATCTGAAAATGGCTGTGCACTGACGCTTCCCATCCAACCTGATGGAGCTTGAGAGGTGCTGCAAAGAAGAATGGGCAAAACTGCCCAAAGATAGGTGTACCAAGCTTGTGGCATCATATTCAAAAAGACTTGAGGCTGTAATTGCTGCTAAAGGTGCATCAACAAAGTATTGAGCAAAAGGCTGTGAATACTTATGTACATGTGATTACTTAGTTTTTTATTTTTAATAAATTTGCAAAAATCTCAAAGAAACTTATTTCACGTTGTCATTATGGGGTATTGTGTGTAGAATTTTGAGGAGAAAAATGAATTTATTCCATTTTGGAATAAGGCTGTAACATAACAAAATGTGGATAAAGTGAAGCGCTGTGAATACTTTCTGGATGCACTATATGGAAAAAAACAACAATGAGGACACTATGGGGAATGCAGATAATGGTGTATTAGAATAAAAATACAACAATAAGGGACCCATCTACTGTTTATTGAGGTTTAGACTTGATAAATAGAATTTCTTATTGCTGCTATTTTAAGAAATCAATTTCCGCCCATATGTATTAACAATCACATCCAGGGACAGGTGCTCCTATAGGAGCCCGTCACAGCAATGTGTAAGCTCAAGTGATCTCATCAGGGATCACTTTACCTTATGCTGCGGACTTGTGCATGCGTGGTCGTTAGTAGATATGAGTGGGTTCGGTTCTCAGAGAACCGAACCCTACCGAACTTTGCCTTTCCGAGTTCGGTTCCGAGCCTGGCTCGAGTTTTCCCGCCTGACTTGGAAACCCGAATGCGGCAAAACGTCATCATCCCGCTGTCAAATTCTTGCGGGATTTGGATTCCATATAAGGAGCCACGCGTCGAGGCCATTTTCATTCCAGTCTCGGAGAGTGTATTGAGAGGACGTGTCCTCAGTGTTCAGTGGCTGTGTGGGGGCGGGAAAGTGGGGTGGCGAGTCTTGTGCTGTGTTGTGCTGTCCAGTGTATTCAGTGTATTGTGCTGCATCAGTCCAGCCAGTCACAGTGTTGGTGTCCTCTGCTGCCATATATCCAGTGTAGCTGTTTAAAGTGGTGCTGTGTTGTGTTGTCCAGTCCAGTGTAGTCAGTGTATTGTGCTGCAAAAGTCCAGCCAGTCACAGTATTGGTGTCCTCTGCTGCCATATATCCAGTGTAGCTGCTAGCTGTATAAAGTGGTGCTGTGTTGTGCTGTCCAGTCCAGTGTAGTCAGTGTATTGTGCTGCATCAGTCCAGCCAGACACAGTGTTGGTGTCCTCTGCTGCCATATATCCAGTGTAGCTGTATTAAGTGGTGCTGTGTTGTGCTGCATCAGACCAGTGGTAGTGTCCTGTCCATCAGTCATTCAAGTGACGATATATGCTTCTGCTATATGTCCACTGCTGCTGTATAATAATTATAACAACAACAACACAAGTTCCTTACAGTGTTGTTGTGTTGTGCTGCATCAGACCAGTGGTAGTGTCCTGTCCATTATTCATTCCAGTGACGAGGCAGTCACAGTGGTATACGCTGCTGCTGCTATATGTCCACTACTGATGTATAATAATAATAATAATAATAATAATAACAACAACAACCACCACCACAAGTCCCTTACAGTGTTGTGTTGTGCTGCATCAGACCAGTGGTAGTGCCCTGTCCATCAGTCATTCCAGTGACAATATACGCTGCTGCTATATGTCCACTGCTGCCGTATAATAATTATAACAACAACCACAAGTCCCTTACAGTGTTGTTGTATTGTGCTGCATCAGACCAATGGTAGTGTCTTGGCCATCAGTCATTCCTGTGCCGCATATTGTGTTATATAACTCCAAAAAAATAATGGAGAACAAAAATTTGGAGGATAAAATAGGGAAAGATCAAGAACCACTTCCTCCTAGTGCTGAAGCTGCTGCCACTAGCCATGACATAGACGATGAAATGCCATCAACGTCGTCTGCCAAGGCCGATACCCAATGTGATAGTAGAGGGCATGTAAAATCCAAAAAGCCAAAGTTCAGTAAAAAGACCCAAAAAAAGAAATTTAAATGGTCTGAGGAACGTAAACTTACCAATATGCCATTTACGACACGGAGTGGCAAGGAACGTCTGAGGCCCTGGCCTATGTTCATGAATAGTGGTTCAGCTTCACATGACAATGGAAGCCCTCATAACTGAGGCCTTGACACTTATGTTGGTGTTAGACGTGTGCCCAGTATCTGCCATTAGTGCAGTGGGATTTAGACAACTGATGGAGGTATTGTGTCGCCGGTACCAAATCCCATCTAGATTCCACTTCACTAGGCAGGCATTAGCAAGATTTTGCCATTTAATTCCAGTGATTTGGACGTATAATTACAGTGATTTTGCCAATTAATTTCAGTGATTTATAATTATTAATTACAGTGATCTTGCCAATTAATTACAGTGATTGCTAATTATTAATTACAGTGATCTTGCCATTTAATTCCAGTGATTTGGACCTATAATTACAGTGATTTTGCCAATTAATTTCAGTGATTTATAATTATTAATTACAGTGATCTTGAAAATTAATTCCAGTGATTTGGAAGTATAATTCCAGTTGGAATTCTTTGTGTCGCTTGGCTTAGTCATACAGCTACCTCATTGCACCTCTTCAACATCTTTGCATGAGGTGCTGTTAGGGGCCTAGTTTTTGAAAAGTGCCATCCTGTGTGACACTGCCGTATGAGTCCAGGGGTACTGCTGTATTAGTCCTGGGGTACTGCCGTATAAGTCCACCAATTGCAGAATTTTTTTAAAAGTGGCTGGAGCGTGCTGGAGATGCTGTCAGTGGACCGAACAATTGCGGCCCACTCTCGACATTCAGCCACTGCGTGACACTACTAGATGGGCCAGGTGGTTGTGTCGCTTAGCTTAGGCCTACAGCAACCTCGGTGCACCTTTTTTTCTTCTTTGCATCATGTGCTGTTATGGGCCTTTTTTTGATATCTGCTCTCCTTTCTGCCACTGCAGTGCCACGCCTAGATGGGCCAATTGTTTGTGTCGCTTGGCTTAGTCATACAACTACCTCATTGCAATTCTTTTTCTTCTTTGCATGATGTGCTGTTTGGGGTCTTTTTTTTTTATAACTGCCCTCCTGTCTTCGCCACTGCAGTGCCATGCCTAGATGGGCCAATTGTTTGTGTCGCTTGGCTTAGTCATACAACTACCTCATTGCAATTCTTTTTCTTCTTTGCATGATGTGCAGTTTGTGGCCTTTTTTTTATATCTGCCCTCCTGTCTGACACTGCAGTGCAACTCCTAGATGGGCCAGGTGTTTGTGTTGTCCACTTAGTCGCTTAGCTTAGTCATCCAGCAACCTCGGTGCAACCTTTTGGCCTAAAAACAATATTGTGAGGTGTGAGGTGTTCAGAATAGACTGAAAATGAGTGGAAATGATTGTTATTGAGGTTAATTATACCGTAGAAACAAAATTACCCCCAAATTCTGTGAATTTAGCTGTTTTTATGTTTTTTTCTAAAATCATCCAGATCCAAAACCAAAACACGAAAGAGTGGTTTTGGCAAAACCAAGCCAAAATCAAAACACGAAAGTGGAATTAGAACCAAAACACAAAACACGAAAAGTGCCCGCCGCATATCTCTAGTCGTTAGACAGCGCATGCACCAGTGACTGTTACTGGGGAAGGATCCAGACAATCCCTCTCGCGGTAAATTGTGCGATATGTCGCCCATAGACTACAATGCCTAATGCCATCGCTACTGTGATGGGAAACAAGGAAAGCGAAGCAGATATCTTTGATATCTGCTATGGAAACCTTGTAATACTTTCAGGGGATACATTTTATGGATATCCCAATTATTTAGATGATTTACCATAAAATGTGTATAATAAATATGGCCTAAAAACATAACTGTAACATGTGAGAGACTTTATGTTGAAGACGATGGGACAGGATCAACCCTGGCTATAGACTATAGGGGTTGGAGCTTTGTGCAGGGGGTGGAGAGCCGTGGAGGCAGGTGAAGGGCTGTGGGGAGGGGGGAGATAGAGCAGTCAGAAAAGGTTTTATCATCACTCTGACACTGCCTGTATTAACTGTAGATGGTGGCCACACTTTGCCCTGTGACCCAGTACTAACTGGTGCCTCTCAGAGATTCTGGCGGGAGCCCCCAGAATATTTGCCACCCCATTTCTTGCGCCTATGATGAAGGTGGAACATTTAAATATGGGCCTGATTCATACTGTAGTTGTATGCTATTCCGATGTTCGTGAAGTCGAACAATTATCGGTGGTCTGCGTATCACTGCCGTAATGTGCACGCCCAGTGATTTTATTGTGATTGCGGTCACAGTGACGAATCAGTCTAAAGTGATTGACAGGGAGCGCCCATCTGGTGGGATGTCGGCAAAAACTTGGGTATATCAGGACTATTTTCCACCTACGTGATCCTATACACAGGAAACATGTCTCTGGCATCTCAGTTGCGACAGCCATTCTGCGTGACCATAGCTCACTCAGATGTTTGACGTTTGCCTGGTCTGCATTG
This sequence comes from Pseudophryne corroboree, assembly GCF_028390025.1. Lineage (NCBI taxonomy): Eukaryota > Metazoa > Chordata > Amphibia > Anura > Myobatrachidae > Pseudophryne > Pseudophryne corroboree. Next base: position 877,894,551 of record NC_086445.1, read on the forward strand.
ATGCTGTGACTGTTGCGTGCACCTGCGGATGTTCCAGTAGGCCTCTGATAATGTCGGTATTATCTTAGACCGCAAGCTATATCTCTAATACACTTTTACCGTTGAGCCGCTAGACTAAATGCACGTGCTACGCACTTTGTACGCTATTTGCGTACAGAGTCCTGCACGTGGTACGCACTTGGCGTACACACGCCGCGCTGAGTGTACGGAGTACACACAGCGAGCGCACACACAATTGATAACCTTTAAACCTTGTTAATGATACAATGTAATGATATGCTTACACTTTAAACCCTTAACAGTAAAGTACTGTAATGATGTTATACCGTTAAACCTTAAGTAGCGCTGGCGATACCAAGTACCCGCAGTGCGTACACCTTATCAATGCTTATACACCTTATACAGATAAATCTACTTTAAACCCTCGTGCAGGAAAGTGAAGACACCACACTGATTTGTAGTTGAAACCACCGGGTTCTAAGGCCACAGTGGATTGATTCCTAAAGATAAAACAATACAATTTATACACTACAGGCTAACAAGTAAATCTAAACAGAATAATGGCTACAGAGAATGTACATACGTGAGAATATTCGCAAGCGCAACCCGGTTCCGGTCCTCCACTCATCAGGTAGATAGCGTTCAGAGTCTTCTGACCGGCCAGGCAACAATGGTCCTTTTATACACAACATGCATACACAATACAATGGTCACTGTAATCTCATTGTCCATTGGACACAGGAATATGTCTTTACATTACAGAAGAGGTCATAGGTGGATTTGAATAGGTGGGCGATGTCTTTCCCCAACTGCTCTTGTGGGTGGTATCCTCTGGATTCCCGCCGCATATGTAATTTACAGTAAATACAGTTAATGTTCATAATCTACTTTTGTACATAACTATACGCAGGAACAAGCGATCTTTTTCTAACTAACACCGGAATGTTACCCTCAAAATACCCTACAGCTGGATACTAGACATCACCTTCCAACCTTTATCTGACCCTTCCTATCATGCAAAGGCGAATCTCTCTGTCCAGGAACTGTTTAAACTAGTAATACTTGCTGACATGGTCTAGGGGAACTATATCTAAAATGTACGCTATATGGGTTAAACATGTAATGTTCTAGTAACACGCTACACGCTCACAAACTCTACCGTAAATGCGCATACCACACGCCAAGGCGCATGGCCGTGAAAGCTCCGTTACGCAAAGTGCGGATATGCGCACGCACGGCAGAGCGAGTGCACGCGCAGCGGGCATGTGCATGGGGTTAGTACAAGGCATATGTATTACGATATTTTTCGACTTTGACACCTCTTAAGACAAAATCTCGGTGGATGTCACATTAACATCCTCTGAGTCAAAAATCGCATCTGTGGAAGCAGTAGCATAAACTATGAATCAGGCCCACTATGGACAAAGCCATTGATTAATGCTGCCACCCAGCTGCCAGAATGGTAATGAAAAACTTATTAAACAAGTAATTACAAAGTATCCCTGAGACTAAATTATTTATATTTTTGTCAATTACAATAACATAATGTGAAAAATGTATAATGTATATATAGTCCTTTGCATTAGGACGAAATGCGTCGGGAGTTACCCTGGACCCTCTTTTGATGGTCAGATAAGCTTTTATATCTATTGTTTCTTGTACGTGTGATACCTGCTCGTTTTAAACCGTGGTTTAATTTATGTACTAAAGTAAATGTGAAGGGAGATATCCTGGACCCTATTTTTATGGACAGATAAGCTTCTATATCATTTGTTTCTTGTACGTGCGATACCTGCTCGTTTTAAACCGTGGATATATTTTATGTACTTAATTAAATGTGAAAAATTAGCTTTTTACTACGCTATTGTGGAGTGTGATATTCTGGGAGAATTTCCAATTAACACTCACTAAGTAGAAAAATGCTATAACTACATATAGGTTTAAACAGTACACACTATTGGTTGTTTCTTTTTCTCTTTTGCATATTACTGCGATGATATTGGTCTGAGGACCGAAGATTCCTATCTGAGATAAGTGCTTGTCCCATTTTTTTCACTAAATATCATTCTATGTCCCCACCGTCATTTTCTAGGCATTATTAGGTGCTGATTACTTCTATTTTTTACACACACACATACATACATACATATATATATATATATATATATATATAAAACAACAACAACAATAACGTGGAGTGTAAATTAATTTTGCACTCTGAATACTTCTGTCTGACTGTTCACCCACAATGTCCCTATATATTAATGCTGGGTGACAAGCAGCGACAGCTCCTATCTTGTCAGGGCGGGAACACTAAGCATCGGCGCTGTATACCACAGCCACCATGCAGAACCCAGGATTTGACAGTAGGATTCCCTCTTCTAGGTCCGCCCCCAGACTCCTATGACACTAGCAAATGAGAGCCTAAGGAGAGAGAAGCCTAATGCCGAGTCCTGGGTTCTGCATGGCGGCTGTGGTATACAGACACATGCCAGCACAAATATTACAGACATCTACACATGTATGTTTATATGTGCTTAGATGTCCACCCCTGCACAAGGTAGTCAGTGCTATAGCCCAGGGGCTGCATCCGCCGCTGAAGACAAGTGAATCACTTAAATCTCTGTCTTCAGCTACCGTACTTCTCATAATACTTGTTCAAAACCGAAACATCATTTAAAGTAAAATATATCTGAGGGCTATTCTTATAATTTATCTTCTATACAGGGGCGTAGCAAGAATTTTGTGGACCCCATAGTAACATTTTGAAGGCGCCCCCGTCCCAAGGCTTCTAGAGAGACACTTCTCTGCAGCAGCAGCTATTTTTATGCCATATTATAGTGCCCTAGTTCATTTTCTGAGCCATACTAGAGCCTTATTTAATGTTATGCCCCATAGCAGTGCCCTAGATTCTTTTATGAATCGCAGTAGTGCTTAAGTTCACCCTATGTCACATTTCAGAGCTGCCAGTACACATTATGCCGCACAGTACCCCCAATTCACATTACGATATATAGCGCTCCCTGTTCATATTGTGCCTCATTACAGTGCCCCGGTTCATATTATATAACATTAAAATACCCTCCATTTCCTTTTATACCACACTACAATGAGCAGGTGTAGGGGCATACCTAGATATATTGCAGGCCACAAGGAAAAAGTTTGAAAGGACCCCTACGTACCACCCGATGGTGAAAAATGTATATAACACATGTAACTTTGACAAGGAAGGTGGGCCCCTCTCAGCACTGGGCCCCATAGCAGCTGCACTGCCTGCACCTATGGTAGCTAAGCCCTTGCATCTATAGGTTTTTAGGCGGCTATGGGTCCGAGTCAGAGTTGTACACTAATGCAATTGCAATTGTGATTTTCTAAGCCACAGAACTGCTAATGTTAGCCAGTCAAGCTGCCAACCAGGAATGAAAAGAGATGCCCATCGGATCTATTGCAACTTATTCACAATTGCGTACACATTCGCAGCCTATTCGTAATGACTGGGAACATCGACTACTTGAGTCGAGTCGAGTCTATGGCTATGCAGACTCGACAGTAACGACACATGTGCCATGTTTCTCTGTGAACATGATTGAAGCTGACAGCACATACACGCCCTAAAAAATGACTGTGTTTTTACCGCTACTCCCTGTTAACTCCCCAAAACGAGCGCTTCCTGTCAATCCCTGTGCAAATAAATCCTCACTGCAAGCGGACTTGCAAAAGCACCTTTACACATGCGCACTGCGATCACAGTCTGACGATTATCGCTCACTTGTGAAAACATCGGCATAGTGTACAACTCTGAAATAGACCCTATGTACTAAGCCTTGGAGAGAGATAAAGAGGACTGAGATAAAGTACCAACCAAACAGCTCCTGTCATTTTTTAAGCACAGCCTGTAACACGGCAGTTAGTTGCTGATTGGCTGGTACTTTATCTCTCTCCACAGTTTATTACATAGACCCCACATTAGTCTTTATATAGTTATGTTAACTGATTTTATAAGGGTCCTATTCACACCTGTTTACATCATAGTTGCCAACCGTCCCTCATTCTGCAGTCGACTCCCTGAAATACTGTAGTAGCAATCTCCCTCACTCCCTGAATAGTCCATCAATCTCCCTGATTGCGCCTTACCCCTGTTAAGTAGCTGTTACACTCTTGGGGGGGGGGGGGGAAAATCATAGACACATAAATTTTAAATAAGGTTTCTTTTGGCCCACTTACAGTATATGGAACCTCTCGTAAAACAGAATACACGCACAATTGCTGAAAAATATCAGTGTTTTTCTTCAACAAGTAGATCCAAATGTAAATGAGCCCGAAAGTTTGTAAGTCATTTTCATGACACGCCTCTCAGATGTAGCAGTACACGTCAGCGCTTATAGGTGTTACTTTCACAATCTCCCTGAAATGCTTTTTTAAAAGTAGGCAAGTATGATTTACATCCTGTCAAAAATACTATTCTCTAGCAACATGTTCAAACTCCAAATCCATTTAAAGGCCATAAAATAAAAATATCTACAAACAAAATCAAAAATTAGCTTGGATATACTAAAAACTAAATAGAGTTATAGAATACTGTTAACTTGAACAATCCATGCTCCTTAATTCAGCTTGTAAAAACACACTGGTATGAGGGATCATTGATCCCTACGGCAAAGTCTCTTGCTCTTTCCGAAACTCTCAAGTGGCCAATGTTCTTCTGCAATTGCCAGATAGTACCCATTGTTCACACACGTTTAATACAACAGCATTATATATTTGTGTGCAGCTGACTATGCAATCAGACTGTGGCAAAATGTTCAATTCTGTCTATCCCATGTATTTCAATATTCAGTTATGTATGTAGCCCAGGGGCAAACACAAAATTTCAAGAGGGGGTATGGAAATGCCTGATTTTAGATTGAATGAGACCAGATCATTAAGAATCAGAATCAGAATCAGAATCAGCTTTATTGGCCAGGTGTACTCACATACACTAGGAATTCTTTGTGGTACAATGCATCGCCAAGCAGCAACATGAAGGGGGAATACATAGCATAAGAAGAGGGGGAAAACGTAGCATACATTACAAACATCACACGTATGAGTTGATACTGCACATTGCAACTGTACAATAGACTCGACATATTATACTTGTAAGAATAAAAACGAAGGCTGCTTGGCAGAGCAGCACCGAGGCAGCCATCCGCGGCGCCAACTAGAACTCAAACAATGCACATAATACAGAAGATTTAAGTATTACACATCAAAAGATACACCACACAGACAAAAAAGACACAGAAAGAATAATGCATGATTGGTGTAGGCATTTTGGGTAATAACCTCCAGGGGCAGTGTATTCCACCCTCACAGGGTACCAGGTGCGGCAGCCATCTTCGGCGCACTGCGTAGGATTACCCTGGGTGGAATAGTCCATCCCTAGAAGAGATGACACAAAATGGGGGTGATTGCAGCATCCTAACATTCAGATTAGGGTACCAACAAAACTATCAGGTCCATGTATTTTCATCCCATCCACAAGTGTACCAGATGAGGCAGCCATGTTGGGCGCACTACGGAGGTTACACTGGGAGGTAAGCCACACATGGGCCCAATGCATACATGGGAAAACGGGCACTTGTGTAGTCGTATGATATAACCTGTATGAATAATCCACGTGAGGCACATCCTGCCCGCAGAGGAACCCTCAGAGGCCCCCATTTGGGGTGCACTGTGTTAGATGCTGCTGGCAGGGTGTGCATTCAGTGGAGGCACACCTCACAGGAATACCACACGGTGGGGTGGAAGTATGCAGTAAAAGGGTTTTTTTTTTTTTTTTTTTTAAGAAGAAAGTACATGGTGAGATCACCTTTGCAGGAAAACGACGAAAGGAGGGAAATTATCCTGGTTTAATTGGAGCAGTACGTGGGGGAATGGGGGGGGGGCATGAGAATGTGGGGAGCACACTAAAATCCGAAGAAAAAAACAACCCTGCTGAGCCTGGCTTTTGTGCTCTCCCCACTAATGCTCCCTGCTCACCTTGAGGGGTAGGCCTGTAAGGTACTACTGATGTTCTCTGCCAGAGGGTTAGTGGGCATAGTCCTGCTGATTTCATTTCAGAGGTTTGTTGAGTCCACATAATGGATCCGATGTTGTTCAATGTTTGTAAGGGGGTCATTCCGACCCGATCGCACGCTGCGCTTCTTCGCAGCCGTGCGATCGGGATGGAACTGCGCATGCACGGCAGCCACATTGCGCAGGTGCGCCATTGCCTGGCGACGGCCGTCGACGGGTAGCGTCGCTGCTAACAAAGAAAGCGGTCACAGCGGCGACCGCAAGAAGATTGACAGGAGGAATGCGGAAACCAGGCGGCAACTAACAGTTTTCTGAAACACAGGCGTATCGAGGCGTTTGGAGGATGGATGTCTGATGACAATTCCGGGACCTGCAACGTTGGATTGATCGCACAGGGTAAGTAACTCTTACCCTGGTCTTGTTCTAATCAAAACTTTTTTTGCATAGCACGGCTGCACAAGCGATCGCAGCCTTGCTATGTAAAAAAACACTTCTCCATAGGCGGCGTCTACCTGATCACACGGGCAGCAAAAGGTGCTGCATGCGATCAGGTCAGAATGACCCCCCAAGAGGGCATAATTAGCACTTACTATAACAAGCTATAGTCTACCTCATAGAAAGTGTGGTCTATGTAACATTTCAGAGATCTATAGGGCCTGGAATCACAGTGGGCCTGATTCTGATTTGGAAGTAAAGCAAAATAAAAGAAAGTACTGTAACTGTGCACCTGGGCAAAACCATGTTGCACTGCAGGTAAGGCAGCTGTAATGTGCAGAGAGATTTAGATTTGGGTGGGGTGTGTCCAAACGGAGATATAAATTGCAGAGTAAAAATAAAGCTGTCTAGCATTTGGGGGTTACATGCAAAAGCAGCCTGTATTTACTAGAGATGAGCGGGTTCGGTTCCTCGGAATCCGAACCCGCCCGAACTTCATGTTCTTCATGTTTTTTTACACGGGTCCGAGCGACTCGGATCTTCCCGCCTTGCTCGGTTAACCCGAGCGCGCCCGAACGTCATCATCACGCTGTCGGATTCTCGCGAGGCTCGGATTCTATCGCGAGACTCGGATTCTATATAAGGAGCCGCGCGTCGCCGCCATTTTTCACACGTGCATTGAGATTCATAGGGAGAGGACGTGTCTGGCGTCCTCTCCGTTTATAGAGATTCGAGAAGAGAGTGAGACAGAGAGAGACACAGTAGTAATTTGGGGAGCATTAGGAGGAGTACTACTACTACTAGTACTTGCTGAAGTGATAGAGAGAGATAGTGTGACTGTATTATCTGACTTGTGGGGGAGACACTGACAGTGGGGAGCAGTTAGAGTCTGAGAGCAGGACTCAGGACTCAGGAGTACATATAACGTACAGTGCACACTTTTGCTGCCAGAGTGCCAGCCACACTGCCATTGTTTGTGACCACACTGACCACCAGTATAATATATATTGTGATTGTCTGCTTAGGACTCAGGAGTACTACTTGCAAGTTGCTGATAGTGTGACCAGTGACCTGACCACCAGTTTAATAAATCACCACCAGTTTATGAGTTTAATATATATTATATATATATATATAATTGTATATAATATATATATAATATTGTATACCACCTAGCACCTACCCGTGTTTTTTTTTTTTTTTCTTTCTTCTTTATACATACTACTATAGTAGCTTACTGTAGCAGTCTGCGGTGCTGCTGAGCTGACAGTGTCCAGCAGGTCCGTCATCAGTCATTACATAATAAATATATAATATATACCTGTCCGGCTGCAGTACTAGTGATATTATATATACATATATATTGATTTCATCTCATTATCATCCAGTCTATATTAGCAGCAGACACAGTACGGTAGTCCACGGCTGTAGCTACCTCTGTGTCGGCACTCGGCAGTCCATCCATAATTGTATACCACCTACCCGTGGTTGTTGTTTTTTTCTTTCTTCTTTATACATACTACTATAGTAGCTTATTGTAGCAGTCTGTGGTGCTGCTGAGCTGACAGTGTCCAGCAGGTCCGTCATCAGTCATTACATAATAAATATATAATATATACCTGTCCGGCTGCAGTACTAGTGATATTATATATACATATATATTGATTTCATCTCATTATCATCCAGTCTATATTAGCAGCAGACACAGTACGTTAGTCCACGGCTGTAGCTACCTCTGTGTCGGCACTCGGCAGTCCATCCATAATTGTATACCACCTACCCGTGGTTGGTGTTTTTTTCTTTCTTCTTTATACATACTACTATAGTAGCTTACTGTAGCAGTCTGCGGTGCTGCTGAGCTGACAGTGTCCAGCAGGTCCGTCATCAGTCATTACATAATAAATATATAATATATACCTGTCCGGCTGCAGTACTAGTGATATTATATATACATATATATTGATTTCATCTCATTATCATCCAGTCTATATTAGCAGCAGACACAGTACGGTAGTCCACGGCTGTAGCTACCTCTGTGTCGGCACTCGGCAGTCCATCCATAATTGTATACCACCTACCCGTGGTTGTTGTTTTTTTCTTTCTTCTTTATACATACTACTATAGTAGCTTACTGTAGCAGTCTGCGGTGCTGCTGAGCTGACAGTGTCCAGCAGGTCCGTCATCAGTCATTACATAATAAATATATAATATATACCTGTCTGGCTGCAGTACTAGTGATATTATATATACATATATATTGATTTCATCTCATTATCATCCAGTCTATATTATCAGCAGACACAGTACGTTAGTCCACGGCTGTAGCTACCTCTGTGTCGGCACTCGGCAGTCCATCCATAATTGTATACCACCTACCCGTGGTTGTTGTTTTTTTCTTTCTTCTTTATACATACTACTATAGTAGCTTACTGTAGCAGTCTGCGGTGCTGCTGAGCTGACAGTGTCCAGCAGGTCCGTCATCAGTCATTACATAATAAATATATAATATATACCTGTCCGGCTGCAGCACTAGTGATATTATATATACATATATATTGATTTCATCTCATTATCATCCAGTCTATATTAGCAGCAGACACAGTACGGTAGTCCACGGCTGTAGCTACCTCTGTGTCGGCACTCGGCAGTCCATCCATAAGTATACTAGTATCCATCCATCTCCATTGTTTACCTGAGGTGCCTTTTAGTTGTCCCTATTAAAATATGGAGAACAAAAATGTTGAGGTTCCAAAATTAGGGAAAGATCAAGATCCACTTCCACCTCGTGCTGAAGCTGCTGCCACTAGTCATGGCCGAGACGATGAAATGCCAGCAACGTCGTCTGCCAAGGCCGATGCCCAATGTCATAGTACAGAGCATGTAAAATCCAAAACACCAAATATCAGTAAAAAAAGGACTCCAAAACCTAAAATAAAATTGTCGGAGGAGAAGCGTAAACTTGCCAATATGCCATTTACCACACGGAGTGGCAAGGAACGGCTGAGGCCCTGGCCTATGTTCATGGCTAGTGGTTCAGCTTCACATGAGGATGGAAGCACTCAGCCTCTCGCTAGAAAAATGAAAAGACTCAAGCTGGCAAAAGCACCGCAAAGAACTGTGCGTTCTTCGAAATCCCAAATCCACAAGGAGAGTCCAATTGTGTCGGTTGCGATGCCTGACCTTCCCAACACTGGACGTGAAGAGCATGCGCCTTCCACCATTTGCACGCCCCCTGCAAGTGCTGGAAGGAGCACCCGCAGTCCAGTTCCTGATAGTCAGATTGAAGATGTCAGTGTTGAAGTACACCAGGATGAGGAGGATATGGGTGTTGCTGGCGCTGGGGAGGAAATTGACCAGGAGGATTCTGATGGTGAGGTGGTTTGTTTAAGTCAGGCACCCGGGGAGACACCTGTTGTCCGTGGGAGGAATATGGCCATTGACATGCCTGGTGAAAATACCAAAAAAAATCAGCTCTTCGGTGTGGAAGTATTTCAACAGAAATGCGGACAACAGGTGTCAAGCCGTGTGTTGCCTTTGTCAAGCTGTAATAAGTAGGGGTAAGGACGTTAACCACCTCGGAACATCCTCCCTTATACGTCACCTGCAGCGCATTCATAATAAGTCAGTGACAAGTTCAAAAACTTTGGGTGACAGCGGAAGCAGTCCACTGACCAGTAAATCCCTTCCTCTTGTAACCAAGCTCACGCAAACCACCCCACCAACTCCCTCAGTGTCAATTTCCTCCTTACCCAGGAATGCCAATAGTCCTGCAGGCCATGTCACTGGCAATTCTGACGAGTCCTCTCCTGCCTGGGATTCCTCCGATGCATCCTTGAGTGTAATGCCTACTGCTGCTGGCGCTGCTGTTGTTGCTGCTGGGAGTCGATCGTCATCCCAGAGGGGAAGTCGGAAGACCACTTGTACTACTTCCAGTAAGCAATTGACTGTCCAACAGTCCTTTGCGAGGAAGATGAAATATCACAGCAGTCATCCTGCTGCAAAGCGGATAACTGAGGCCTTGACAACTATGTTGGTGTTAGACGTGCGTCCGGTATCCGCCGTTAGTTCACAGGGAACTAGACAATTTATTGAGGCAGTGTGCCCCCGTTACCAAATACCATCTAGGTTCCACTTCTCTAGGCAGGCGATACCGAGAATGTACACGGACGTCAGAAAAAGACTCACCAGTGTCCTAAAAAATGCAGTTGTACCCAATGTCCACTTAACCACGGACATGTGGACAAGTGGAGCAGGGCAGGGTCAGGACTATATGACTGTGACAGCCCACTGGATAGATGTATGGACTCCCGCCGCAAGAACAGCAGCGGCGGCACCAGTAGCAGCATCTCGCAAACGCCAACTCTTTCCTAGGCAGGCTACGCTTTGTATCACCGCTTTCCAGAATACGCACACAGCTGAAAACCTCTTACGGCAACTGAGGAAGATCATCGCGGAATGGCTTACCCCAATTGGACTCTCCTGTGGATTTGTGGCATCGGACAACGCCAGCAATATTGTGTGTGCATTAAATATGGGCAAATTCCAGCACGTCCCATGTTTTGCACATACCTTGAATTTGGTGGTGCAGAATTTTTTAAAAAACGACAGGGGTGTGCAAGAGATGCTGTCGGTGGCCAGAAGAATTGCGGGACACTTTCGGCGTACAGGCACCACGTACAGAAGACTGGAGCACCACCAAAAACAACTGAACCTGCCCTGCCATCATCTGAAGCAAGAAGTGGTAACGAGGTGGAATTCAACCCTCTATATGCTTCAGAGGTTGGAGGAGCAGCAAAAGGCCATTCAAGCCTATACAATTCAGCACGATATAGGAGGTGGAATGCACCTGTCTCAAGCGCAGTGGAGAATGATTTCAACGTTGTGCAAGGTTCTGATGCCCTTTGAACTTGCCACACGTGAAGTCAGTTCAGACACTGCCAGCCTGAGTCAGGTCATTCCCCTCATCAGGCTTTTGCAGAAGAAGCTGGAGACATTGAAGGAGGAGCTAACACAGAGCGATTCCGCTAGGCATGTGGGACTTGTGGATGGAGCCCTTAATTCGCTTAACAAGGATTCATGGGTGGTCAATCTGTTGAAATCAGAGCACTACATTTTGGCCACCATGCTCGATCCTAGATTTAAAGCCTACCTTGGATCTCTCTTTCCGGCAGACACAAGTCTGCTGGGGTTCAAAGACCTGCTGGTGAGAAAATTGTCAAGTCAAGCGGAACGCGACCTGTCAACATCTCCTCCTTCACATTCTCCCGCAACTGGGGGTGCGAGGAAAAGGCTCAGAATTCCGAGCCCACCCGCTGGCGGTGATGCAGGGCAGTCTGGAGCGACTGCTGATGCTGACATCTGGTCCGGACTGAAGGACCTGACAACGATTACGGACATGTCGTCTACTGTCACTGCATATGATTCTCTCACCATTGAAAGAATGGTGGAGGATTATATGAGTGACCGCATCCAAGTAGGCACGTCACACAGTCCGTACTTATACTGGCAGGAAAAAGAGGCAATTTGGAGGCCCTTGCACAAACTGGCTTTATTCTACCCAAGTTGCCCTCCCACAAGTGTGTACTCCGAAAGAGTGTTTAGTGCCGCCGCTCACCTTGTCAGCAATCGGCGTACGAGGTTACATCCAGAAAATGTGGAGAAGATGATGTTCATTAAAATGAATTATAATCAATTCCTCCGTGGAGACATTGACCAGCAGCAATTGCCTCCACAAAGTACACAGGGAGCTGAGATGGTGGATTCCAGTGGGGACGAATTGATAATCTGTGAGGAGGGGGATGTACACGGTGATATATCGGAGGATGATGATGAGGTGGACATCTTGCCTCTGTAGAGCCAGTTTGTGCAAGGAGAGATTAATTGCTTCTTTTTAGGTGGGGGTCCAAACCAACCCGTCATTTCAGTCACAGTCGTGTGGCAGACCCTGTCACTGAAATGATGGGTTGGTTAAAGTGTGCATGTCCTGTTTATACAACATAAGGGTGGGTGGGAGGGCCCAAGGACAATTCCATCTTGCACCTCTTTTTTCTTTCATTTTTATTTGCGTCATGTGCTGTTTGGGGAGTGTTTTTTGGAAGGGCCATCCTGCGTGACACTGCAGTGCCACTCCTAGATGGGCCCGGTGTTTGTGTCGGCCACTAGGGTCGCTAAGCTTAGTCACACAGCTACCTCATTGCGCCTCTTTTTTTCTTTGCGTCATGTGCTGTTTGGGGAGGGTTTTTTGGAGGGACATCCTGCGTGAGACACTGCAGTGCCACTCCTAGATGGGCCCGGTGTTTGTGTCGGCCACTAGGGTCGCTAAGCTTAGTCACACAGCTACCTCATTGCGCCTCTTTTTTTCTTCTTTGCGTCATGTGCTGTTTGGGGAGTGTTTTTTGGAAGGGACATCCTGCGTGACACTGCAGTGCCACTCCTAGATGGGCCAGGTGTTTGTGTCGGCCACTAGGGTCGCTTAGCTTACTCACACAGCTACCTCATTGCGCCTCTTTTTTTCTTCTTTGCGTCATGTGCTGTTTGGGGAGTGTTTTTTGGAAGGGCCATCCTGCGTGACACTGCAGTGCCACTCCTAGATGGGCCCGGTGTTTGTGTCGGCCACTAGGGTCGCTTATCTTACTCACACAGCTACCTCATTGCGCCTCTTTTTTTCTTTGCGTCATGTGCTGTTTGGGGAGGGTTTTTTGGAAGGGACATCCTGCGTGACACTGCAGTGCCACTCCTAGATGGGCCCGGTGTTTGTGTCGGCCACTAGGGTCGCTTATCTTACTCACACAGCTACCTCATTGCGCCTCTTTTTTTCTTTGCGTCATGTGCTGTTTGGGGAGGGTTTTTTGGAAGGGACATCCTGCGTGACACTGCAGTGCCACTCCTAGATGGGCCCGGTGTTTGTGTCGGCCACTAGGGTCGCTTATCTTACTCACACAGCTACCTCATTGCGCCTCTTTTTTTCTTTGCGTCATGTGCTGTTTGGGGAGGGTTTTTTGGAAGGGACATCCTGCGTGACACTGCAGTGCCACTCCTAGATGGGCCAGGTGTTTGTGTCGGCCACTAGGGTCGCTTAGCTTACTCACACAGCTACCTCATTGCGCCTCTTTTTTTCTTCTTTGCGTCATGTGCTGTTTGGGGAGTGTTTTTTGGAAGGGCCATCCTGCGTGACACTGCAGTGCCACTCCTAGATGGGCCCGGTGTTTGTGTCGGCCACTAGGGTCGCTAAGCTTAGTCACACAGCTACCTCATTGCGCCTCTTTTTTTCTTTGCGTCATGTGCTGTTTGGGGAGGGTTTTTTGGAAGGGACATCCTGCGTGACACTGCAGTGCCACTCCTAGATGGGCCAGGTGTTTGTGTCGGCCACTAGGGTCGCTTATCTTACTCACACAGCTACCTCATTGCGCCTCTTTTTTTCTTTGTGTCATGTGCTGTTTGGGGAGGGTTTTTTGGAAGGGACATCCTGCGTGACACTGCAGTGCCACTCCTAGATGGGCCAGGTGTTTGTGTCGGCCACTAGGGTCGCTTATCTTACTCACACAGCTACCTCATTGCGCCTCTTTTTTTCTTTGCGTCATGTGCTGTTTGGGGAGGGTTTTTTGGAAGGGACATCCTGCGTGAGACACTGCAGTGCCACTCCTAGATGGGCCCGGTGTTTGTGTCGGCCACTAGGGTCGCTTATCTTACTCACACAGCTACCTCATTGCACCTCTTTTTTTCTTTGCGTCATGTGCTGTTTGGGGAGGGTTTTTTGGAAGGGACATCCTGCGTGACACTGCAGTGCCACTCCTAGATGGGCCAGGTGTTTGTGTCGGCCACTAGGGTCGCTTAGCTTACTCACACAGCTACCTCATTGCGCCTCTTTTTTTCTTCTTTGCGTCATGTGCTGTTTGGGGAGTGTTTTTTGGAAGGGACATCCTGCGTGACACTGCAGTGCCACTCCTAGATGGGCCAGGTGTTTGTGTCGGCCACTAGGGTCGCTTAGCTTATAGAGATGAGCGGGTTCGGTTTCTCTGAATCCGAACCCGCCAGAACTTCATGTTTTTTTTCACGGGTCCGAGCGACTCGGATCTTCCCGCCTTGCTCGGTTAACCCGAGCGTGCCCGAACGTCATCATGACGCTGTCGGATTCTCGCGAGGCTCGGATTCTATCGCGAGACTCGGATTCTATATAAGGAGCCGCGCGTCGCCGCCATTTTCACACGTGCATTGAGATTGGTAGGGAGAGGACGTGGCTGGCGTCCTCTCCATTTAGATTATAAGAGACTGAGAGAGATTTACTGGAGCTGACTAGGAGGAGTACTGTTACTGTAGAAGTGTAGAGACTGAGTGGAGAGAGTTTACTAGTGAGGACAGTGCAGTTTACTTTATAATCCGTTCTCTGCCTGAAAAAAGCGATACACAGCACACAGTGACTCAGTCACATACCATATCTGTGTGCACTGCTCAGGCTCAGGCCAGTGTGCTGCATCATCTATTATCTATATATAATATTATATATATCTGTCTGACTGCTCAGCTCACACAGCTTATAATTGTGGGGGAGACTGGGGAGCACTACTGCAGTGCCAGTTATAGGTTATAGCAGGAGCCAGGAGTACATAATATATTATATAGTGAGTGACCACCAGACACACAGTGCAGTTTATTTAATATATCCGTTCTCTGCCTGAAAAAAGCGATACACACAGTGACTCAGTCAGTCACATACCATATCTGTGTGCACTGCTCAGGCTCAGGCCAGTGTGCTGCATCATCTATTATCTATATATAATATTATATATATCTGTCTGACTGCTCAGCTCACACAGCTTATAATTGTGGGGGAGACTGGGGAGCACTACTGCAGTGCCAGTTATAGGTTATAGCAGGAGCCAGGAGTACATAATATATTATATAGTGAGTGACCACCAGACACACAGTGCAGTTTATTTAATATATCCGTTCTCTGCCCGAAAAAAGCGATACACACAGTGACTCAGTCAGTCACATACCATATCTGTGTGCACTGCTCAGGCTCAGGCCAGTGTGCTGCATCATCTATTATCTATATATAATATTATATATATCTGTCTGACTGCTCAGCTCACACAGCTTATAATTGTGGGGGAGACTGGGGAGCACTACTGCAGTGCCAGTTATAGGTTATAGCAGGAGCCAGGAGTACATAATATATTATATAGTGAGTGACCACCAGACACACAGTGCAGTTTATTTAATATATCCGTTCTCTGCCTGAAAAAAGCGATACACACAGTGACTCAGTCAGTCACATACCATATCTGTGTGCACTGCTCAGGCTCCGGCCAGTGTGCTGCATCATCTATTATCTATATATAATATTATATATATCTGTCTGACTGCTCAGCTCACACAGCTTATAATTGTGGGGGAGACTGGGGAGCACTACTGCAGTGCCAGTTATAGGTTATAGCAGGAGCCAGGAGTACATAATATATTATATAGTGAGTGACCACCAGACACACAGTGCAGTTTATTTAATATATCCGTTCTCTGCCCGAAAAAAGCGATACACACAGTGACTCAGTCAGTCACATACCATATCTGTGTGCACTGCTCAGGCTCAGGCCAGTGTGCTGCATCATCTATTATCTATATATAATATTATATATATCTGTCTGACTGCTCAGCTCACACAGCTTATAATTGTGGGGGAGACTGGGGAGCACTACTGCAGTGCCAGTTATAGGTTATAGCAGGAGCCAGGAGTACATAATATATTATATAGTGAGTGACCACCAGACACACAGTGCAGTTTATTTAATATATCCGTTCTCTGCCTGAAAAAAGCGATACATACAGTGACTCAGTCAGTCACATACCATATCTGTGTGCACTGCTCAGGCTCAGGCCAGTGTGCTGCATCATCTATATATATTATATATCTGTCTGACTGCTCAGCTCACACAGCTTATAATTGTGGGGGAGACTGGGGAGCACTACTGCAGTGCCAGTTATAGGTTATAGCAGGAGCCAGGAGTACATATTATATTAAAATTAAACAGTGCACACTTTTGCTGCAGGAGTGCCACTGCCAGTGTGACTGACCAGTGACCTGACCACACTGACCACCAGTATAGTTAGTAGTATACTTATATTGTGATTGCCTGAAAAAGTTAAACACTCGTCGTGTGACTTCACTTGTGTGTTTTTTTTTTTTTTTATTCTATAAAAATAAAACTCATTCTGCTGACAGACAGTGTCCAGCAGGTCCGTCATTATATAATATATAATATATACCTGTCCGGCTGCAGTAGTGATATATAATATATTTTTTATATCATTTATCATCCAGTCGCAGCAGACACAGTACGGTAGTTCACGGCTGTGGCTACCTCTGTGTCTCTGCACTCGGCAGGCAGTCCGTCCATAATTGTAATACCACCTAACCGTGGATTTTTTTCATTCTTCTTTATACATACATAGTTACATAGACATCTTCTCTTTATCAACCAGTCTATATTAGCTGCAGACACAGTACAGTACGGTAGTTCACGGCTGTGGCTACCTCTGTGTCTGCACTCGGCAGGCAGTCCGTCCATAATTGTATACCACCTAACCGTGGTTTTTTTTCATTCTTCTTTATACATACATAGTTACATAGACATCTTCTCTTTATCAACCAGTCTATATTAGCTGCAGACACAGTACAGTACGGTAGTTCACGGCTGTGGCTACCTCTGTGTCTGCACTCGGCAGGCAGTCCGTCCATAATTGTATACCACCTAACCGTGGATTTTTTTCAGTCTTCTTTATACATACATAGTTACATAGACATCTTCTCTTTATCAACCAGTCTATATTAGCTGCAGACACAGTACAGTACGGTAGTTCACGGCTGTGGCTACCTCTGTGTCTGCAGTCGGCAGGCAGTCCATAATTGTATACTAGTATCCATCTCCATTGTTTACCTGAGGTGCCTTTTAGTTGTGCCTATTAAAATATGGAGAACAAAAATGTTGAGGTTCCAAAATTAGGGAAAGATCAAGATCCACTTCCACCTCGTGCTGAAGCTGCTGCCACTAGTCATGGCCGAGACGATGAAATGCCAGCAACGTCGTCTGCCAAGGCCGATGCCCAATGTCATAGTACAGAGCATGTCAAATCCAAAACACCAAATATCAGAAAAAAAAGGACTCCAAAACCTAAAATAAAATTGTCGGAGGAGAAGCGTAAACTTGCCAATATGCCATTTACCACACGGAGTGGCAAGGAACGGCTGAGGCCCTGGCCTATGTTCATGGCTAGTGGTTCAGCTTCACATGAGGATGGAAGCACTCAGCCTCTCGCTAGAAAAATGAAAAGACTCAAGCTGGCAAAAGCAGCACAGCAAAGAACTGTGCATTCTTCGAAATCCCAAATCCACAAGGAGAGTCCAATTGTGTCGGTTGCGATGCCTGACCTTCCCAACACTGGACGTGAAGAGCATGCGCCTTCCACCATTTGCACGCCCCCTGCAAGTGCTGGAAGGAGCACCCGCAGTCCAGTTCCTGATAGTCAGATTGAAGATGTCAGTGTTGAAGTACACCAGGATGAGGAGGATATGGATGTTGCTGGCGCTGGGGAGGAAATTGACCAGGAGGATTCTGATGGTGAGGTGGTTTGTTTAAGTCAGGCACCCGGGGAGACACCTGTTGTCCGTGGGAGGAATATGGCCGTTGACATGCCAGGTGAAAATACCAAAAAATCAGCTCTTCGGTGTGGAGGTATTTCACCAGAAATGCGGACAACAGGTGTCAAGCCGTGTGTTCCCTTTGTCAAGCTGTAATAAGTAGGGGTAAGGATGTTAACCACCTCGGAACATCCTCCCTTATACGTCACCTGCAGCGCATTCATAATAAGTCAGTGACAAGTTCAAAAACTTTGGGTGACAGCGGAAGCAGTCCACTGACCAGTAAATCCCTTCCTCTTGTAACCAAGCTCACGCAAACCACCCCACCAACTCCCTCAGTGTCAATTTCCTCCTTCCCCAGGAATGCCAATAGTCCTGCAGGCCATGTCACTGGCAATTCTGACGAGTCCTCTCCTGCCTGGGATTCCTCCGATGCATCCTTGCGTGTAACGCCTACTGCTGCTGGCGCTGCTGTTGTTGCCGCTGGGAGTCGATGGTCATCCCAGAGGGGAAGTCGTAAGCCCACTTGTACTACTTCCAGTAAGCAATTGACTGTTCAACAGTCCTTTGCGAGGAAGATGAAATATCACAGCAGTCATCCTACTGCAAAGCGGATAACTGAGGCCTTGGCATCCTGGGTGGTGAGAAACGTGGTTCCGGTATCCATCATTACTGCAGAGCCAACTAGAGACTTGTTGGAGGTACTGTGTCCCCGGTACCAAATACCATCTAGGTTCCATTTCTCTAGGCAGGCGATACCGAAAATGTACACAGACCTCAGAAAAAGAGTCACCAGTGTCCTAAAAAATGCAGCTGTACCCAATGTCCACTTAACCACGGACATGTGGACAAGTGGAGCAGGGCAGGGTCAGGACTATATGACTGTGACAGCCCACTGGGTAGATGTATGGACTCCCGCCGCAAGAACAGCAGCGGCGGCACCAGTAGCAGCATCTCGCAAACGCCAACTCTTTCCTAGGCAGGCTACGCTTTGTATCACCGGTTTCCAGAATACGCACACAGCTGAAAACCTCTTACGGCAACTGAGGAAGATCATCGCGGAATGGCTTACCCCAATTGGACTCTCCTGTGGATTTGTGGCATCGGACAACGCCAGCAATATTGTGTGTGCATTAAATATGGGCAAATTCCAGCACGTCCCATGTTTTGCACATACCTTGAATTTGGTGGTGCAGAATTTTTAAAAAAACGACAGGGGCGTGCAAGAGATGCTGTCGGTGGCCAGAAAAATTGCGGGACACTTTCGGCGTACAGGCACCACGTACAGAAGACTGGAGCACCACCAAAAACTACTGAACCTGCCCTGCCATCATCTGAAGCAAGAAGTGGTAACGAGGTGGAATTCAACCCTCTATATGCTTCAGAGGTTGGAGGAGCAGCAAAAGGCCATTCAAGCCTATACAATTGAGCACGATATAGGAGGTGGAATGCACCTGTCTCAAGTGCAGTGGAGAATGATTTCAACGTTGTGCAAGGTTCTGATGCCCTTTGAACTTGCCACACGTGAAGTCAGTTCAGACACTGCCAGCCTGAGTCAGGTCATTCCCCTCATCAGGCTTTTGCAGAAGAAGCTGGAGACATTGAAGGAGGAGCTAACACGGAGCGATTCCGCTAGGCATGTGGGACTTGTGGATGCAGCCCTTAATTCGCTTAACAAGGATTCACGGGTGGTCAATCTGTTGAAATCAGAGCACTACATTTTGGCCACCGTGCTCGATCCTAGATTTAAAGCCTACCTTGGATCTCTCTTTCCGGCAGACACAAGTCTGCTGGGGTTGAAAGACCTGCTGGTGACAAAATTGTCAAGTCAAGCGGAACGCGACCTGTCAACATCTCCTCCTTCACATTCTCCCGCAACTGGGGGTGCGAGGAAAAGGCTCAGAATTCCGAGCCCACCCGCTGGCGGTGATGCAGGGCAGTCTGGAGCGACTGCTGATGCTGACATCTGGTCCGGACTGAAGGACCTGACAACGATTACGGACATGTCGTCTACTGTCACTGCATATGATTCTCTCAACATTGATAGAATGGTGGAGGATTATATGAGTGACCGCATCCAAGTAGGCACGTCACACAGTCCGTACTTATACTGGCAGGAAAAAGAGGCAATTTGGAGGCCCTTGCACAAACTGGCTTTATTCTACCTAAGTTGCCCTCCCACAAGTGTGTACTCCGAAAGAGTGTTTAGTGCCGCCGCTCACCTTGTCAGCAATCGGCGTACGAGGTTACATCCAGAAAATGTGGAGAAGATGATGTTCATTAAAATGAATTATAATCAATTCCTCCGCGGAGACATTGACCAGCAGCAATTGCCTCCACAAAGTACACAGGGAGCTGAGATGGTGGATTCCAGTGGGGACGAATTGATAATCTGTGAGGAGGGGGATGTACACGGTGATATATCGGAGGGTGAAGATGAGGTGGACATCTTGCCTCTGTAGAGCCAGTTTGTGCAAGGAGAGATTAATTGCTTCTTTTTTGGGGGGGGGTCCAAACCAACCCGTCATATCAGTCACAGTCGTGTGGCAGACCCTGTCACTGAAATGATGGGTTGGTTAAAGTGTGCATGTCCTGTTTTGTTTATACAACATAAGGGTGGGTGGGAGGGCCCAAGGACAATTCCATCTTGCACCTCTTTTTTCTTTTCTTTTTCTTTGCATCATGTGCTGATTGGGGAGGGTTTTTTGGAAGGGACATCCTGCGTGACACTGCAGTGCCACTCCTAGATGGGCCCGGTGTTTGTGTCGGCCACTAGGGTCGCTAATCTTACTCACACAGTCAGCTACCTCATTGCGCCTCTTTTTTTCTTTGCGTCATGTGCTGTTTGGGGAGGGTTTTTTGGAAGGGACATCCTGCGTGACACTGCAGTGCCACTCCTAGATGGGCCCGGTGTTTGTGTCGGCCACTAGGGTCGCTAATCTTACTCACACAGCTACCTCATTGCGCCTCTTTTTTTCTTTGCGTCATGTGCTGTTTGGGGAGGGTTTTTTGGAAGGGCCATCCTGCGTGACACTGCAGTGCCACTCCTAGATGGGCCCGGTGTTTGTGTCGGCCACTAGGGTCGCTAATCTTACTCACACAGCTACCTCATTGCGCCTCTTTTTTTCTTTGCGTCATGTGCTGTTTGGGGAGGGTTTTTTGGAAGGGACATCCTGCGTGACACTGCAGTGCCACTCCTAGATGGGCCCGGTGTTTGTGTCGGCCACTAGGGTCGCTTATCTTACTCACACAGCGACCTCGGTGCAAATTTTAGGACTAAAAATAATATTGTGAGGTGTGAGGTATTCAGAATAGACTGAAAATGAGTGTAAATTATGGTTTTTGAGGTTAATAATACTTTGGGATCAAAATGACCCCCAAATTCTATGATTTAAGCTGTTTTTTAGTGTTTTTTGAAAAAAACACCCGAATCCAAAACACACCCGAATCCGACAAAAAAAATTCGGTGAGGTTTTGCCAAAACGCGTTCGAACCCAAAACACGGCCGCGGAACCGAACCCAAAACCAAAACACAAAACCCGAAAAATTTCAGGCGCTCATCTCTATAAAGCTTACTCACACAGCTACCTCATTGCGCCTCTTTTTTTCTTCTTTGCGTCATGTGCTGTTTGGGGAGTGTTTTTTGGAAGGGACATCCTGCGTGACACTGCAGTGCCACTCCTAGATGGGCCAGGTGTTTGTGTCGGCCACTAGGGTCGCTTAGCTTAGTCATCCAGCGACCTCGGTGCAAATTTTAGGACTAAAAATAATATTGTGAGGTGTGAGGTATTCAGAATAGACTGAAAATGAGTGGAAATTATGGTTTTTGAGGTTAATAATACTTTGGGATCAAAATGACCCCCAAATTCTATGATTTAAGCTGTTTTTTAGTGTTTTTTGAAAAAAACACCCGAATCCAAAACACACCCGAATCCGACAAAAAAAATTCGGTGAGGTTTTGCCAAAACGCGGTCGAACCCAAAACACGGCCGCGGAACCGAACCCAAAACCAAAACACAAAACCCGAAAAATTTCAAGTGCACATCTCTAGTATTTACCCTGTACAGAAAAAAATATAATGTATTTGCTCCCCCTGCCTTGCAGTATGGTTTGTTCCAGATACAAAATTACTTGATCCTTTTGCTGTACTTCCATATCAGACTCAGGGCATGTATGCTGTTAGTGCGGTAATAGTGTTAAACCGCCTGAGCTGGAAATGCGCAATATTGTAGCTTCCTTATACTGCACATTTGAGGCTGCAGCTCTAGTAAAATCATATTATATACTATCCATATTTTAGTCAAAAGTTGAGCTGCTGGCTGGGCTGGGGGACGGCTTTCCGAGCATCTGGACCACCCCGTTTGCTTCAGGAGCGTTTGCTTAAGTAGCTGAGTTGTTTGGGAATAATCTAGGGGATCCTTTTGTCTCTTCATTGGCTATTACTGGCAGCCAATAAGCAACAGTGTTTTTTCCCATACAATAGAAAACAGCTGAACACTGGAAAAGTAAATGACATGTTGCGTAGTGTTTCTTGCCTGAATCAGCACTGCGCATGCCCAGACCCAGAGCCGGCCCTGACCAATATGATGCTCTAGGCAAGACTTTGGCTGGTGCCCCCTTGTACAAATGCTAGTTCCGCCTCTCACCCTGTACCCCTTTCCCAGCACCATCACCCCTCACCCATAGCAGTCCTCATTTTGGTGCTCCTACCACTTATATTTTAAATAGGAACAGTGTGCATATTCAGTGCACAGCCCAAAACGGTTTGTATTCTTGCTGGGAAGAGGCATGGCCACACAATAATACCCCCAGTTTAAATTACGCCTCATATAGTGCAACTTTATTCGCATTATATCATGCAATAGTATCTCTTATTCACGTTACAACACACAGAAGTACCACGTTACTCCTCACAGTAGTGCCTCTTATTCACATTACACCACACCATATTGCTCTTTATTCACATTAGACCACACAGTAGTGCCCTTTCTATACGTTTCACCACCAAGTAATGTAGTACACCTTATACACAAAATGCCGCACATTAGTAATGAATTGCGTATGCAGATAGAGCCACAGAATATAGGCATGCTGCATATAATTTTAATCAGCAGAAGCTGCTTGTGCCCCTAGGCATTCCAAATGTCCTAGGCATTTGCCTAGCTTGCCTATGCCTAGGGCCGGCTCTGCCCAGAACAGAAGGGTGTGCGCATGAATTTGCTCCCATGCAGACTTGTGTGACTGTTCCACTTAGGGCCTGTATGCACTTAGAAGGGCGGAACATGGCAGCATGCGACATTCTAACATAGGCTGAGTACAGTAATGATGTGTTCATGCAGCTCTGGAAAAAGACATAAATGCCTCAGAAAGCTGTGTTATTTGTGGGTGATCAGGGACTGGTGCAATTAAATGATGATGATGATGATGATGATGATGATGACGACAGTCAGTGTATAATTGGACTTTTGCAAACATTTTTGCTTAGGGCAGGGGTGTTTTAACAGAGGAGTAGGCCCGTGTGCAATCTCCTCCATACAGGCCCCCTCCTTTGCAACCGGCGCCCGGAAGGGCATTAGAGTGTAAGCACTAGGGGGCATAGACTGTATTGTGAATGCGCAAATCTCCAGAGAAATGGCACGGTGGACATTTTCCCAGAGATTTCCCTACTGCACATGCGCAAAACTCTAGGAAAATGGCTATTGCACCATTTATCCGGAGATTTGTGTATAGATGCTTCCACCGGCGGGGGAACTCCGGAGAGTATTAAAAAAAATGGGTGCAGGGTGTGCGATGTGGCCCCCCCGGGCCCCGAGACCCATGTGCACCGCACACACTACACTTATTATAGATACACCACTGGCTTGGAGATATTTGGTGCATTTAAGAGCGTGTTTAAGAATTTTTCATTATTTTTTTTCATACACAAGACAGGGGAGTTCAGCTGCATTGGACAGGTTTTAGCACTTGTATTTATGCCTAACAGCAAGTGTGTTACTTAAAATAAATGATTTACAACATTGGTGCAAATGTACAAAGTGTCTGTGCCTAGCATATACAGATGCCTATGCTACAGTTAGTAATAAAATGTATTTCGAGCTCTGGATATGGGATGAGCTACACCATCTATGCATCTGCCTATTTTCTGATCAGCTTTGCATGAGACCTTAAATGCTCAAAGGCGAGAAAGTTGTACAAACAACAAAAGTACACACAACCCAACAAACTCTAATTTCCAGCCAAGGAATATGAGATATTTGGTTAATGACTTTCTCAGCTACTATTCTCTAATTAAAATGAAACATCACCAAACTGAAACGGGATCCGGTCTGAAGATTGTCAGTGTCTAGGTCGACAATGTTTAGGTCGACCACTATAGGTCGACAGTCACTAGGTCAACATGGATGGAAGGTCGACAGGGTTTCTAGGTCGACATGTGCTAGGTCAACATGTCTAAAGGTCGACATGAGTTTTTCAAATTTTTTTTCTTTTATTGAATTTTTCCATACTTAACGATCCACGTGGACTACGATTGGAACGGCAAAGTGTGCCGAGCGAAGCGGTAGCGGAGCGAAGGCACCATGCCCGAAGCATGGCGAGCGAAGCGGTGCACTAATTTGGGATCCCGGTCACTCTACGAAGAAAACGACACCAAAGAAAAAAAAATCCTCATGTCGACCTTTAGACCTGTCGACCTAGCACATGTCGACCTAGAAACCCTGTCGACCTTCCATCCATGTCGACCTAGTGACTGTCGACCTATAGTGGTCGACCTAAACATTGTCGACCTAGACACTGTCGATTTGATGAACCACACCCACTGAAACATCTGAGTAAAATAACTCAAGTGGGAAGAAAGACTATCCTTTGATCTCTTCCTATAACTGTAAGACAATATAAAGAAATTCCCTTATGACTTTCTTAGTGTCTCCCAATGATATCACGTGACGTTATCATCTGAGAAATGATCTAGCGTTACTGTAGGTCATTACAAAGCACAGATGAGAAATTCTTGTTTTTTGATGATGTACACTGTGCACATCAAGCTAAATACACACCCTTTGTTCTCAGTAGACAGTGACGCAACATAAAAGAATAACTAGCAGTACAGAAAGGCAGGATAACATTAAAAAGTCCACTGTGCAAAAACACCATTTAGACAAAAGTGATTGGATACCCCCCTGTGAGCACACGCAAGTTATAGTATGCTCCTGCAACAGACACATGTTTGTGAAGGTATAAAATGGGTAGAGGGGCACTGACAGGGGCGGATTGGGAACAAAAAGCGGCCCTGGAAAAATTTGTACTAGTGGCCCCACATGGGCAGCACCAGAGGTGTAAGGTCATCCCCCCCCCCCCCCCCCCCCAAGACTTTCCAGATAGTGGGCATGTCTAGCATCAAGGGGGAAGTTAAAAAGAAATAAAATTAAATATTATGAGCACATTATATGATACACCTTCAGAATTTAGGAAACTATATCATTCTTTAGAAAGATATATTTTCTTGCTTATTACACCAACCGTATTCCAATCACTATTCATTCAATCTTATATGTCAGCCAAGCAGGCAGACAGAGCATACACTAGATCATCTGCAATCACAGGCTAAGTGGCAAAGTCATTTTCATATATGCTGATTATTTTGCATCTTATTCATTATGTCTATAAAAAGGACCATATGTCCTCAAACAAAACAGGCCCCGCGGGTGCGTCGGCCCACCGGGAATCTTCCCTGTAAGGCCTAAGGCCAATCCGCCTCTGGGCACTGATTACATCATTTGCTAAGGAAATGGCTTGCCGGAAGGAGCAAATAGAGTTTGCAAAAAGGATCATCGTAGGCTGCGTGATGTCATGTTTCCAGGGCGATGCTGTACTGTTAATAAGAAAATTTGGTAACCTGGATGTACTGGCCAGCTCAGTGTCCAGATCTTAACCCTACTGGGTACCTCTAGGGCGAAATGGAGAAACAGGTGCGTTCTAGACCGACTTGACCTTCTTCAGTGTCACACTGTACTTAAGGCAGAATGGCAAAAAATACTTCCTGGTGTTGTCTAGGAACTTGTGGACAGTTTGACAAAAAGGATGTCTGCAGTAATCACTGCACGTAGTGGACATACAAAGTACTGACGTCAACAAAATCTTGTTGATCTATCGCTGTCAGCATCCAATCAGTTTTGTCTACATAGGGCCTGAAGCATGGGTTGTAGAAATTGCACAACTACAACCCTTTACATTAACATGCGAGGGGATGCACAGCACAGAGCAAGTCCGCCCAGCATGCCAGGTCCTCCCCCCCCCCCCACCCGCTAAGATGTGAGCGCATAGCTAAACAGCTGCCATGTTGCTAAACAGCTGCAGTGGACCGCCCCAACAAATGGTCCAGACACGCCTGTGTTGTCTGGACCGCGCCCCCCAAGCGGTGCGCCGACAGCCACAGAGCAGTGCGTTGATGCCCACAAATCGTGGCATCGATGCCCCGTCACCACCACCTCCCACGGGCGTTTAATACCTCGCACATGTGCTGAAATCACCTAAGAGCTACAGCTTCAGGCCTTCACACAAAAATAGGCCCATTGTCATAAGTATTAAAATTTATTTCTAGTTTTCTCACAAAATTGTGGAATTGTTTCTTTGTTTTTATGTATTCAGTAATACAGTGGGGCTGATAGTGTAGGGGGTGTACACACCAACATGGCTCTCGCCACACCTACAAAGCTCCTCCTCTTCTCAGTATGGGCCATTGAACATTTTCTGCCCCAAGCCCATGTGGCCCTTAATCTGATCCTGAGAGGGAAACCCGAAGACTGACAACTGTAAAATGGAGCAAAACTGCATTTGTGGAGCAAAAATAAGATTTTACTTACCGATAAATCTATTTCTCGGAGTCCGTAGTGGATGCTGGGGTTCCTGAAAGGACCATGGGGAATAGCGGCTCCGCAGGAGACAGGGCACAAAAAGTAAAGCTTTTTCCGATCAGGTGGTGTGCACTGGCTCCTCCCCCTATGACCCTCCTCCAGACTCCAGTTAGGTACTGTGCCCGGACGAGCGTACACAATAAGGGAGGATTTTGAATCCCGGGTAAGACTCATACCAGCCACACCAATCACACCGTACAACTTGTGATCTAAACCCAGTTAACAGTATGATAACAGCGGAGCCTCTGAAAGATGGCTTCCTTCAACAATAACCCGAATTAGTTAACAATAACTATGTACAATTTATGCAGATAATCCGCACTTGGGATGGGCGCCCAGCATCCACTACGGACTCCGAGAAATAGATTTATCGGTAAGTAAAATCTTATTTTCTCTATCGTCCTAGTGGATGCTGGGGTTCCTGAAAGGACCATGGGGATTATACCAAAGCTCCCAAACGGGCGGGAGAGTGCGGATGACTCTGCAGCACCGAATGAGAGAACTCCAGGTCCTCTTTAGCCAGAGTATCAAATTTGTAAAATTTTACAAACGTGTTCTCCCCTGACCACGTAGCTGCTCGGCAAAGTTGTAATGCCGAGACCCCTCGGGCAGCCGCCCAAGATGAGCCCACCTTCCTTGTGGAGTGGGCCTTTACAGATTTAGGCTGTGGCAGGCCTGCCACAGAATGTGCAAGTTGGATTGTGCTACAGATCCAACGAGCAATCGTCTGCTTAGACGCCGGAGCACCCATCTTGTTGGGTGCATACAATATAAACAACGAGTCAGATTTTCTGACTCCAGCTGTCCTTGCAATATATATTTTTAATGCTCTGACAACGTCCAGTAACTTGGAGTCCTCCAAGTCACTTGTAGCCGCAGGCACTACAATAGGCTGGTTCAGATGAAATGCTGACACCACCTTAGGGAGAAAATGCGGACGAGTCCGCAGTTCTGCCCTGTCCGAATGGAAAATCAGATATGGGCTTTTGTAAGATAAAGCTGCCAATTCTGACACTCTCCTGGCAGAAGCCAGGGCTATAAGCATGGTCACTTTCCATGTGAGATATTTCAAATCCACCTTTTTTAGTGGTTCAAACCAATGAGATTTTAGGAAATCCAAAACCACATTGAGATCCCACGGTGCCACTGGAGGCACCACAGGAGGCTGTATATGCAGCACTCCCTTAACAAAGGTCTGGACTTCAGGGACTGAAGCCAATTCTTTTTGAAAGAAAATCGACAGGGCCGAAATTTGAACCTTAATAGATCCCAATTTGAGACCCATTGACAATCCTGATTGCAGGAAATGTAGGAATCGACCCAGTTGAAATTCCTCCGTCGGAGCACTCCGATCTTCGCACCACGCAACATATTTTCGCCAAATTCGGTGATAATGTTGCACGGTTACTTCCTTCCTTGCTTTAATCAAAGTAGGAATGACTTCTTCCGGCATGCCTTTTTCCTTTAGGATCCGGCGTTCAACCGCCATGCCGTCAAACGCAGCCGCGGTAAGTCTTGAAACAGACAGGGACCCTGCTGAAGCAAGTCCCTCCTTAGAGGTAGAGGCCACGGATCTTCCGTGATCATCTCTTGAAGTTCCGGGTACCAAGTCCTTCTTGGCCAATCCGGAACCACTAGTATCGTTCTTACGCCTCTTTGCCGTATAATTCTCAATACTTTTGGTATGAGAGGCAGAGGAGGAAACACATACACCGACTGGTACACCCAAGGCGTTACCAGCGCGTCCACAGCTATTGCCTGCGGATCTCTTGACCTGGCGCAATACCTGTCCAGTTTTTTGTTGAGGCGAGACGCCATCATGTCCACCATTGGTCTTTCCCAACGGGTTACCAGCATGTGGAAGACTTCTGGATGAAGTCCCCACTCTCCCGGGTGAAGATCGTGTCTGCTGAGGAAGTCTGCTTCCCAGTTGTCCACTCCCGGGATGAACACTGCTGACAGTGCTATCACATGATTCTCTGCCCAGCGAAGAATCCTTGCAGCTTCTGCCATTGCACTCCTGCTTCTTGTGCCGCCCTGTCTGTTCACATGGGCGACTGCCGTGATGTTGTCCGACTGGATCAACACCGGTTTTCCCTGAAGCAGAGGTTCTGCCTGGCTTAGAGCATTGTATATTGCTCTTAGTTCCAGAATGTTTATGTGAAGAGACGTTTCCAGGCTCGTCCATACTCCCTGGAAGTTTCTTCCTTGTGTGACTGCTCCCCAGCCTCTCAGGCTGGCGTCCGTGGTCACCAGGATCCAATCCTGTATGCCGAATCTGCGGCCCTCCAATAGATGAGCACTCTGCAACCACCACAGAAGAGACACCCTTGTCCTTGGAGACAGGGTTATCCGCAGGTGCATCTGAAGATGCGACCCTGACCATTTGTTCAACAGATCCCTTTGGAAAATTCTTGCGTGGAATCTGCCGAATGGAATTGCTTCGTAAGAAGCCACCATTTTTCCCAGGACTCTTGTGCATTGATGTACAGACACCTTTCCTGGTTTTAGGAGGTTCCTGACAAGCTCGGATAACTCCTTGGCTTTTTCCTCCGGGAGAAAAACCTTTTTCTGAACCGTGTCCAGAATCATCCCTAGGAACAGCAGACGAGTTGTCGGCATTAACTGGGATTTTGGAATATTCAGAATCCACCCGTGCTGTTTTAGCACTTCCTGAGACAGTGCTAATCCCATCTCTAGCTGTTCTCTGGACCTCGCCCTTATTAGGAGATCGTCCAAGTATGGGATAATTAATACGCCTTTTCTTCGAAGAAGAATCATCATCTCGGCCATTACCTTTGTAAAGATCCGAGGTGCCGTGGACAATCCGAACGGCAGCGTCTGAAACTGATAGTGACAGTTTTGTACAACGAACCTGAGGTACCCCTGGTGTGAGGGGTAAATTGGAACGTGGAGATACGCATCCTTGATGTCCAAGGATACCATAAAGTCCCCCTCTTCCAGGTTCGCTATCACTGCTCTGAGTGACTCCATTTTGAACTTGAACTTCTTTATGTACAGGTTCAAGGACTTCAGATTTAGAATAGGCCTTACCGAGCCATCCGGCTTCGGTACCACAAAAAGAGTGGAATAATACCCCTTCCCTTGTTGCAGAAGAGGTACCTTGACTATCACCTGCTGAGAGTACAGCTTGTGAATGGCTTCCAACACCGTCTCCCTTTCGGAGGGGGACGTTGGTAAAGCAGACTTCAGGAAACGGCGAGGTGGATCTGTCTCTAATTCCAACCTGTATCCCTGAGATATTATCTGCAGGATCCAGGGATCTACTTGCGAGTGAGCCCACTGCGCGCTGTAATTTTTGAGACGACCCCCCACGGTCCCCGAGTCCGCTTGAGAAGCCCCAGCGTCATGCTGAGGCTTTTGTAGAAGCCGGGGAGGGCTTCTGATCCTGGGAAGGAGCTGCGTGTTGCTGTCTCTTCCCTCGACCTTTGCCTCGTGGCAGATATGAATAGCCCTTTGCTCTCTTATTTTTAAAGGAACGAAAGGGCTGCGGTTGAAAAGTCGGTGCCTTTTTCTGTTGGGGAGTGACTTGAGGTAGAAAGGTGGATTTCCCGGCTGTAGCCGTGGCCACCAAATCTGATAGACCGACTCCAAATAACTCCTCCCCTTTATACGGCAAAACTTCCATATGCCGTTTTGAATCCGCATCGCCTGTCCACTGTCGCGTCCATAAAGCTCTTCTGGCCGAAATGGACATAGCACTTACCCGTGATGCCAGTGTGCATATATCCCTCTGTGCATCACGCATATAAAGAAATGCATCCTTTATTTGTTCTAACGACAGTAAAATATTGTCCCTGTCCAGGGTATCAATATTTTCAATCAGGGATTCTGACCAAGCTACCCCCGCACTGCCCATCCAGGCAGTCGCTACAGCTGGTCGTAGTATAACACCTGCATGTGTGTATATACTTTTTTGGATATTTTCCATCCTCCTATCTGATGGATCTTTAAGTGCGGCCGTCTCAGGAGAGGGTAACGCCACTTGTTTAGATAAGCGTGTTAGCGCCTTGTCCACCCTAGGAGGTGTTTCCCAGCGCTCCCTAACCTCTGGCGGGAAAGGGTATAATGCCAATAATTTCTTTGAAATTATCAGCTTTTTATCAGGGGCAACCCACGCTTCATTACACACGTCATTTAGTTCTTCTGATTCAGGAAAAACTATAGGTAGTTTTTTCATACCCCACATAATACCCTGTTTAGTGGTACCTGTAGTATCAGCTAAATGTAACGCCTCCTTCATTGCCAAAATCATATAACGTGTGGCCCTACTGGAAAATACGGTTGATTCGTCACCGTCACCACTGGAGTCATCGCCTGTGTCTGGGTCTGTGTCGACCGACTGAGGCAAAGGGCGTTTCACAGCCCCTGACGGTGTTTGAGTCGCCTGGACAGGCACTAATTGATTGTCCGGCCGTCTCATGTCGTCAAACGACTGCTTTAGCGTGTTGACACTATCCCGTAGTTCCATAAATAAAGGCATCCATTCTGGTGTCGACTCCCTAGGGGGTGACATCCTCATATTTGGCAATTGCTCCGCCTCCACACCAATATCGTCCTCATACATGTCGACACACACGTACCGACACACAGCAGACACACAGGGAATGCTCCTAACGAAGACAGGACCCACTAGCCCTTTGGGGAGACAGAGGGAGAGTTTGCCAGCACACACCAAAAGCGCTATATATATATCAGGGATAGCCTTATAATAAGTGCTCCCTTATAGCTGCTTTGTTATATCAAAATATCGCCATAAATGTGCCCCCCCCTCTCTGTTTTACCCTGTTTCTGTAGTGCAGTGCAGGGGAGAGACTTGGGAGCCGTCCTGACCAGCGGAGCTGTGAGAGGAAATGGCGCCGTGTGCTGAGGAGATAGGCCCCGCCCCTTTTCCGGCGGGCTCGTCTCCCGCTATTTAGAAAAATTAGGCAGGGGTTAAATATCTCCATATAGCCTCTAGGGCTATATGTGAGGTATTTTTAGCCTTTATAGGTACTCATTTGCCTCCCAGGGCGCCCCCCTCCCAGCGCCCTGCACCCTCAGTGACTGCCGTGTGAAGTGTGCTGAGAGGAAAATGGCGCACAGCTGCAGTGCTGTGCGCTACCTTTAGAAGACTGCAGGAGTCTTCAGCCGCCGATTCTGGACCTCTTCTGATTTCAGCATCTGCAAGGGGGCCGGCGGCGTGGCTCCGGTGACCATCCAGGCTGTACCTGTGATCGTCCCTCTGGAGCTTGATGTCCAGTAGCCAAGAAACCAATCCATCCTGCACGCAGGTGAGTTGACTCCTTCTCCCCTCAGTCCCTCGCTGCAGTGATCCTGTTGCCAGCAGGAATCACTGTAAAATAAAAAACCTAGCTAAACTTTCTCTAAGCAGCTCTTTAGGAGAGCCACCTAGATTGCACCCTTCTCGGCCGGGCACAAAAATCTAACTGGAGTCTGGAGGAGGGTCATAGGGGGAGGAGCCAGTGCACACCACCTGATCGGAAAAAGCTTTACTTTTTGTGCCCTGTCTCCTGCGGAGCCGCTATTCCCCATGGTCCTTTCAGGAACCCCAGCATCCACTAGGACGATAGAGAAATGTTTATTTACCCCCTATAAACAATAAACTCGCTTGGCAAAGGATATTTGGTTTTATACTGTTCCTAAAATGCGGCCCAGTGTTGTGCTTACATTGTTAGGACTAGTAATACCTTCACTTTTCCCACTCTTACTGTACAAACTGCTTTTCTGCAAATGCCACTGACCTAGGCATGATAAGGTCTTTCCCCGCGTTGTACATTCAGCAGCCCCACCATACTGATAATGGAAATAGTTTCCATGAAGACCCTTTAAGAGGTAGATGACACTTAAGGGATGTTCTGCTGCCGTTGTTGATTATAAATTATCTCCTGGAAAACAATGAGCTCAAGTTATAGTCAGTGACCTTCACCAGGGCACCCACCCAGGGCACTTCACACTTTATCATTGTTGGGAGGTTCTCTGTTCCCTGTGCAAGCACATCTACATTCATTAACACTGCTTTGAATACATTAAAAATCTATACACATTTGCCAGGCTTCTTTTGCAGATTTTGCTTAAATGTGCATGTATTATTTTGTTTTCACACATTACAAATTCAATTTATTAACTACATACCTAGTTTATAGATAAGTTTATACATCAAATTTTATTATGTTGAATATTTTCTATTAAAATTATAATAGCTCCACCAGCTTTGGTTGTATGTATGTTAGTGAAACAGAAGTCATTGGAATACACTTATTTTTATTTTTTATATGTGCATTTGGTATAAAGTAGATTCAAATAATTGCAACTACACCTATGGCACTATGGCTTCCAGTAAAGAAGAGGCTCTTAAAACAAAATAATGTGCAATCATTTGAACCAGAGTTACCAAGATATTTGGAAGAATAAAAAAGGGGGCATATTTAGTAAAGGTCAATTAATGCTTCAATGAAACGATAGATAGATAGATAGATAGATAGATAGATAGATAGATAGATAGATAGATAGATAGAGAGATAGATAGATAGATAGATAGAAAGATAGATAGACAGAAAGATAGATTAGATTAGAATAGATAGATAGATAGATAGATAGATAGATAGATGGATAAAATAAGTTGTCCACAGCTATTCCTGTATGTAAAAGAGCGAAAGTGAACTGTTTAGAAGAGTGTCAGGGGATTGGGGGGGGGGGGGGGGGGGGGGAGGGGGGGGGAGTTGGTATAAACTATAGTATCGTGACATGATGAACCACACAGACTGCTATATTTGAGTGAACAAAAACATTTGAACATCTGTGTAAACTACAGGACAAATCACTAGCACTGTTTTGTTCTTGGCTGCCATTAATCTCTGTCAGTCCATCATCATCATCATCATGTCTCTCCTATACATCCTAAGTGTATATTCATGTATGTATTTGTGAATGCTGCATTTGAGAGGGCTGTATTTCGCTGTCACCACAGCTGAAATGTATCTTATTATTTTACACAAAAAACAAAAAAACAAAAAACACTTGTTAAACAGAAATATTTTAGGAGGTAAAATATATTATAGAGGACATTTTGGGTGAAATGTAATAGCCTGCAAGTTGAGGCTGTGCGGGACTTCGTGTGAGTCTGCCTGGATTTTTACAGTGGCAATCATTTACATGGCAAAACCAATCTGGTTATACTGTATATCAACAAACCTAATCCACAAATAAAGCTTTAAAAAATCAAACATTTAAAGAAAATTGAAATAAAATAAAAATATTTTGTTTTCTAAATCTATGAGTATTATGCAGTAATTATTTTAGTAAAAAAAAGAAGCAGTTATGAAACTAGCATTTTTCTAGCGTAGAAATAAACTGTATTCTGGAACCACACCTACTGCATTTATCTCAGTCGAGAGCAGGTGTTTGACAGTATGGTGCGCTAAAAGCAAATTTAGACCAATTAAAATAAAACCTGTTAAAATCTGTTATATAAATCCCACCACATATTTATCTGCTACAATATATATTTTATGGATAATAGTGCTAACAAGGTTTAACCACTTGCCTGGCATGGTTGCATCATTTGTGACTATACGAGGCTATGTCTTATCTGATCTGATAGCAAACGATGTGACCAGTCAGATTCACAGAGTGGCCGGCTGCCAGAACATAATCTTCTAGCAGCCACAAAGCACAGGGGAACCTCCCGGCCCTTCTGCCCCCTTGCACCCTCCCCTAGTGTCTGCCATGCTGCCGGTCTCTACTGATTGTTCAGCACAGCAGGACCTCCCACCCAACGACTGCACACAGGAACAGCTGCTCAGGAAATGTAAATGATCCCCTACCCTGCCCGCCAGTGTGTACCTGGCAGCTGTTGAGATGAGCAGCTGCTGGGGAAATCAAAGTCGCCATGGTTTCCTATGGTGATGACCCGGAGTTCCTACGTTTGAAAAGCCAATATTTTACAAATATTAAAAACATTTTTTTTTTATCATTTTATAAATTTAAATACACGTTCTTCACCCAATTCATAAGAAAAAAACTATTTCAGAGTGGTTTGTGGATTTTTTTTTTTGCCATTTAAGTGGTTAAAGTGATAGTTTAATCTGAGCAGTGTAGACAGCAATGTAATGTGAGTGGACAGATCCTCCAACATGACCCATTAATTTGACAATCTGTGCTGAGCCATGGATATCCTTAAAACCTGGACCTTGAGGACCGCGTTTGGGAACCTCTGATCTAAGTGGCATCAGTATCAGATGTGAATGTGTGCATATTTGTGGCGCTCAGTTGGTTCTGTCTTGCCATGAAATAGGGCGGCAACTGAACGGTAACAATGGGAGTGTATGGAACCTCCCTGATTTGTGTGAGTGTTATGGGAGTATCGCAGGCGTGTGTCTAATGCTCCATATAAGTCATGTGCATGGGAACAAAAGCCTGTTTCTTACGGATCTTTAGCAACTAGCATGGGTTGGTACAAAGGCAGATATTAAAGATGTCAATTGCAGTGGCCGGTGTAAAATCTATGGGTGGCATTCATTTCTGATTGCAGATGCATGCAGATGCACAAACACCTGCATTAGTTTACAGATTCCCCCATTAGCATATTAGTTAATGTGACTCACAATAAGCCCCTTTGTCGGCCATGTAATGATGAGCATTGTAATGTGCTGGCACTATGGGGGTAATTCAGAGTTGATCGCAGCAGGATTTTTGTTAGCAATTGGGCAAAACCATGTGCACTGCAGGGGAGGCAGATATAACATGTGCAGAGAGAGTTAGATTTGGGTGGGGTGTGTTCAGTCTGCAATCTAATTTGCAGTGTAAAAATAAAGCAGCCAGTATTTACCCTGCACAGAAATAAAATAACCCACCCAAATCTAACTCTTTCTGCACATGTTATATCTGCCTCCCCTGCAGTGCACATGGTTTTGCCCAATTGCTATCAAAAATCCTGCTGCAATCAACTTGGAATTACCCCCCATGTGCAGTGCAGGTGTGGCAGATATAACATGTGCAGAGAGAGTTAGATTTGGGTGGGTTATATTGTTTCTGTGCAGGGTAAATACTGGCTGCTTTATTTTTACACTGCAATTTAGATTTCAGTTTGAACACACCACACCCAAATCTAACTCTCTCTGCACA
Organism: Pseudophryne corroboree; assembly: GCF_028390025.1. Classification (NCBI taxonomy): domain Eukaryota; kingdom Metazoa; phylum Chordata; class Amphibia; order Anura; family Myobatrachidae; genus Pseudophryne; species Pseudophryne corroboree. The sequence continues at coordinate 877,930,737 of NC_086445.1, forward strand.
TGTTATATCTGCCCCCCTGCTGTGCACATGGTTTTGCCCAACTGCTAACAAATTTGCTGCTGCGACCAACTCTGAATTAGGCCCTATATCTTTTAAGATGATGGTAAAGCAACATGTTTAAAGTTATGGTGCCGACCCAGTTACAATACTTTAACTAACATTAATACCATATCCGCATACTGGGGGTCATTCCGACCCGTTCGCACGCCGTGGTTTGCCGCTGTGGTATGAACGGGTCCGGAATGCGCATGCGCGGCAGCCGCACTACGCATGCGCGGCGGCCGTACTGCGCATGCGCGACGTTGCCCGGTGACAGGGGTCGCCGGGTTACGTTGTGTCCTACGAAGAAAGCGGTCGCAGAGCTGACCGCAAGAAGATTGACAGAAAGAAGGCGTTCCTGGGTGGATCCGGACCGTTGCCTGCCGTTTTCAGGGAGTGGTAAAGAAAATGCAGGCGTGTCCAGGAGAACGGAGGGCGGATGTCTGACGTCAAAGCTGGCCCCAGCATCGCAGAGATCGTTGCACAGGGTAAGTATGTCCAGGGCTAGTCATGTTTTGCTTAAATTTTTTTTTAGCTTAGCAGGGCTGCACAAGCGATCGCAGCCCTGCTAAGCTAAAATACACTCCCCCATAGGCGTGTACTAGTTGATCGCAGCAGCAGCAAAAAGTTGCTGGCTGCGATCAACTCTGAATGACTACCACTGTTCTCGACATTACATTGCTGACACTGTGATTGCCGACATTGTGAATGTAGCAGGAAAAATATTCACTAGATAGAGCTGTGCTGTCTAGGACTCAAAATGAATTTAAGACACTGAAAGATGTTTCTCCTTTCATACAATAAGGGGGAGATTCAATTAAGTGTGAGATTACATCAGAACCTTGCCCCATGTTTGGTGGGGTGTGATACAATATCCCGGCATTCGGAATGCCAGTGGTCATATGACCAACCCCGGCATCCTGAACCCGAGAATTCCAACATTTTTGGGGGGTGAGTAGGCTAACCCTCCCCCCTACCCTAACCCTCCTTTGGTGGCTGCTAGAGCTAAATCTAATGGGTTTAGGGTAGGGCTAAATTTCGGGTTAGTGGTGGCTACGGCTAACCAACCCCCTAGTGTCTAACCCTAAACCCCCTAATCGGGTAATACCAGCTGGGTGTGCTAACATGCTAAAAGGAGCAAAAGCTTCCTGTATGGTGTGCTGAGTTTCTATGGGAGGATATCCGCACTCATATTTTGCTTACTTCTCTATGGTTATGAGCCATGGGCTAACCTATAATTGGTGCATGGGATGCCAATGCTATGGGGCCCAGAAGCTTAGGGGGCCCTAGCCCCACCTCATATAGTTTTGTACAATGTCCCTGTAATTGCCTAAGAAATTGGGTCCGGCCATTGCCTGGGCATGAAAAGGGGGACTCATCAGTGGCAATCTCTGTCTCTCCATACCACTAAAGCTCCACACAAGGCTAGATTAAGGAAGGTACAACAGGGGCGGTTATCCTGGGGCCCCCACACATAGAGGCCTCCACACATTGTCAGTCTGCCGAGAGCTGCTTCTGAATGCGTAGTGCATAAACAGCGGCAGTATGTATTCAGAAGCAGTGGAATGGCTGGGATCACGGCACGGCACATTCAATGCGTAAGGAAGGACACCCCTGCCAGCAGTAGATGGGAGTAGTGCAGGCGGTGACTGGGAATGACACAGACAGTGAGGAAGGAGCTGCTTGGAAGGACCCCCCAGTGAGGATCCTGCCAGAAGAACCTCCATACTGAGAACCCCCCCCCCCCCCCCCCTCCCTCGAGTGCCCTTGTAATGTCGGGGAGGAGCTGTGGGTGACACTGCCAGTTTTCTAAGTGAGGGCCCCCACAACCCACAATCCGACCCTGCTCCACACTGATATGCTTCATCTCCCACAAACCTGTTTCATGCTCATAGGCACAGCTGAGCCCAAACAGTAAGCCAAGCACTGTTGGAGAGTAGGCTTCTCCTTTTTTTTTTTTTAAGATTAATTTTTATTTACTCTCGATAATAAACCCAAAACAGTGTAATGACATTATATCGACAGTAAAAGAAAGATGAGCATGGATATATGCAAACAACAGTCACTAGTGTCACATAACAAAACTCCTACCAAAATAACAGGAGTCAGAAAAATAATATATCACATTATTGAGATAGCACTGTCCCAGGAAAAAGGATTGGTTGCACCGAAACCTACTGTATATTGTGTTATGTGCAGATCATATGAATAACACATCCAGACTTAAAAAGGCACACCTCCTTCCAGAACAGCTAAATTATACCAAGTGGTTAAACAGAAACACGTTATGGAGCCAATTTATGGGATAATATTGTCCCAATCCGCAATGTGACATATCGCACAGACATATCAGTTATCGCATGCAGGGACAGAGCTTACAAGAAAGCTCTGTCCCTGTAATGCCACTCTGCAGACAAGTCGGGCTATTTTTCACAAAAAATATTCCAGATATATGCTGTGCATGGCCCGACGCCAGACCCAGCACTACCCGCTCAGCAAAGGGATGCAAAGCAGGTAGGCGCCAGGGTTGGAGAGGCGCTCTCCCTGCTTTGCATCCCCGCTGCTGCGCCTGGGCCCCTGCTGCCAGCTGCTGTGCTTGTCACACCGTTTGACAGGCAGCGGCGCCGGCAGCATGAAGCTTCCCCCTACCCCCCTGACAGTGTCATCATTTAGTCCAGTGTCTGTGTCCAGTCCAAAAAAGGGGCGGGTCTTACTGGCAGTGATGGGCGTAACTACACGGGACCATGGCCATGCTGCAGAGGAAGACAGAAAAAAGTGAAACTGCTACAGAATACAGATCCGGCCAGCTAGATGGTGAGTTGAGGGAGGGAAAGTGTATGTGGGTGTGTGTGTATCTACAGAATGTGTGCATTTGTACTGTATGTGTGTAATGTATTTCAGGGCCGTAACTAGGTGTGTGCCGGCGGTGCCTTGCACACAGCGCAAATGCGCTGGGAGAGCGCAGGACCGGCCGGCAGCACCCGCAGGGCCGCACTGTGCTTCTCTTTCAATGCGCTGCCCCAGCCCGCCGCTGCTAGCTGTATGTAATGTAGGGTAATGTATGTAAGCTGTGCGCTCAGCTCCGTCTCTGCTCGGCACACCACTACATACATTACTGCATTACATTACATCCATTACCATGGGCAGCGCTGTAGCTGTATGCCCGCATTAACTGCCCCCTCCCGGCTCACAGTTATCCACCTCCAGCCACCGGTCGCATCCATTACCGTGGGGAGTATTGACTGTATGCCCACATTCTCCTCCCCGGCACACTCTCACTTATCCGCCGCCGGCCTTGCTGCTGCTTTATGCCTACATTCTCCACCCTCTCCCGGCTCACTCATCCGCCGCCGGCCGTATCCATTACCGTGGGCAGCGCTGCGGCTGTATGCCTGCCTTCTCCACTCCCTCATGGCTCACTCATCCACCGGCTGCATCAACTATCGTGGGCAGCGTTGCGTCTGTATGCCTGCATTCTCTGTTCCCTTCTAGCTGACTCATCCACCTCTGGCCACATCCATTACTGCGGGCAGCGCTGCTGCTGTATGCCTCTGGCTGCAACTTGAGATTGCAACTTGAGAACTTGAGGTAAAAACAAACACACACACACACACACACACACACACACACACACACACACACACACACACACACACACTCTCTCTCTCTCCACCTGGCACCAGGGCTGTAACAAGGTGTGGATGGATGGTGCTTCACACACAGTGCATTTACGCTGTGGTTGTACCATCTGCACCTATCCCGATTGGCCGCTGCATCGCTGCCTGCTCCTCTGTGCCCGCTCCTCTGCTGTACTGTGTAAAAGGGGACTCTACCTGCCATAATGTGTAGAAGGGGACTATGCCAGCTATAATGTGTAAAAGTGAGCTCTGCCTGCCGTAATGTGTAAAAGGGGGCTTTACCTGGCGTAATATATATAAGGGGCTCTACCTGGCGTAATGTATATAAAGGGCTCTACCTGGCGTAATGTATATAAAGGGCTCTACCTGGCATAATGTATATAAGGGGCTCTACCTGGCGTAATATATACAAGTGGCTCTACCTGCCGTAATGTGTAAAAGGGGACTCTACCTGCTGTACTGTGTAAAAGGGGACTCTACCTGCCATAATGTGTAAAAGAGGACTTTGCCGGCTGTAATGTGTAAATGGGAGCTCTGCCTGCGGTAATGTGTAAAAGGGGGCTCTACCTGGTTTAATGTATAAAAGGGGATTCTACGTGGCATAATGTGTGACAGGGGCTCTACATGGTGAAATGTGTGAAAGGGCTCTAGCTGGTGTAATGTGTATAAGTGGCGCTACTGTGAATAATGGAGACTACTGTACAGCATAATATAAATTGGTATTATTTTGTGGCCATGCCCCTTCCCCGTGAAGCCACGCCCTTATATTTTTGTCTCGAGCCGCAGGTGCGCACTGGCCCTAATTCAAATATGGAGGGGCGCTGATGCTGTGCCTTGCACACTTCGCTGAAATGTCTAGTTACGGCACTAATGTATGTACAGTATGTGTGTGTATATTAGGGATGTGCACTTGAAATTTTTTGGGTTTTGGTTTTGGGTTCGGTTCCGCGGCCGTGTTTTGGGTTCGACCGCGTTTTGGCAAAACCTCACCGAATTTTTTTTGTCGGGTTCGGGTGTGTTTTGGATTCGGGTGTTTTTTTCAAAAAACCCTAAAAAACAGCTTAAATCATAGAATTTGGGGGTCATTTTGATCCCAAAGTATTATTAACCTCAAAAACCATAATTTCCACTAATTTTCAGTCTATTCTGAATACCTCACACCTCACAATATTATTTTTAGTCCTAAAATTTGCACCGAGGTCGCTGGATGACTAAGCTAAGCGACCCTAGTGGCCGACACAAACACCTGGCCCATCTAGGAGTGGCACTGCAGTGTCACGCAGGATGGCCCTTCCAAAAAACACTCCCCAAACAGCACATGACGCAAAGAAAAAAAGAGGCGCAATGAGGTAGCTGTGTGAGTAAGCTAAGCGACCCTAGTGGCCGACACAAACACCTGGCCCATCTAGGAGTGGCACTGCAGTGTCACGCAGGATGGCCCTTCCAAAAAACACTCCCCAAACAGCACATGACGCAAAGAAGAAAAAAAGAGGCGCAATGAGGTAGCTGTGTGAGTAAGCTAAGCGACCCTAGTGGCCGACACAAACACCTGGCCCATCTAGGAGTGGCACTGCAGTGTCACGCAGGATGGCCCTTCCAAAAAACACTCCCCAAACAGCACATGACGCAAAGAAGAAAAAAAGAGGCGCAATGAGGTAGCTGTGTGAGTAAGATAAGCGACCCTAGTGGCCGACACAAACACCTGGCCCATCTAGGAGTGGCACTGCAGTGTCACGCAGGATGGCCCTTCCAAAAAACACTCCCCAAACAGCACATGACGCAAAGAAAAATGAAAGAAAAAAGAGGTGCAAGATGGAATTGTCCTTGGGCCCTCCCACCCACCCTTATGTTGTATAAACAGGACATGCACACTTTAACCAACCCATCATTTCAGTGACAGGGTCTGCCACACGACTGTGACTGAAATGACGGGTTGGTTTGGACCCCCACCGAAAAAGAAGCAATTAATCTCTCCTTGCACAAACTGGCTCTACAGAGGCAAGATGTCCACCTCATCATCATCCTCCGATATATCACCGTGTACATCCCGCTCCTCACAGATTATCAATTCGTCCCCACTGGAATCCACCATCTCAGCTCCCTGTGTACTTTGTGGAGGCAATTGCTGCTGGTCAATGTCTCCACGGAGGAATTGATTATAATTCATTTTAATGAACATCATCTTCTCCACATTTTCTGGAAGTAACCTCGTACGCAGATTGCTGACAAGGTGAGCGGCGGCACTAAACACTCTTTCGGAGTACACACTTGTGGGAGGGCAACTTAGGTAGAATAAAGCCAGTTTGTGCAAGGGCCTCCAAATTGCCTCTTTTTCCTGTCAGTATAAGTACGGACTGTCTGACGTGCCTACTTGGATGCGGTCACTCATATAATCCTCCACCATTCTTTCAATGGTGAGAGAATCATATGCAGTGACAGTAGACGACATGTCCGTAATCGTTGTCAGGTCCTTCAGTCCGGACCAGATGTCAGCATCAGCAGTCGCTCCAGACTGCCCTGCATCACCGCCAGCGGGTGGGCTCGGAATTCTGAGCCTTTTCCTCGCACCCCCAGTTGCGGGAGAATGTGAAGGAGGAGATGTTGACAGGTCGCGTTCCGCTTGACTTGACAATTTTCTCACCAGCAGGTCTTTGAACCCCAGCAGACTTGTGTCTGCCGGAAAGAGAGATCCAAGGTAGGTTTTAAATCTAGGATCGAGCACGGTGGCCAAAATGTAGTGCTCTGATTTCAACAGATTGACCACCCGTGAATCCTTGTTAAGCGAATTAAGGGCTCCATCCACAAGTCCCACATGCCTAGCGGAATCCCTCCCTTTTAGCTCCTCCTTCAATGCCTCCAGCTTCTTCTGCAAAAGCCTGATGAGGGGAATGACCTGACTCAGGCTGGCAGTGTCTGAACTGACTTCACGTGTGGCAAGTTCAAAAGGTTGCAGAACCTTGCACAACGTTGAAATCATTCTCCACTGCGCTTGAGACAGGTACATTCCACCTCCTATATCGTGCTCAATTGTATAGGCTTGAATGGCCTTTTGCTGCTCCTCCAACCTCTGAAGCATATAGAGGGTTGAATTCCACCTCGTTACCACTTCTTGCTTCAGATGATGGCAGGGCAGGTTCAGGCGTTTTTGGTGGTGCTCCAGTCTTCTGTACGTGGTGCCTGTACGCCGAAAGTGTCCCGCAATTCTTCTGGCCACTGACAGCATCTCTTGCACGCCCCTGTCGTTTTTAAAAAAATTCTGCACCACCAAATTCAAGGTATGTGCAAAACATGGGACGTGCTGGAATTTGCCCATATTTAATGCACACACAATATTGCTGGCGTTGTCCGATGCCACAAATCCACAGGAGAGTCCAATTGAGGTAAGCCATTCCGCGATGATCTTCCTCAGTTGCCGTAAGAGGTTTTCAGCTGTGTGCGTATTCTGGAAACCGGTGATACAAAGCGTAGCCTGCCTAGGAAAGAGTTGGCGTTTGCGAGATGCTGCTACTGGTGCCGCCGCTGCTGTTCTTGCGGCGGGAGTCCATACATCTACCCAGTGGGCTGTCACAGTCATATAGTCCTGACCCTGCCCTGCTCCACTTGTCCACATGTCCGTGGTTAAGTGGACATTGGGTACAACTGCATTTTTTAGGACACTGGTGAGTCTTTTTCTGACGTCCGTGTACATTCTCGGTATCGCCTGCCTAGAGAAGTGGAACCTAGATGGTATTTGGTAACGGGGGCACACTACCTCAAGAAATTGTCTAGTTCCCTGTGAACTAACGGCGGATACCGGACACACGTCTAACACCAACATAGTTGTCAAGGCCTCAGTTATCCGCTTTGCAACAGGATGACTGCTGTGATATTTCATCTTCCTCGCAAAGGACTGTTGGACAGTCAATTGCTTGGTGGAAGTAGTAAAAGTGGGCTTACGACTTCCCCTCTGGGATGACCATCGACTCCCAGCAGCAACAACAGCAGCGCCAGCAGCAGTAGGCGTTACACGCAAGGATGCATCGGAGGAATCCCAGGCAGGAGAGGACTCGTCAGAATTGCCAGTGACATGGCCTGCAGGACTATTGGCATTCCTGGGGAAGGAGGAAATTGACACCGAGGGAGTTGGTGGGGTGGTTTGCGTGAGCTTGGTTACAAGAGAAAGGGATTTACTGGTCAGTGGACTGCTTCCGCTGTCGCCCAAAGTTTTTGAACTTGTCACTGACTTATTATGAATGCGCTGCAGGTGACGTATAAGGGAGGATGTTCCGAGGTGGTTAACGTCCTTACCCCTACTTATTACAGCTTGACAAAGGCAACACACGGCTTGACAAATGTTGTCCGCATTTCTGGTGAAATACTTCCACACCGAAGAGCTGATTTTTTTGGTATTTTCACCAGGCAAGTCAACGGCCCTATTCCTCCCACGGACAACAGGTGTCTCCCCGGGTGCCTGACTTAAACAAACCACCTCACCATCAGAATCCTCCTTGTCAATTTCCTCCCCAGCGCCAGCAACACCCATATCCTCCTCATCCTGGTGTACTTCAACACTGACATCTTCAATCTGACTATCAGGAACTGGACTGCGGGTGCTCCTTCCAGCACTTGCAGGGGGCGTGCAAATGGTGGAAGGCGCATGCTCTTCACGTCCAGTGTTGGGAAGGTCAGGCATCGCAACCAACACAATTGGACTCTCCTTGTGGATTTGGGATTTCGAAGAACGCACAGTTCTTTGCGGTGCTTTTGCCAGCTTGAGTCTTTTCAGTTTTCTAGCGAGAGGCTGAGTGCTTCCATCCTCATGTGAAGCTGAACCACTAGCCATGAACATAGGCCAGGGCCTCAGCCGTTCCTTGCCACTCCGTGTGGTAAATGGCATATTGGCAAGTTTACGCTTCTCCTCCGACAATTTTATTTTAGATTTTGGAGTCCTTTTTTTACTGATATTTGGTGTTTTGGATTTTACATGCTCTGTACTATGACATTGGGCATCGGCCTTGGCAGACGACGTTGCTGGCATTTCATCGTCTCGGCCATGACTAGTGGCAGCAGCTTCAGCACGAGGTGGAAGTGGATCTGATCTTTCCCTAATTTTGGAACCTCAACATTTTTGTTCTCCATATTTTAATAGGCACAACTAAAAGACACAGAGGTAGCTACAGCCGTGGACTACCGTACTGTGTCTGCTGCTAATATAGACTGGATGATAATGAGATGAAATCAATATATATTATATCACACTAGTACTGCAGCCGGACAGGTAGATATATTTATTATGTAATGACTGATGACGGACCTGCTGGACACTGTCAGCTCAGCAGCACCGCAGACTGCTACAGTAAGCTACTATAGTAGTATGTATAAAGAAGAAAGAAAAAAAAAAAAACCACGGGTAGGTGGTATACAATTATGGATGGACGAGCGACTGCCGACACATAGGTAGCTACAGCCGTGGACTACCGTACTGTGTCTGCTGCTAATATAGACTGGATGATAATGAGATGAAATCAATATATATATATATATATAATATCACTAGTACTGCAGCCGGACAGGTAGATATATTTATTATGTAATGACTGATGACGGACCTGCTGGACACTGTCAGCTCAGCAGCACCGCAGACTGCTACAGTAAGCTACTATAGTAGTATGTATAAAGAAGAAAGAAAAAAAAAAACCACGGGTAGGTGGTATACAATTATGGATGGACGAGCGACTGCCGACACAGAGGTAGCTACAGCCGTGGACTACCGTACTGTGTCTGCTGCTAATATAGACTGGATGATAATGAGATGAAATCAATATATATATATATATATAATATCACTAGTACTGCAGCCGGACAGGTAGATATATTTATTATGTAATGACTGATGACGGACCTGCTGGACACTGTCAGCTCAGCAGCACCGCAGACTGCTACAGTAAGCTACTATAGTAGTATGTATAAAGAAGAAAGAAAAAAAAAAACCACGGGTAGGTGGTATACAATTATGGATGGACGAGCGACTGCCGACACAGAGGTAGCTACAGCCGTGGACTACCGTACTGTGTCTGCTGCTAATATAGACTGGATGATAATGAGATGAAATCAATATATATTATATCACACTAGTACTGCAGCCGGACAGGTAGATATATTTATTATGTAATGACTGATGACGGACCTGCTGGACACTGTCAGCTCAGCAGCACCGCAGACTGCTACAGTAAGCTACTATAGTAGTATGTATAAAGAAGAAAGAAAAAAAAAACCACGGGTAGGTGGTATACAATATTATATATATATTATATACATATATATATATATATATATATATATATATATATATATATATATATTAAACTCACTGGTGGTGATTATTAAACTGGTGGTCAGGTCACTGGTCACACTATCAGCAACTTGCAAGTAGTACTCCTAAGCAGACAATCACAATATATATTATACTGGTGGTCAGTGTGGTCACAATGGCAGTGTGGCACTCTGGCAGCAAAAGTGTGCACTGTACGTTATATGTACTCCTGAGTCCTGCTCTCAGACTCTAACTGCTCCCCACTGTCAGTGTCTCCCCCACAAGTCAGATAATACAGTCACACTATCTATCACTTCAGCAAGTAACTACTAGTACTCCTCCTAATGCTCCCCAAAATTACTACTGTGTCTCTCTCTACTGTCTCACTCTCTTCTCTATAAACGGAGAGGACGCCAGCCACGTCCTCTCCCTATGAATCTCAATGCACGTGTGAAAATGGCGGCGACGCGCGGCTCCTTATATAGAATCCGAGTCTCGCGATAGAATCCGAGCCTCGCGAGAATCCGACAGCGGGATGATGACGTTCGGGCGCGCTCGGGTTAACCGAGCAAGGCGGGAAGATCCAAGTCGCTCGGCCCCGTGTAAAAAAAACTGAAGTTCGGGCGGATTCGGATTCCGAGGAACTGAACCCGCTCATCCCTAGTATGTATATGTGTATGTGGTGTATGTGTGACTGTGCAGCATAATTTGTGTAAGCGTCACTGCTACAGGGGGCGTTGCGTCTTGTATAAGCGTCACTGCTACAGGGGGCGCTACGTGTGCAAGCATCACTGGTACAGGGGGCGTTACGTGTGCAAGCGTCACTGGTACAGGGGGCGTTATGTGTGCAAGCGTCACTGGTACAGGGGCGTTACGTGTGTAAGCGTCACTGTTACAGGGTGTGTTACGTGTGTAAGCATCATTGGCACAAGGGGCGTTGCGTGTGTAAGCGTCACTGCTGCAGGGGACGTTACGTGTGTAAGCACACTGCGTCTTGTATAAGCGTCACTGGTACAGGGGGCATTACGTGTATAAGCATCACTACTGCAGGGGGAGTTACATGTGTAAGTGCGACTACTCTGAACCCCCTAGCACCGGCCCTGCCCGACGCCTGACATTGCCGACACAGCCACTGTCGCCAGCACCCCCCTTCCCCTCTGTGCTGGCACTCCACCACCACCGCAGCTCATACTCACCAGGCTGAGATTGGCAGAGCCGGCCATAGGCATAGGCAAACTAGGCAATTGATATGCCTAGGGGCATCAGCAGCTTCTGCTGATTAAAATGATATGCAGCATGCCTATATTCTGTGTGTAGCATTTTGTATGCAGATACAGCCACAGTCTCACACAGTATATAGGCATGATGCATATCATTTTAATCAGCAGAAGCTGCTTGTGCATACTAGCCACATAGCAATGCAAATAAGATGCCTTTTCATAAAAAAAGGTGCCCGACGTTAGCATTGAGGCAAGATTTATGAGGACACATCTGTATCCAAGCAGAGGCAGAGGTCACAGTGGCAGTGTGAGTGCTGTGTGCATGTGAGTGGGTTGGTTGTGCAGTAGTGTTCAGAATATGTGTAAGGAGCATTATGTGTGTCATGTAAAAATGCATTAATAATGTGCAACATATGTGTAAGGGGCACTATGTGTGTCATTATGTGTATAAGGGCATTGATAATGTGTCTCATATGTGTAAGGGGCATTACTCTGTGGCATTATGTGTATAAGGTGCTCTACTATGTGTCGTTGTGTATAGAAAGGGCACTACTGTGTCATCTAATGTGAATAAAGAGCAATAGGGTGTGGTGTAATGTGAATAAAAAGCAATTCAGTGTGATGGAGTGTGAATAAGGGGCACTACTGTGAGGAGTAACATATATAAGGTAAATTGGTATTACTGTGTGATGCTATGTGAATTAGGGACACTATTGCATGATCAAATGTGAATAAAGTTGCAGTACTGTGTGGCGTTATTGGAATTGGGGTTACTATTGTGTGGCCATGCCCCTTGCCAGCAAAAACACACCCCTTTTTGGGCTGTGTGCCAAATATGCGAACTGTTCCTATTTAAAATATAGTGGGTACAAACACCAAAATAAGGACTGCAATGGGTGAGATGTGATGATGCTGGGAAAGAGGTGCAAGGTCAGAGGCGGAACCAGCGGTGGTGCTAGGGGGCACCAGCCAAAATCTTGCCTAGGGCATCATATTGGTTAGGGCCAGCTCTGGAGATTGGTAATACCCCTTTTACACCACCAGCTAGTAACATGGGTTATTGCACATGAGCGCGCATAACCCGTGTTGCTGGCTGGTGTAAAAGGGTCGAGTTGGAATAGTCCGGGTCGTGTGACCCGGTATTCCAACTCGGGAAGTTTGCGGGGTTGAACACGTGTTCAACCCCGCAAACTGAGCAGCATAAGCGGTAGCCGGGTCGATGCGACCCGGCTTCCCGTTTACACTCTATGGGGGAGATTCAAATGTTTGAAAAGTCGGTTGGGTGTCTGTTTTTTCCTATCTATTAGATAGGAGAAAACAGACTCCCAACAGACTTTTCAAACATTTGAATCTCCCCCTATGTGCGGGCGGCGCTTAGAGATCATGTGATCTCCAAGCGCCACCCCCGTCGCGTCACTGGCAACGTCACCAACCCGGCTATATGCCGGGCTGGTGAGTCTGGTGTAAAAGGGGGCTGATACGGGTCGCAGCCGGGTAGCTCCCGTGTCAGGGTTCACGGCTGCGACCCGCATTCTTTTGTGTAAAAGCGGTATAATTGAGAGAATAACATATGTACTGTATATATATTTCTGCTGCGGGGTGCACTGGGCTCCACAAGGAATGGACAATGGGGTGTAGAGTAGGATCTTGATCCGAGCCACCAACAGGCTCAAAGCTTTGACTGTTCCCAGAATGCATAGCGCCGCCTCCTATATCACCCCGCCTCCCTGCACAGGATCTCAGTTTTGTAGTTGGTGCTGCAGTAGCAGGCACTTAACAGAGGGGCTGCTCCAGGCAGCCCTAAGAAGAGCTTTTATTCTGAGGAAAAAAGTGAAGACTTCAAGGGCAGCAGCAGTGTTACATGTCAGTGGACATTCACGGCAGCAGCTCCGGCTCTCCCCAGCGGCGCTGTATACTCCCGAGCACTGGTTGCCGGGTAACTACAGCAGGAGGCTCCGGTTTTCTTCTTGTTAGGCACACATGACGGGGGCTCTCCGGGATTGCGTGGCCATGCTTCGGGAGGTGGTAAGTGGGTCCCGCTTGCGGGACCCGGTCTTTATCGCGATCCGGCACGGTCAGTGGGAGGCGGGCCGCGCGCGCTGGCGGTGGACACTGTGGCAGTACAGGTGATCCCACTAGATCACCAGGGCATGGGACAGGTCAGGTTTTCTCTATAAACCGCTTTATTAGAGCCCGCAGTACCCGGTGGTTTTGCCAGCATGGGAATAGAGCTTAGACCTGAAGCCCCTCCCTCAGCCCCAGGGCGCCATTTTCTGCAAATGTTCCCGCCCTGGAGCTGCATATCTGTCTCTCCCTCACAGTGTCTGCGGCGCCATTATCCCTCAGCTCACTGTTCCTGGGAATGCTTGGGAAAATCCTCCTATGTAAAGCCGCCTGGTTGTCAGTGCTGTGACTTTACAAGACACTTAAGTATTCTACCTGCCTTTTTTAGTCAGTGTTAGTAAGAAAGAGTGCACTTAGTCAGGGTTTCCTAGTACAATTACCCTGTGATATACATCCAGTTCTTCTGTGTACTGTTATATCTATTGTTATATAGCTGTGTAAGCTAGTCCAGTGCAGTATTATTGTTAGTAATAACCTCTGCATTGTACAGACTGTGACTATTTGTGTGTGCATTTGATAGCTGAGTGGTTTCCATTTCGTGTCTTTCACTCAACCTGCTATCCCTATATACTATAACCTGAGGGGGCTTGGTGCGTCAGGTTTTATCTAATATAGGATTTTCACAAAGATATACTGTATTACGTATTTTTCTCTGTGATTTAGTCACCATATCTCTCCTTTATCTCTGCTGGTGCTGACTACACTGCGCAGGGGTTTGGGCTAGGGTATTGTGCTGCTGACAAATTGTACTGTTTTACCTGATACTGCAAGTTATATCATGTCTGCTTATAAGGGTAACGGTTCTGGGGCCGAACACACTGCCGGTGTTGCTGAAGCCGCAGATACCTATGAGGAGAAAATAGCAGCTGCGGGCTCTGGTTCTGGGGACTTCTTGCCCCCCCCCCAGTGGGACGGTGGCAATGGGGGCAAATAATGACCCGCCGTGGGCCGCTTTTTCCACGCTTCTGCATACGCTAGTTCATAAACTAACATCCCCTATGGGACCCCCAATGCCGGTACAACCGTTTGTGGTACCTGCAGCTAACCCGCCGTGGGCGGACTATTTATCTGCTCAAATAAAGAAGTTGAACCAGTCCCTGACTACTAAAAAGTCTGACCGTCGCTCGCCTACATCCAAGGGGTCCTCTAAGCGAGCGCTTGTCTCCTCACAATCCACTGCTGTCACTGACACCTCGTCGGATGAAGACGGCACTTACACTGACCCCACAGGTTCTGACTCAAATACGGCTGATGGGGAGGGTGGTTCACATGTGGATGTTCCTGATCTTTTGGAGGCTATTAAGTTAATTTTACAGATTACGGATGATCCCGAGCCATCCGTTCCTCCTAAGAAACCAGATAGGTTCAAGCGTCAGAAGGTGGTTAAACAAGTTTTACCTCACTCTGACCACCTAGTGGATATACGTCAGGAACCCTGGGAAAACCCGGGTACGAAGTTTGTGCCTCAAAAGAAGATGCTGGCTCGCTATCCCCTCGCACCGGAGCTGTCTAAGAATTGGGAAACGCCTCCTCCAGTAGACTCACATGTGGCTAGGATGGTGGTTTCCTCAGCTCTACCTGTCACCACCGTCACGTCTCTAAAAGAGCCTACGGATAAACGTGTGGAGGGTTGTCTGAAAGCGATTTACACTCTCACGTGTGCTGCACAAAGGCCCACTATTGCAGCAACATGGGCTGCAGAGGCCATTGAAGCATGGGCCTTGGAGTTAGATGCTGAAATCTCCTCTGACCATGCTAGACAATGCTTGTCTTATATTGTCACAGCTTCTCGTTATATTAAAGAGGCGGCTTCTGATGCCGGTATCCTGGCAGCCAAGGCCTCTACTACGTCAGTCCTGGCTCGCCGGATATTGTGGCTGAGATCCTGGTCTGTGGATCTGGACTCTAGAAAAACCCTGGAGGTACTCCCTTTTAAGGGAAATATTCTGTTTGGGGAGGATTTAAATAAGGCTGTGGCTGACTTGGCTACTGCCAAAACTGCCTGTCTGCCAAGTACTGCTCCTTCTGTGTCGAAGGCTAAAGGTACTTCCTTTCGCCCCTTTCGTCCTTCAGGTAAAGCAAAAGGTCAGGCAAACAACAAGCAGGCCCGCACTTCCAAACCTGGTAAGTCTAAGCCCAAAAGAGCTGGGGCGGCCCGTCAGCCAGCTTCCTAGACAGATAAGCCTGCCGCATGACGGGGCGGGCCTCTCTCTGGGGGATCCCAGGGTGGGGGGCCGGCTTCTAGGATATACCCAGGAATGGTTGAAGACCACTTCAGATGCCTGGGTACGGGAAGTCGTCACTCGAGGTTACGCCATAGCCTTCAAAAACCGACCCCCTCATCAATTTTGCCAGACAGATGTCTCGTTGGACAAGACAAAGGCAAACACTCTACATTCGGTGGTACAGACCCTCCTGGATACAGGAGTCGTAGTACAGGTGCCTCTTGCGCAAAGGGGCCGGGGGTACTATTCTCAGCTGTTTCTAGTCCCGAAACCGAATGGGTCCTCCCGGCCCATTCTCAACCTCAAGGCATTGATCAAGTTTGTGAAGGTTTCCAAGTTCCGGATGAAAACCCTTCACTCTATAGTTCTGGCCTTGGAACCTGGGGACTTCATCTTCTCCCCTGGATATACAGTATGCTTACCTGCATATTCCTATAGCAGTGTCTCATCAGCAATACCTGAGATTTGCGATTGGCAACTGCCATTACCAGTTTCAGGCGTTACCTTTTGGTTTAACAACGGCTCCGTGAATCTTTACAAAAGTCATGGCGGTGATGACGGTGGTACTCCGCCGTCAAGGGGTCAGGATACTGCCGTATTTGGACAACTTGTTAATCCTGGCAAATTCCCCAGAACTTCTCCTGCATCATCCAGATGTGACGGTCCGGTTTCTGCAAGTCCATGGGTGGCTCATCAACTGGAAGAAGTCATCCCTGATCCCTGCTCAGAGCATGGTGCATCTGGGAGCACTATTGGACACTCACAACCAGCGGTTGTTCCTGTCTCAGGAGAAAGTCCTGAAACTTCAGAACAGGATTCGTTGCTTCCTATCTCATCCGCAAGTGTCGATACATTCGGAGATGCAGGTGCTGGGCCTCATGGTGTCAGCATTCGACATGGTGGAGTACGCTCAATTTCACTCTTGCCCTCTCCAGAGGCTGATTCTAGCCAAATGGGATGGCCTGCCTCACCAAATCAGGTCTCAAATGATCTAATTGACTCCGGAGGTCCGTCTGTCGCTGCTCTGGTGGCTCCGGGACCAACAACTGTGCAGGGGCCATCCGTTCTGGATATCCGACTGGGTCCTGTTGACGACAGATGCCAGTCTAAGAGGTGGGGCACGGTGCTGGAGCAACACTCCCTTCAGGGGCGGTGGACCAAGGAGGAGTCCCTCCTCTCGATCAATATTCTGGAGTTGCAGGCGGTCTCCAATGCCTTGAACCTAGCCCAGCATTTAATTCAGAACCGTCCTGTTCAAGTACAGTTGGACAATGCCACCACAGTGGCTTACATAAATCATCAAGGCGGCACTCGAAGCCGCCTAGCAATGAAGGAAGTCTCACGGATTCTACAGTGGGCAGAACGCCATCTACCGGCCATAACGGCAATATTCATTCCGGGAGTCCTTAATTGGGAAGCAGACTTTCTCAGTCATCAGGACGTGCATGCCGGCGAGTGGGTCCTCCATCCAGAAGTGTTTCAACTCTTGTTGGGGCCTTCCAGACGTAGATCTGATGGCATCTCGACACAATCACAAGGTTCCGGTCTTCGGAGCAAGGACAAGGGATCCTCAAGCAGCATTCGTGGATGCGCTGACGGTACCGTGGAGGTTTCGGCTGCCGTACGTGTTCCCTCCGGTGTCACTCCTGCCCAGGGTAATTCGGAAGTTCAAGCAAGAAAAAGGAATTCTGCTTCTCATAGCTCCAGCGTGGCCCAGACGGCACTGGTTCTCAGACCTGCAAGGCCTATCGTCAGAGCGTCCAATTCTACTTCCACAACGCCCAGACCTACTCGTTCAGGGCCCCTGTGTCTACCAGGACCTAGCCCGGCTGTCTTTGACGGCGTGGCTCTTGAAGCTTCCGTCTTAAGGGCTAAAGGGTATTCTGAGGCGGTCATTCAAACTATGTTTCGGGCCCGGAAACCGGCTTCGGCTTGGATTTACTATAGGGCCTGGCATTCTTACTTTGTTTGGTGCGCATCTAACGATTATGACGCTTCCAAGTTTAGTATAGCCAAGTTGTTGGCTTTTCTTCAGCAGGGCCTGGACTTAGGCCTGCATCTGGCCTCCCTCAAGGTTCAAATATCTGCCTTGTCGGTTTGGTTTCAGAGAAAAATTGCGAACTTACCTGATGTGCATACCTTTACGTGTTGCGTATCCAACCTCCCTATGTCCCACCTGTGGCTCCTTGGGACTTGTCGGTGGTTTTGGAGGCGTTACAAGAGTCTCCGTTTGAACCTCTTGGTTCAGCTGACCTTAAGTGGCTTTCCCTTAAGGTGGTGTCTCTGCTGGCTATTGCTTCAGCTAGAAGAGTGTCGGATTTGAGTGCCTTGTCCTGTAGTTCCCCATATCTGATATTTCACCGTGACCGTGCGGTTCTTAGGACTCGTCCCGGCTATCTACCTAAGGTGGTTTCTTCGTTCCACCTTAATCAGGAGATTGTAGTTCCGGCACTTGTTTCTCCTGATCTGTCTCCCAAAGAGCGGTCTTTGGATGTGGTATGGGCTCTCTCCGTATCTATGTGAAGAGAACTGCTCCTATTAGGAAATCTGATTCTCTCTTTGTACTGTTTGGATTTCACAAACGTGGCTGGCCTGCTCACATGCAAACTTGGCCAGGTGGATTAGAATGGTGATTGCACATGCTTATGTGAATGCTGGTCTCTCTGCTCCTGATCACTTTAAGGCCCATTCTACTCGGTCTGTTGGACCTTCTTGGGCGGCCCAACGTGGTGCGACCCTTGAACAATTGTGCAAGGCGGCTACTTGGTCCTCTGTGAACACGTTCATAAGGTTCTATGCCTTCGATACTGCCGCTTCCCAGGATGCTTCATTTGGACGCCGGGTTCTTGTGCCCGCTACAGTGCGTCCCCTCCCATAAGGAACTTCTTTAGGACATCCCCATTGTCCATTCCTTGTGGAGCCCAGTGTACCCCGCAGCAGAAAACGAGTTTTATGGTAAAAACTTACCTTTGTTAAAACTCTTTCTGCGAGGTACACTGGGCTCCACAAGGCGCCCACCCTGACGCACTTAGCTTCTTTGGGTTGGTATGGCATTAGCCGCTGACACGTCTCCTGTCGTGAGAATGCGGTGTTGTGGCTACTAACCGTTGTCGTCTCTTTTCCTGCTACTGCATTGGACTGGTTAACTAAAAACTGAGATCCTTTGCAGGGAGGCGTGGTGATATAGGAGGCGGCGCTATGCATTCTGGGAACAGTCAAAGCTTTGAGCCTGTTGGTGCCTCTGATCAAGATCCTACTCTACACCCCACTGTCCCTTCCTTGTGAAGCCCAGTGTACCTCGCAGAAAGAGTTTTAACAAAGGTAAGTTCTTACCATAAAACTCGTTTTTTTTTCACAGTGATCAGCTTGTGTGTCCATCAAACACAGAGCTGATCACATTGCTGGGTCCCTGCACAGCTTTCTCTGCCTAGAGCGTAATTATCACAGGGCTCACTGCTGTATTTTTTTTTTTTTTTTTTTAATGTAAGTAAATTTGCCCACATCGCATTTACCATTATAAGTATGGAAAATACGATATGGTTACTAAAAAAACATGATTTTAATACCTACTGGTAAATCCTTTTCTCCTAGTCCGTAGAGGATGCTGGGGTCCACTTCAGTACCATGGGGTATAGACGGTTCCGCAGGAGCCATGGGCACTTTAAGACTTTTTCAGAGTGTGAACTGGCTCCTCCCTCTATGCCCCTCCTCCAGACTTCAGTATAGGAACTGTGCCCAGGGAGACGGACATTTCGAGAAAAGGATTTACTTTTAAGTTAATGGTGAGATTCATACCAGCTCACACTTCAACCATGCTGCACAACATGGCATTCAACAAAACACATGCCAACGGGCATGAACATTACAGCAAACGTGCTGAAAACATTTTCAACAAATTAACAACTGCAGGTAAAGTACGCACTGGGCTGGGTGCCCAGCATCCTCTACGTACTAGGAGAAAAGGATTTACCAGTAGATATTAAAATCCTGTTTTCTCATGCGTCCTAAAGGATGCTGGGGTCCACTTCAATACCATGGGCTTATACCAAAGCTCCTGCACGGGCGGGAGAGTGCGGATGTTCCTGCAGCACCGATTGACCAAACTTTAGGTCCTCATCGGCAAGGTGTAAAACTTGTAAATCTTAGCAAACGTGTTAATCCCTGACCAAGTAGCTGCTCGGCAAAGTTGTAATGCCGAGACCCCCGGGCAGCCGCCCAGGATGAGCCCACTTTCCTAGTAGAATGGGCAGTCACCGAATTTGGTATCGGCAATCCTGCCGTGGAATGAGCCTGCTGAATCGTACCTCTGATCCAGCGCGCAATAGTCTGCTTAGTAGCAGGACACCCAATCTTGTTGGGAGCATACAGGACAAACACAGCCTCTGATTTCCGTATCCGAGCTGTTCTTGCGACATAAATTTGCAAAGCCCTACCACATCCAGAGACTTTGAAGCAGCGAAGGTGTCAGTAGCCACTGGCACCACAATAGGTTCGTTTATATGGAAAGAAGAAACCACCTTTGGAAGAAATTGCTGACAAGTTCTTAACTCCTCCCTATCTTCATGGAAAATCAAGTAAGGGCTCTTGTGATGCAAGGCCCCTAACTCAGACACCCTCCTTGCGGAGTCCAAGGCCAACAGAATGACCACTTTCCAAGTGAGAAACTTCAATTCTATATCCTGGAGAGGTTCAAACCAATCTGATTGAAGGAACTGCAACACCACGTTAAGATCCCATGAGGCACAAATGGAGGTTGGATGTGCAGAACCCCTTTCACGAATGTCTGAACTTCTGGAAGGGAGACCATTGTTTCTGAAAGAAAACGGACAAGTCCGAAATCTGGACCTTCATCGAACCCAATCATAGGCCACATCCACACCCGCCTGGAGAAAATGGAGAAAACGTCCTAACTGAAACTATTCCATTGGAGCCTTCTTGGTTTCACACCAAGACACATATTTTCTCCAAATACGGTGGTAATGTCTAGACGTTACTCCTTTCCTGGCCTGAATAAGAGTGGGAATGACTTCTTTGGGAATACCCTTACGGGCTAGGATCCGGCGCTCAACAGCCATGCCGTCAAACATAGCCGCGGTAAGTCTTGATACACGCGCGGCCCCTGCTACAGCAGGTCCTTGCGAAGAGGAAGAGGCCGAGGATCTTCTATGAGCAACTCCTGAAGATCTGGATACCAAGCCCTCCTTGGCCAGGGACAATGAGGATCGCTCGAACGCCTGTTCTTCTTATGATATTGAGAACTTTCGGTATGAGTGGAAGTGGAGGGAAGACATATACCGACTGAAACACCCACTGGGTCACTAGTGCATCCACTGCTATTGCTTGAGGGTCTCTCGACCTGGAACAATATCTCTGAAGCTTCTTGTTGAGACGAGATGCCATCATGTCTACTTGAGGAACCCCCCAAAGACTTGTCACCTCTGCAAAGACTTCTTGGTGGAGGCCCCATTCTCCCGGATGGAGATCGTGTCTGCTGAGGAAGTCTGCTTCCCAGTTGTCCACTCCCAGAATGAAAATTGCCGACAGAGCTCTTGCATGTCTTTCTGCCCAGAGCAGAATCTTTGTCACCTCTGCCATTGCCGCTCTGGTTTTCGTTCCGCCCTGATGGTTTATGTACGCTACTGCCGTTACATTGTCCGACTGGATCTGTACGGGTTGATCTTGAAGAAGATGCACCGCTTGTAGAAGGCCGTTGTAAATGACTCTCAACTCCAGAACGTTTATGCGAAGACAAGTTTCTTGACTTGACCACCTTCCTTGGAAGCTTTCCCCCTGTGTGACTGCTCCCCAGCCTCAGAGACTTGCATCCGTGGTTACTAGGACCCAGTCCTGAATCCCGAACCTGCGTCCCTCTAGTAGGTGAGAACTGTGTAGCCACCACAGGAGCGAAATTCTGGCTTTGGATGACAGGATTATCCTCTGATGCATGTGTAGATGGGATCTGGACCACTTGTCCAACAGGTCCCACTGGAATACTCTGGCATGGAATCGGCCAAACTGTATGGCCTCGTAGGCCGCTTCCATCTTTCCCAACAACCGAATGAATTGATGAATCGACACTCTTGTTGGTTTCAGAATTTGTTTGACCATTCTCTGGATTTCCAGAGCCTTTTCTACTGGAAGAAATACCCTCTGCACCTTTGTGTCCAGTATCATCCCCAGAAAGGACAATCTTGTTGTCGGTTCCAACTGCGACTTTGGAAAATTTATGATCCAACCGTGTTGTTGAAGTATTGTCAAGGAGAGTGCAATGTTCTGCACCAACCTTTCTCTGGACCTCGCTTTTGTCAGGAGATCGTCCAGGTAAGGAATTATATTGACTCCTTGCTGTCGAAGGAGGACCATCATTTCCGCCATCATCTTGGTGAACACCCTCGGTGCCGTGGAGTGTCCGAATGGCAACGTCTGAAATTGGTAATGACAATTCTGTATTGCGAATAAGCTTGATGTGGAGGATAAATGGGAACATGTAAGTAGGCATCTTTTATGTCCACTGACACCATGAAGTCCCCCGCCTCCAGACTGGAAATCACTGCCCTCAGAGATTCCATCTTGAACTTGAACCTTTGCAGGTAGAGATTCAGAGTTTTCAGGTTTAGAATCGGTTTGACCGAGCCATCCGGAACTACGAATAGGCTTGAATAAAACCTTTCTCCTTGTTGTAACAAGGGAACCAGGACAATGACTTGATCCTGACACAATTTTTGTATTGCTGCTGCCACCACTTCCCTGTCTGGGATAGAAGCTGGTAAGGTCGATTTGAAAAATCGGCATGGTGGAATGTCTTGAAACTCCAGTTTGTACCCGTGGGACACTATTTGTACAACCCACGGGTCCAGGCCAGATTGAACCCAGAACTAACTGAAGAGTTTCAGACGTGCCCCCACCTGAGCGGACTCCCGCAAGGGAGCCCCAGCGTCATGCTGAAGATTTGGCAGAAGCAGAGGTTGATTTCTGCTCCTGTGATCCTGGAGACACTGTGGACTTTTTTCCTTTTCCCCTTCCTTTACCTGCAAAGAAAGGGGAACCTTTACCCTTTTTGTATTTATTGGGCCGAAAGGACTGCATCTGAGAGTGATGTGTCTTTTTCGCCGGCGCAGGAGCATTAGGCAAGAATGTTGACTTACCCGCGGTATCCGCAGAAACTAAAGCATCCAGCCCATCTCCAAACAAGGCCTCACCTTTATACGGGAGAGCTTCCTTATTCCTTTTGGAATCTGCGTCAGCATTCCATTGGCGAATCCACAACGTCCTCCGTGCTGAGATTGCCATAGTAGCGGCTCTTGATCCCAAGAGACCAATATCTTTCATGGCTTCTAGCATGTACGCAGCAGTGTCTTTGATATGACCTAACGTTAGGGGTATCTCGTCTCTATCTATTGAGTCAATGTCTGATGACAAGTTTTCTGACCACTTTTCAATAGCACTACTCACCCATGCACAGGCAATGGTAGGCCTGAGTAGTGTCCCATTAGCCACATAAATAGATTTCAATGTATTCTCTAACTTGCGGTCTGCCGGCTCCTTAAGTGAAGCCGTCCCAGGCGCAGGGAGAATCACCTTTTTTGTTAACCGCGACAGGGCACTGTCTAAAACAGGGGGTGACTCCCATCTTTTCCTGCCTCTGCAGGGAAAGGGTAAGCTAACTGAATTCTTTTGGGAACCTGACATTTCTTTTCAGGATTGGTCCATACTCCCTCAAAGAGACTGTTCAGCTCATGAGATGGAGGAAAAGTTACATTCATTTTCTTTTCTTTACAAAAGTATGCCTTCTCCTGTGGTAAAGGAGGGGCCTCCGTAACTTCTAACACCTCCTTTATAGCAACAATAATGTAGTAATTTTGGATCTATTCCCCTGGAATCACTAGTGTCGACACAGGAATCAGAGTCCGTGTCGGTATCAGTTTGTACTATTTGTGCAAAGGACCTTTTATGTGACCCAGAGGGGTCCCCAGTGGATGAAAAGGCAGAACTATTAAAAATCACATCTGCAACAGATTTTCTCCAGTTTTCTGCATGAGACTCAGACTTATCCAATCTCTTACTGATATGATTCACACTATCACATAATTCTTTCACCCATTCAGGCTCTTGGTGTGACGGCAGCGCCACCACATTACAACCCTGTGTCCCTAAAATGGCTCCATCAGGGGAAGAGCTCCCTGCCTCAGACATGCCACCCAAGTGCACAATCACACCACAGACACTCTGGGGCTTATAGGGGACAGACCCACAGTAAAATCTGTCAGAGGGACACAGAAAGGAATTGCCAGTCCACAACTCAGCGCCTAAAGAAAAAATCCCTGTGTTGTGTACTTTGTACACAGAGACTTTCCGCGCTATATATTGTGAATAATAGGTTATAGTAGCACAATATACACTTTCCCCCCCTTTTTTCCCCCTGATACCTGAGTCAGAAGTGGAGAGGAGAATCAGCATTTCTTCCCCTGCTGTCTGCTGGAAGAAAATGGAGCTGAGCAGTGTGCTGACTGCCTGAGGAAGAAGCCCTGCCCCCTGCAATGGCGCGCTTTTCCTCAGCTATTGAAATTAGATATTTATACTAGCAGGGGTGTAGGACTGTGCCACAGCATCATATGCCACCTTTTGCCAGTGAGAGTAGGTTTCATGCTGCCCAGGGCGCTCCCCCCCCCCACGCCCTGCTGTGCACTGTGTTATGGAGAGCATGTTCGCGCAGTGTTCCCGCTCGCTGCGCGGTACCTTAAGCCATCACGATGACCGGAGATCCCTCTCCGCAGACCTCCGGTAATACTACTAACCAGTCTTCTGACTTCTGGCTCTGTTAGGGGGGTGACGGCATGCTGTGGGAGTGAGCGCCTAGACCCAGCTAGTGTTCAGTACCCTTCAGGAGCTAATGGTGTCCTGTCAGCAGAAGCAGAGCCATGAAACTCTTTAGGAAGTTGGTTCCTACTTCTTCCCCCTAAGTCCCACGAAGCAGAGAGACTATTGCCAGCAGTCTCCCTGAAAATAAAAAACCTAACATAAAGTCTTTTAGTGAAACTCAGTAGAGCTCCACTGGAGTGCAACCAGTCTGCCTGGGCACATTTTCTAAACTGAGGTCTGGAGGAGGGGCATAGAGTTAGGAACCAATTCACACTCTGAAAAAGTCTTAAAGTGCCCATGACTCCTGCGGAACCGTCTATACCCCATGGTACTGAAGTGGACCCCAGCATCCTCTAGGACGTATGAGAAAAGGGAATTAAAGGGTTTGGAACAGTTTTTCAGGGAAAGTGCTTCAAAAGCTATTTAATACATTCAGGTGATACAAAAATAATGTGAAAAGGGTATGAAAAAATTGTTTCTAAATATCCCTCTATGAGTGTATGTTTCATCTCTGGTGACAATGGGGGTCATTCCGCCCCGTTCGCACGCTGTTGTTTGTCGCAGTGGTGCGAACGGGTCGGTACTGCGCATGCGCGGCTGCTGCAATGCGCACGCGCGTCATTGCCCAGTGGGCAACGACCAGAAGAGCAAAGAAAGCGATCGCTGTCGCAATCGCAAGAAGATTGACAGCAAGAAGGTGTTCCAAGGCGGCAACTCACCATTTTCTGAGAGTGGTGAGTCCAGCGCAGGCATGTCCAGGCGTTTGGAGGGCAGATGTCTGACGTCAATTCCGGGACCTGCATCGCTGGATCGATTGCACAGGGTGAGTAATTCATACCTTGGTCTAGTTCCACACAAAACTTTTTTTGCATAGCAGCAGGGCCGGCGCTACCATTAGGCAGCTTTAGGCAGCTGCCTATGGGCGCCAGCCATTGGAGGGCGGCACGCTCCTCCGGAATTAGTTTTATTTAAAAATCATTGTTCTGGGCTGGCTAGCGGCGGCTGCAGTGCGGGTCTAGGCGGCCGCAGCCACCACAATCAGTCACCCTCAACCCCGGCCTCAACCCCGGCCCGGCCACTGACGTCTGCCGCGCCCCCTCTGCTGGCGGTCCAGGCAACAAGCAGGAAAAGCTGCGTGATGCTTCTGTGTCCTAAAGTCCGGGCAGGCAGCAGCATCGTCCTCTCCCTCCTCCCCCTGCAGCCATAGGCGGGGAGGTCTGATCGCTGCCCCCAGCCTTCCATGCTCCCTCAGCGGACACCGTTTACCACCAGCAGCTGGCCGCCCACCTGCTCCTGGCTCCTTCCCTTGTGTGCTGCCTGTCCCGGGCACGCTTCACCTCCTGCCCCTGATTGTTCATTGTATAGAGAGGAGCGACGCAGTGCTGCCGTGGAACCGCACAGCAAAGACAGTCCCAGCCACTGTCAGCAAAAGAAGTATGTAAAAATTGTGTATGGCATCTTGATCTTAAACTACATAAGGGTTAATGGGTATAATTTATATAAAGGAGGAGGGGGGGGGCAGGGTGGTAGGCACAACATATATAAGGGGTGGGGATGATTGACAGAAAATCTGTAAGGGTGTTCACAAAATGCTACTATATATTAAATTTATATATATATATATATATATTATATATATATAATATATATACTGTGTGTATGTGTATATATATATATATATATATATACATACACACAGTGGTCGAAGTGGGGCGGTATACAGCGGTATGGTATACCGTCACTTCTTCCACTGACCTGGAAATGAAAATGTGCAGCAGGAGGCGAGGGAAATGGCCATCCTGCTGCACGTTGTGCTCCTGTCCCTGATCGGCGGCTGTGTAGAGCGCTGTACTAGCTCACAGCCGCCCACCGCCGCCAGCCCGGCTCCCGCATGACACCCCACGGCTGCTCGGCTCCCGTCCCCCTGACAGCGCAGCTGCCCAGCTCAGTCTTCCGGATCACGGATGGCCGGCTCCCGTCACACAGCGCAGCTACCCGTTTCCAGCTCCCACATGCTGACACCACAGCTGCCCGTCAACTGGTGAGAAGATGGAACTGATGGAGGAGAGTGTCAGTGTGGGGACATATGTGTGTGTGTGTGTGTAAATGTGGCTGCGTGTGTCTGACTGTGAGTATGTAGATATGTGGCTATGTGTGTGTGTCTATGTGTGTATAAGTGGGATCAGTACTAAATGCCGGTGGTCGGAATCCCGGCGGTCGAAATACCGACACCGGAATCCCGACCACACAATCCCGACAGGGGTGGCGAGCGGAACGCAGCCCCTTGCGGGCTCGCTTCGCTCGCCACGCTGCCTCGCTACGCTCGGCACACTATTATATTCTCCCTCTATGGGTGTCGTGGACACCCACGGAGGGAGAATATGTCGGGATTGCGGCGGTCGGGATTCCGGCGTCGGTATTTCGACCGCCGGGATTCCGTCCGGCGGCATCTTGACCGGATCCCGTATAAGTGATATAATGTGTGTGTGTATGTGTAAATGTGGCTGGGTGTGTGTTTTTATATATGTAAGTGTGTGTATGCGTGTATATGTGGCTTTATGTGTATACCTGAACTGGGCCGAGTGGGGGGGGGCAATATGATCTTTTTTTGCCTCCGGGCGCCTGGTATTAACTTACGTCCCTGGCCAGCCGCCCACCGCTCACTGCTGCCAGCCACCAGCCGCTCACCATCGCCAGCCATCAGCCGCCCGCCGCACACCCACAACAAATGGCGGTCAGAGGGACCTCACTGCACCAAAGGCCTCCTTATCACCGCCGCTGCCCATGGGTGCTTCTGCCGACCACAGTCAGGTAATATTCCCCTGCTGTCACCCTCTCTCCCTGTCGTTACTGTCCCTACTTTCACTCTCTCTCTCCCTGCTGTCACTGTCGTCACTCTCTCTCTTCCTGCTGTCACTGTCGTCACTCTCTTACTGCTGTCACTGTCGTCACTCTCTCCCTGCTGTCACTGTCGTCACTCTCTCTCTCCCTGCTGTCACTGTCATCACTCTCTCTCCCTGTCGTCATTCTCTCTCTCCCTGTCGTCATTCTCTCTCTCCCTGTCATTACTCTCTCTCCCTGTCATCACTCTCTCTCCCTGTCGTGACTCTCTCTCTTCTTGTCCTTGCTGTCACTCTGGCTGTCCCTGCTGTCACAATTTCAGCTCATTCAGTGTTCTACAAGGTGAATTTCAGCTCATTCAGTGTGCTGCAATGTGAATTTCGGCTCATTCAGTGTGCTACAATGTGAATTTCGGCTCATTCAGTGTGCTACAATGTGAGTTTCGGCTCATTCAGTGTGCTACAATGTGAATGTCGGCTCATTCAGTGTGCTACAATGTGAATTTCGGCTCATTCAGTGTGCTACAATGTGAGTTTCTGCTCATTCAGTGTGCTACAATGTGAATTTGGGCTCATTCAGTGTGCTACAATGTGAATTTCGGCTCATTCAGTGTGCTACAATGTGAATTTCGGCTCATTCAGTGTGCTACAAGGTGAATTTCGGCTCATTCAGTGTGCTACAATGTGAATTTCGGCTCATTCAGTGTGCTACAATGTGAATTTCGGCTCATTCAGTGTGCTACAATGTGAATTTGGGCTCATTCAGTGTGCTACAATGTGAATTTCGGCTCATTCAGTGTGCTACAAGGTGAATTTCGGCTCATTCAGTGTGCTACAAGGTGAATTTCGGCTCATTCAGTGTGTTACAAGGTGAATTTCGGCTTATTCAGGGCCAGATGTACTAAGCCTTGAAAAGTGATAAATATCACAGTGATAAAGTACCAGCCAATCTGCTCCTAACTGTCATTTTTCAAACACAGCCAGTGACATGGTAGTTAGGAGCTGATTGGCTGGCAGTTTATCACTGTGAAATTTATCACTTTTCAGGCTTAGTACATCTCCCCCTCAGTGTGCTACAATGTGAATTTTGGATCATTCGGTGTGCTACAATGTGAATTTTGGATCATTCAGTGTGCTACAATGTGAGTTTCGGCTCATTCAGTGTGTTACAAGGTGAATTTCGTCTCATTCAGTGTGCTACAATGTGAATGTCTGCTCATTCAGTGTGCTACAGTGTGAATGTCGGCTCATTCAGTGTGCTACAATGTGAATGTCGGCTCATTCAGTGTGCTACAATGTGAATTTCGGCTCATTCAGTGTGCTACAATGTGAATTTCGGCTCATTCAGTGTGCTACAATGTGAATTTTGGATCATTTAGTGTGCTACAATGTGAATTTCGGCTCATTCAGTGTGCTATAATGTGAATTTCGGCTCATTCAGTGTGCTATAATGTGAATTTCGGCTCATTCAGTGTGCTATAATGTGAATTGTGCTATAATGTGAATTTCGGCTCATTCAGTGTGCTATAATGTGAATTTCGGCTCATTCAGGGTGCTATAATGTGAATTGTGCTATAATGTGAATTTTGGCTCATTCAGTGTGCTATAATGTGAATTTTGGCTCATTCAGTGTGCTATAATGTGAATTTTGGCTCATTTAGTGTGCTATAATGTGAATTTTGGCTCATTCAGTGTGCTATAATGTGAATTTCGGCTCGTAACGTGTGCTATAATGTGAATTTCAGCTCGTACCGTGTGCTATAAGGTGAAAGGGGCACCAGTACTAGATAGTATAAGGGGTTCTACTACAGTGGGTGACCACTATGACACTGGGTTTCACTATCCACATAGACATGTAATGGTAATACCAGATTCTGAACTTGAGCATGTACATATATAATTTATATATATATATAGTATCATCTTGTGGACCCCCTTATATATTTTCTGTTAATCACCCCAACAGACATATATATAAAAATGTTTTTAACATTTCTATAAATAGGAAAAGGGATACGTGACACAAATAAATAAATATATATATATATATATATATACATATATGTATACACATACACACACACGAAGGGGTGTAACTAGCATTTGCAACTATAACTAAAGAAAGAAACATAATAGGCAGTCACTTTTCATGAAATAGTTTTACTGTATTATAAAAAGGTTGTATGTATATATATATATATATATATATATATATACATTAGCATTTTTGCTCCAGTACAGGACCCCTTTTTTTATTTTACGCGCCAACTGTTTACAGGTGATGCACTGGCCAGTACACACAGCCATGTCAGAGACAACAACACCATCATTTTAAATCTGGAGCCATCCACGAGCCAATGTGGCATAATGTGTAAGGGCATTACTATTGTGTGGCAAAATGTATAAGGGGCATTACTGTGTGGCAAAATCTATAAGTAGCATTACTGTATGACATAATGTGTTATAATGGGCACTACTACTGTGTGGCAGGACGTGAATGGACTGTGTAATGTAAATGGGCTCTACTGTGGTGTAATGTGAATAAGAGGCACTACTGTGTGATCTAACGTGAATAAGGGGCACTACTGTGTGATGTAACATCAATAAGAGGCACTATTGTAATGTAACGTGAATGAGGAGGGGGGGGGGAGTAGACTTAAGTTTTGCCTAGAGTGCCGAGAAACCTTGCACCGGCCCTGCATAGCAGGGCTGCACAAGCGTTCGCAGCCTTGCTATGCAAAAAAGCCCTGCCCAATAGGTGGCGTCGAGTTGATCGCACGAGCAGCAAAAAGTTGCTATGTGCGATCAACTCGGAATGACCCCCAATGTCAATATGTAAGGCAACCAGACAGAAAAAAACGTATCCACTAGACCTTTTTTGTTTGTAGATGTGTTTATCCAATCCATATGAAGCAAATGTGAAACCCTAGGTAAAAATAATGTGAGAGTGAGAGTTGCTGGTTTGAGCCACTGTGAAAGAATTATTTTCTTAGCTTCCCAGCAATTTTAGAAAAAAGTAATGTATTGCCTTTAGCTATATCAAAAGAGAAAATCTGAGGAAAAAATATTCCTCAAAAGTAAACACCCAATTATATGACAGAGGTACATCTATAAGTAGAGTTAGAGTATTAGTAATATACTGATAGTGATAGGCATGTCTCCAAACCTCAGCTGCTTTACTGCAGGACCAGAGGCAATGATAAATATCTGCTTCATGGGCACCGCATTTATAGCAGTTTGAGTTATCAGCTTTTCCTACGATATATTTTAACATGTGGATGTAATATGGTCTGTGCAAAATTTTGTAGTTAATTTCAGCATAGGAGGTGGAAACCAAACTTTTGTTTTATCGCTTAGTGGCTTTTACCAATAGAAAGACGGTCAGATATGAAAAGGCATTCTTACATTTTGCTAACCCTCCTGAAATCCCTTGTAAATTTATGGTGGGACAGATACATGTATATATGTAAGAAGAGGAAAATGGCTCTAGAGGCCTAAGCCGCAGTGCATCAGCGAATAAGTCTCCATTTTTAGAGTCTTTGTGAAGCTGAGGGGCGAAAACAGAACTCCAACATTACTACTGTCAAAGAAAGCAAAAGTGTGCCTGAAATAAGTAGATCTCCACCCAAAATGGATGTCCTGTATTAGTAAATATCCCCCTCAGGTGATTGGTTCCCACCTCTGTGTGGCATAATGTGAACTGACAACACTACAGTGTGGCATATTATTAACTGGGGGAATTCAGTGTTTCATTATATGAATTGGTGGCACAGTGTGGTATTATGTGAACTAGGGTCCTTCTGTGGGTCATAAAATGAACTAGCTTGCTATTGCCTATATGTATCAAGCTTTGGAGAGTGATAAATAGCACAATGATAAAGTACCAGCCAATCATCTCCTAGCTGTCATTTTTCAAACAACAGGCAGTTAGGTGCTGATTGGCTGGTACTTTATCGCTGTGCTATTTATCACTCTCCAAGACTTTGTAAATGGGCCCCTATAATTTGGCATACAATGAAATAGGGCACTATCACTATATATTGCATGTAATGAACTAAGGCGATATTATGGGGCATAAAATGAACAACCATTGCAGGCAGAGGAGTCTCTCTAGAGCCAGTGGGGTGGGGCACCTGCAAAATGTTGCTATGGAGCCCACAAGTTTGGCCCTGACAGCTTAATGCCATCTCCAGATGATGTTAGCTGCTGTAGCCTACGGGCTACAGATCGCAGAAAAGTCCGGGAGAGGCTTTTTTCTGGGAACCCCCCCCGCATTGGCCACGCATAGTAGAAGTGAAATGATTACTATTGTGATCACTTCACTACTTCACTGTCATATTGGAGGGATGGGCTTCATTCGGAGCAGCAATAAGAAAGTATAATTATCAGGTTAATAATTAGTATATATGCCCCTTAATATATTCCACATGTATTAACCACTCAGCAATTTTCATTGTATAACATTATAATATTTACCAGCTTTGATGCTGTAGAATTGCACAGCAAATTTCCTTTATTTAGAACACAGGTTCTTTAACTTGGTCCTCAGGTCCTCAAACAGTTCACACTTTCCAGGTCTCTTCACAGAATCACAAGTGAAAGAATAAAGAATGTGTCAGTGAGTATTGTGTACACCTGTGCATCTGTTGGGTTACCATCCATGAGCTGCTTGGGGTCCTGAGGAACGAGTTTGAGAACCACTGATTTAGAACAACTGACATCGATAAAAGCATGCACACTTACAATTTCTGTATGTTACACATGCTAATTTACCATCTGTTCCTATTTTCCACAGGCAACCATACTTTCCAGGGGGGTTTATGTATATTTGGAAGTTTTCCCCTTGACAGTGTCTTTGTTATTTCTTCATACTGCTGGCTGATGGAATTATTATCCAAACTGTATTAAAATCAGGTGTAAAGTATATGTCCCATTTAGTGTTGCAGTGTAATGTGTGCATAAAGCACTTGAGAAAGCCACACAAGCAGCAGTGTCATCAGTTAGCCGAACAATTAGAGCGCAAGCTGTGCCATAAAATGAAGACTGGCAGCTATCCTCAATCTCACCACATGTGGCCGACTTCAGCTGTTCAGCAGAATTGTGTCCAGTGTGTCAATGCAGTGCATGATTAATTAGATGCATCTATTCTACAAAGCATGTCCAAAGTCAGACATACTCAGGAGGTGTCCAACCTCTCAGGTGAAAACATCTCTGACACTGGTGGGAGTAGTCCGAGTTCAGACCAACTATCAGTAACTGTAATGTAGCTGTTAGTAAAAGTGTTTTTGGTTACTTACATTAGCATCAATATACAGAGACAGTGTTAAGATGGGGAACGTCCAGCAGGAGGCAGTTTTGTGAAACCGCATGGCCACCTAATGGTCTACGTAGAAACTGGCCCGAAAGTGATCTAAGCGATCACCCATTACATCTCATTCATATGGACACATATGCAAATTTTCATGCCTTTTTACATATCTGGCGAATGAAAGGAACAAAATACTAGTATATTTCTATGCTGATACCAGCTGCATACAACTCTGATTCAGAGCTGCATGCAAAGCACCTGGTTTGTTCACATTACGCATACAGTACATCTGAGACATAGATAAGCATCTTCACTGGCCTGCGGGCTATTCACAGTGCAACACAGCTTGGCAGGATCTCCACTTGCTGTTAAAGAGGCGTTTGCATGTTATATAAGTTTGCAACATTGTAATTTATTATCACATGCTATTAACTATATATACAGTCAGGTCCATAAATATTGGAACATCAACACAATTCTCATATTTTGGGCTCTATACACCACCACAATGGATTTGCAATGAAACAAACAAGATGTGCTTTAACTGCAGACTTTCCGCTTTAATTTGAGGGTATTTACATCCAAATCAGGTGAACGTTGCAGGAATTACAACGGTTTCTATATGTGTCTCCCACTTTTTAAGGGACTGAAAGTAATGGGACAAACTAAACAATCCTAAATCAAACTTTCACTTTTTAATACTTTGTTGCAAATCCTTTGCAGTCAATTACAGCTTAAAGTCTGGAACTCATAGACATCACCAAATGCTGGGTTTCATCCCTGGTGATGCTCTGCCAGGCCTCTACTGCAAATGTCTTCAGTTCCTGCTTGTTCTTGGGGCATTTTCCCTTCAGTTTTGTCTTCATCAAGTGAAATACATGCTCAATCGGATTCAGGTCAGGTGATTGACTTGGCCATTGCATAACATTCCACTTATTTGCCTTAAAAAAACTCTCTGATTGCTTTTGCAGTATGCTTCGGGTCATTGTCCATCTGCACTGTGAAGCGCCGTCCAATGAGTTCTGAAGCATTTGATTGAATATGAGCAGATAATATTGCCCGAAACACTTCAGAATTCATCCTGCTGCTTTTGTCAGCAGTCACATTATCAATAAATACAATGGAACCAGTTCCATTGGCAGCCATACATGCCCATGCCATGACACTATCACCACCATGCTTCACTGATGAGGTGGTATGTTTTGGCTCATGAGCAGTTCCTTTCCTTCTCCATACTCTTCTCGTCCCATCACTCTGGTACAAGTTGATCTTTGTCTCATCTGTCCATAGGATGTTGTTCCAGAACTGTAAAGGCTTTTTTAGATGTTGTTTGGCAAACTCTAATCTAGACTTCCTGTTTTTGTGGCTCACCAATGCTTTACATTTTGTGGAGAACCCTCTATATTCACTCTTGTGAAGTCTTCTCTTGATTGTTGACTTTGACACATATACACCTACCTCCTGGAGATGTTCTTGATCTGGGCAACTGTTGTGAAGGGGTTTTTCTTCACCAGGGAAATAATTCTTCTGTCATCCTCCACAGTTGTTTTCCGTGGTCTTCTGGGTCTTTTGGTGTTGCTGAGCTCTCTGGTGTGTTCTTTCTTTTTAAGAATGTTCCAAACAGTTGATTTGGCCACACCTAATGTTTTTGCTATCTCTCTGATGGGTTTGTTTTGATTTTTCAGCCTAATGATGGCTTGCTTCACTGATAGTGGCAGCTCTTTGGATCTCATATTGAGAGTCAACAGCAACAGATTCCAAATGCAAATGTCACACCTGGAATCTACTACAGACCTTTTACCTGCTTAACTGATGATGAAATAATGAGGGAATAGCCCAGTCCTGTCCATGAAATAGCTTTTGAGTCGATTGTCCCATTACTTTTGGTCCCTTAAAAAGTAGGAGGCACATATAGAAACCGTTGTAATTCCTACTCCGTTCACCTGATTTGGATGGAAATACCCTCAAATTAAAGCAGAATGTCTGCAGTTAAAGCACATCTTGTTTGTTTCATTTCAAATCCATTTTGGTGGTTTATAGAGCCCAAAATATGAGAACTGTGTTGATGTCCCAATATTTATGGACCTGACTGTATATGTATATATATAAACACCCTGGAAGGCGGCACTGACGAGGCTTGGTATGTATGAATAATCAGACGGACAGCGTCAACAGATATATATATATATATACGATGGAAAATGAGGGCGGCACTCACGCAGGCTGTTGCAGGTATAGAAAAATCAGTTTTATTGATCCGACATGTTTCGGGGACTAGCCCCGTCCTGAGGACTAGTCCCCGAAACATGTCGGATCAATAAAACTGATTTTTCTATACCTGCAACAGCCTGCGTGAGTGCCGCCCTCATTTTCCATCGTATTCACTGAGGTATTTATCTCTGGGAGGGCACCGCAGCACCTCAAACAGATTGCAAGAGGAGTGCCGGGATTCTTTGTATGTATATATATATATATATATATATATATATTTACTCAAGGCCAGATTAAGGGCCACGTGGGCCTGTGGCTAAATACAAATGGTCCTCACTTACCAAACTGCCTGTTTAGTGACCGCTCAGATTTACGACCGACTCTCCGACCAGCTGGTACATCATTTAGGCCAGTGACATATGGGTGTGTACTCACGTAAAAATAAATGCATTATTCTGTGAGGAAATGGAAATTGCCAACTGTATGGACAGGTGAGCAGCTGGTCATCATCATGCCTTTCTATCTATCTAGCTATCTATCTATTTATCTATCTATCTAGGTCAAATGACAAGTGTGGTAAATTTCTATGAGATGGTGCAACAATCCCTTTGGTGACGTGATGCCTGGTAAGTTCCACTCTTCTAAATCTCCTCCCCCCAAGGCCAAATTGCAGCCATCAGTGACGCATTGTTCACTTCCTGTGGTTGTTTGAAGTGAGCGGTTTAGCAGTTGCCACAAAAATTTACAAAAATGAATTCTATGCAGTGATAAAATACTTTTTATCTAAAGGAGTGGACAGCAACAGTGCAGATCAAAGCAGAGTTATAAAAAGTTCATGGGGACTCTGTTCATGCGTTGACAACCGTCTTTTTCTGGATAAATGAATTTAAACATGGACGAACTTGTTGACATTTCTGATGTTGTAGGCATCTCAACTGAATGAAAGCATAACATTGCTCATGAAAAATGATACATGAAAAAGCTGTGTGCACAATGAGTGCCGCGATTGCTGACTCAATCAAAAACACACGCAAAAGTGTTTGGCAATGTGAATGGACTTTTTCTGTGATTTTGTCAGCGATTTGTGACTGTGGATGAAACTTGGATCCACCTCTACATGCCTGAGTGGCAGAAACAGTCAAAACAGTAGACAATGCCTGGTGAAAGTGCGCTGAAGAAGGCGAAGACTGTTTTGTGCAAAGGTGATGGCCAGTGTTTTTAGGTATTCCCAAGAAATTATCCTAATTGACTACTTGCAAAAAGGGTAAGACAATAACAGGAGAGTACTACGCAGCATTATTGGGCCATTTGAAAGAAGATCTGAAAAATAAAGAGCCAATATCGTCGCACAAAAAAGTGCTCTTCCACCAACCTATTCTTCAGATTTGGCCACATGGGACTTCTTAGTGTTTCCTAATTTGAAAATCTGGCTCATGGGAAGAAATTCTCATTGAATGAGGAAGTCATCACCACCGTCAATGAGTATTTTGCAGGCTTTCAGACACCCTACTTTCCTGTTGGTATTAAAAAATTGGAAACTCGCTGGACCAAGTGTATCGCCCTCAAGAGAGACAATTGGCCGAATGTAATACCATCCGAGTTCAGCAGCCATGCGGGCTACAGGCCAAACTCTTTTTTTACAGGCCACACTTGTGTTAAAGGAGTAATCACTTACAAGGCATGGTTTTGACTTGTAAGTGATTGCCCCTTTAAAAAAAGTCAGAGTTCGGCTGACATCCCATACGACTGCCGAACCCGGGCTGCATTACATCCCACCCTATGTCTCTCTTGAGGGCTATACACTTGGTCCAGCGAGTTTCCAATTTTTTAATACCGTCAGAAAAGTAGGGTGTCTGAAAGGGTTTTTTTTTGCCCCAAAAAGTGTTTTACTTGCTTTTTTTTTACCACACTTTATCAAATGACCTGGTGTTGTTGTCCCCATTGTTAATCTGGCCCTGATTATACTGACTGTATCAAGTTACAGAAAAATAGTTTCCTCTAGCAAATGAATATCAAACACTTTATTTTGAGAAGGCCAAAATTATGTATTGGGGTACATATATGGAAATCACTCAGATTCAGTGATCCCATATCAATCCAGCAATCCAGTACACCAAAATAAATTGAATCTTGAATTAATCTGTATAAGCAAATTTGCGGAGACTGTATTGACAGGTTCTTGGCCATGGACAAAATAACAATTAGATGTGGAACATGGAAATAAGCTGACTTGTAAATCTCAACGTACTGTTTGTTGCCAGTTACTTGTAGACGTAGGGAAATGCTGCCAGCACACAGCAGCACTTTTCTACTGCATTAATTTGCAAAGAACACAAGCTGGCTTTCCAACTAATGACAGCCCCTGCCTTGCCTCCCCTCTTCTCTAAAGCCAGTCAGTGTTCCTGTGTATTACACAGTATTGCCCCTGCATCAACTATTCATCATCATGGGCATATATACAATGCTTAATTCATGAGGTTAGATTATATTCCATATAGAAAGAGGTTATAAATCCCATGTAGATTGACTTTAAACTGTACTTAGAGCCAATAGACATACCATGGAAGGAGTACACAAGTACAAATGGGTCCTCAGAGAATATTGGGGATATTCCTACTTGAACACAGATGAGTCAGTAGCTTTCTCAGATTGACTTAGATGCATCTGCAGCAACACTAAGGCAGTAATGGACAGGCATTGAAAACCACAGTTCTGTGCTGTCATGAGTAATTTATGCTGAAATGGTTATCCACACTTCTCAATATGATTCTGCATTACATAAACATATAGATGACCTTATCACTACAGAAAATGAGGACAGAAAGGGTGGGTCCTATTCAACAGTCCTGGAAAAGCTTGTTTGGAAGTAACAGAGCCCAGTCCTCAAACACATCTTTTAAAGCTTAATTTAACAAGAATCCCCAATAGAACATCACTCAAAGACTAGAAATTAACAAAATTGTCTATGCTCAATACAAATGTACGTCAATGTTTCACTCACTTTATACACTTTATATTTGCTACATAAGATGCTTATTATCACAGTACGATTAGATGTGGAATAATAAGAGACAGCTGATACGTTTGAATCCTTGCCTATTCTGGGTAATTAAATATAGTTTAAAAAATATATATATTTCTGTCTTAAACAATGTATGCTGCATGTTATATGAAATCACAACATAAGGTCATTGTTGTACTTACACTCTACTTTCATTACGTTGCATTGCTTTAATGTCTAAGTCCTAGAGTGACTTTTATCTGTGCTATATCAACATTTCTTGTAATCAATATTTTAGAGGTGTTTTCAATAATTAGGTGATACATGACCAAGATTTGTGTGCTCTTAGTACTGTGTAAGGACACACCTGATAGTGGGTGCGTAACAATCAGATTAGAATTAAACCATGTTTCTTTATAACAATCTTACTTCATGTTTGCACCACGTCACTTTTAATTTTCAATAATATTGAATACCAATATTGAATAATATTATTATAATACAAATATTGAATAATCTGTTGATAATTAGATGTTCTAACACATCTTATTAAAGGTAATGCTGTCACGGTTCTGCAAATAATGCATAACAGGGAGACCAGAAAACATTGCATGCAGCTGCATCAGAGCCTAAATACTCTTGTGTGACAGTAGAGAAGTGTTCGCCTTTTACTTTAGCCTGCCATCATGAGAGTGACTGAGCTAAAAAAAAAAAAAGAAAAATAGCACTTTTTTAGCTATAATAGTGCCAGCTATGAAAATGCTCAAGTGACACCACCCTTGATTTAAAACATGACTTAGGGTGGTGTCATATCAGACCTTTTCACTCAGCAGAAAAACAGCTAGGTGAAGCAGGTCTTAAAGTTTTTGTTCTTGTTGGCAGGAAAAAAGTTACAATTTATAGTCAATTGTTTAGAACAAATATCAAGGAAGCTCTTTTTTTTTTTTTTTTCCTTTTCTTTTCTTTACTGCTGGTCCCACAGCTGTTAACATAGAAAACCTGCTCATGTGACACCAACTAGGCAAATCCCATTCATTTCAATAGTACAACATCTTTAAAAATAGCACTAAACTATACATATCAGCAGAAAAAAAAAAACATTGTGTGATACTATATGTGTCAAGGGGTGTGTGTGTGTGTGTGTGTGTGTGTGTGTGTGTGTGTGTGTGTGTGTGTGTGTGTGTCAGTTAAAGTGTTATACCTTCTGATGTAAGTATCTTGGCAGTAATGCACCTTACTGAGCCCCAATGCATAAATGCTAATTTTGTGCTTCAAAGAGCACAATCTTAGGAGAATGAGGCAACAGACTGACAGAAATGACAAAGAATTTCAGAAAGTTAATGATGCTTTGAAATCAGATAACACTACCTGTGTGTGTAGCCTCATACCAGTAGTGCATGATGCTGAATAAAGATTAAGTTATGATACTAACTAATGATTTGGTGGTTATGGTGATTGCAGCAAGTACAGGGTGGGAAACTGATGGCATTCACTAAAATCTCTTTATTGCTCATCCTAAAAGTTTATGTAAAAAGAAACAGTTTACAAATTCAGCAAATCAAGAACTTTACAGCAGCTAACCACAGTGTCAACAAGAAATAGCATAAATATAAGTGGATTCAATAACAAAATGACATTCACAATATCTTTACATATACATGATACAGTGTTTCATATTGGTAGCTATCTCACTGTAAGTTATTGTCCTATAATTAATTATAGGCTTGGGTAGGCTGGCCGCTATGCCAGTCAATGCTGTTATTGACTTACATAGGAAAATACCCACCTCATGATTAAAAATCTTTCTCAAATAACTTAAATCATGGCAGGCTCTTAAAAAATATTGTACAGATAAATGTGAATGATAGTAGCTATTTATATAGAGAGAATGCATATAGGTCTTGTCATTATTTAATGGCGTTATTTGTGAATGCAAATTGTATACTGCCTTCACTATATGCTGCAAATCCTTACTGTGATATATAGAATATTTTCCTATCCTATATTGACAGCTGAGTCTAAACATTTGATCCTCTTAGTACTCCAGAATTCTCCTTTTACGGAGTCTAACCCAAGTGGCACATTCCTGCTTAGCTATGTACTACTAGTGACATCAAGCTCCTGAATAACAATCTGGAAGTATGCTAATTGATAAACAACGTCATCAGTAAACAGAACCCTTGATGTGGGTTCTTGTGAATAAGCTGCTCGTTAATATATATAAAGTTAGCTTTTTTCTGTGCAAGGTACTGTGTAGTAAATATATTTCTAATTACTGACACATACTGTATTCCACTTTTATGCTGGGCAATATGGGCGGATGACAGGCAGCAGCATAAACAATTGCAGCTCCTTGTAATGTTTCCCCAGTATGTGCAGACTAGTGTGACAG
This sequence comes from Pseudophryne corroboree, assembly GCF_028390025.1. Lineage (NCBI taxonomy): Eukaryota > Metazoa > Chordata > Amphibia > Anura > Myobatrachidae > Pseudophryne > Pseudophryne corroboree. The sequence goes on from NC_086445.1 coordinate 877,970,886, forward strand.
TGCATTCAGTAGTGCTGGGTTTTTATTTTGATTAATTCAAAATGATTTCAAGTATGAAGTGGGTGCAATGAACGGCAACCAGCCTAGTCAGTAGCCAATCATAAATTATATCAAGGTTACCGTAGTATTCAATAAGAAAACATATTATACCAAGTAGAACCATGGATAGCTCCTGATATACAGAATGCTACTATAGTAGTGTAATCTAATCAACAAACCTATCTCTCTCTTCTTGTCTCTCTCTCTAGAGAGGAGAGAGTGAAAGGGAGGGATGAAGAGAGAGAGAGAGAGAGAGAGAGAGAGAGAGAGAGAGAGAGAAACCGGAGAGAGTGAAAGATAATAGTGTGAGAAAGTAATAGAGGGAGAGAGAGAGAGAGAGAGAGAGAGAGAGAGAGAGAGAGAGAGAGAGGAGGGAGTGAGAAATGGAGATACTGCAGCAGCTGTCACTATAAGTGATAGATTACTTTCACTGCTTGATATTTGGGGTTGGGACATTATATGGATGTGCTAATATATATATGTGTGTGTTTTTCCTACACAGCTAGAATACAGATGAATGGAAGTGAAAATGCAGCCCAACCAAGGCTGCAGGGTTGATGTAAATCCCAGAGCTGTGTATTGATCCACCTCTATCTGAGAATCAATAGCGGTGTTTTATGAGGGCATTAAAGGGCCTTTTTCTGCAGGCTCTAGACTGTACCTCTATATTGGTTAAACAGTCAATTCATGTGACCTCTCAATGTATGTTACAAACTGTACATTACATAAAAGGCAATTTCTTTACAAGTGGGGTTATTGCCATCTACACAAGAGAGGGAACTCTTTCAATTGCTAGACAAAAGACTGGTCAATATAATAACAATATATCTGCAAAATGAAAGAAATAATGTAATACCTCAGCATTATTTTATAATATATTTTATCATTTATACGAATTCTATAAAAAAAACTTCAATATTTTTTTCATTATTAAGCAATTTATCTAATATTACAAACATGTTCCTAACGCACTCGTAACCAGAAGAGTAATATGTGCAACTACTGTATATACGGTTCTGAGTCTTGCACACACAAGCATTATCTGTATTTTTCTATGCGCCCTCCTGTATTATTTTCATTAGTGTGATAGACATCTTTGTTACAGTATCTGTATCCTGTATTCCCGAAGGTGTATTCCAAACAGCTGACACAGTCATCACTCTACAGTAATTCTGGGATAAGGGCAGCTGAAATGACCATAGCTATATGATATTATGTGTGGCTGTGTAATGCTGACATTTCACTAAACAATAGGGAAGTTCTTACACATGTGACATGAGTGTGGGTTAAATGATGAAAACCTGCTAACAATGGCACATAAATCTCTCTTCATGCTTGTCAAGGACTCTCCCTCCCTGTTTCTCAGGCTGATTTATAGGACAGGTTCAATATTCAACTGCTGAGATGGTCAAAATGATATTGGATGCGGGAAGCCAGCAGGGAGGAGTCTGCATCTTGCCATATCCCATTAAGAGGTAGCATTTGTAATATGGTCCAGTAAGCAGCACATGCTCCCAAGCAAAGCAAAGGAGGCAAAGGAGGCATACTGCCAAACCCAACCTTTACCAGTAAAGCACGACTATAAACTGTATGAGAATGTCAACAGATTAACAACATATATTAAATCACATACTACAGTACATGCACTGCACATATTATATACACATGCACACATAGAATAAATATATATATATATATATATATATATATATACACATATACACACACACGATATTACAATATTAAACTATTAAGTGTTCTGGTTCTATGAGCAATGCAATTACTGTATTTCCCCATGCTAGGCAGGGCATTAGTTTACAGTGGGATTATACTTTTCTGCCAATTCTAAGGTTTACGTTTGGAAACATTGTATCACACAAAGGATTCCCTGAGAGCTCGGAGCTCAGTATAAAACTCTACACTGTGAAAACGGCAGCAATTCCCAGCTCGGACAATACTCACCATGATGGAGAAGACCAATGCGACTATATTGACTGGCCAGACTGGGCAGAAGCAGGAGAAGATGGCAAGGACCAGATAATCGGTGGGCCTGCCCTGCTCCTGGGCGGTGGTAGTGGCTGTAGAGGAAGCCCTGGCAAGGCTGACCCTGGAAGGTGAGAGGGGGGCAGACTCCAGCTGTCCTGCAGACACTGACTTGTAGGGCATGCTGTGGCCGTTCTGGTCCAAGTCCCCTATGGACTTCTCGCTGGACATGGTCACTGAGAAAGACTTCTTCATCCCATTCTCTTCCTTTGCCTCAGAGCCAGAAGTCAGGAGTTTCTCAGTCTCATGAGCATCTGCAGGTAAAGGGTTACCTGATCCCCCCAGTGCCTTCTCATACTGGGCATCTGTGTTTATAGCCATGACAGCGATAGTCTTCTACAAAAGACTGCCTATTGCAGTGTTAAAAAAAACAACAAACACAAAAAAAAAGTGGTAAACTTCTCTTTCAGAGCTGCTAAAATCCCATGGAGGCAATGACAGCAGAAGCTCTTGTAAAGTACTAAACCTTTTTTTTTTCTCTTGTAAAAAAAATAGGAGATGTTAGTGTGTAAGACAAGAGCTGGATGGAGATTTGGGTGGTGTAGGATCCTATGCGAAGCTATAGCTCTTTGGTAGATTTGCTGCAGACTGCTGCTGCCCTGCCCCAGCCTCTGCTAAAGGCTTCTCAAGTGGAATCGTCCTCTCAGGACGAACCAACTCAGATGCTGGGTTGATGACACACAGATTCTTGCAGTGTTCACACTGAGCAGCATCACAGGATTCTCCTGGGTGTTAACCGTGGAATTCCTCAGCTCCTGAGATCTCCCCTACAGCCATGCATTTGAACAGCCTTTTTATTTTGCTTCTCTCAGTGTCTTCATGCAAATACTCATCGCAATCTCCTATTCCTGAAATTATTTATTTTCTCCCCTAAAATACACCTATTTGCATGAAGAAACTGTCGTAATAAGATGTGATTTGATTAGTATTTTGAATAGTCTGTTTTATATCGTTTGATGTAATTGTATATTTTCAGCCAGTAAGAAAAATCTGATAACCTGTCACTGGGGGTATTTCCAAGATGATCGCAGCAGGAAATTTTTTGGCAGTTGAGCAAAACCATGTGCACTGCAGGGGGGGCAGATATAACATGTGCAGAGAGAGTTAGATTTGGGTGAGTTATTTTGTTTCTGTGCAGGGTAAATACTGGCTGCTTTATTTTTACACTGCAATTTAGATTTCAGATTGAATTCACCACACCCAAATCTATCTCTCTCTGCACATGTTATATCTGCCTCCCCTGCAGTGCACATGGTTTTGCCCAACTGCTAAAAAATTTCCTGCTGCGATCAACTCTGAATTACCCCCACTGTTCTTAGAAATTTCTAACGCTCACCCTAAATTGATAGATACAGTTAATTCTATTGTGAATCACACACACTTTGAGCCAATGTATTGTTCATCAGATCCCGATTATAGGTAGTGTAATAAAACAGGGGCCCTACAGGGGCATGGTACCCCAAATAACGTAATTTTGCCGCTAATTGCAGATGCAGGAACTAATTTCCTCAATGCTGTCAACCACAGCTTCAATAACGTTTGCAGTAGATCAGGGCTGGCCAAGCTGGTCCTCGAGATCTGCCAACAGTTCATGTTTTCCAGGTCTCCTGGAGATCTGTAGAATTGTCAGGAATGAATGCAGCACATCTTAATTAGTAATGACTACACCTGTGCACCAGCTAGGTGGTCTGGAAAATGTGAACTGTCGGTAGATCTCGAGAACTGGTTTGGCCAGCCCTGGCTTAGATAATTCCCGTGATGTTAAGGATGATCTGATGTCATTGTGACATCACCATGTCATATGCCTAGATTGCAGATGAGGGGCACTGGTGTGCGCAGCACATTTTATTAGGGGGTGCACCGTCGGAGGGGTGTGTCTAGCACTGCCTTTTGGGCGTATCTAGCACCATCTATTGATGGTCAACGCATATAAAATATCCACCTTTGTACCAATCCTAATAAAGCAGATACATTGTCAGATGTTGTGGTGTGCTCCAAACAAACACCCCTGATGGCACTCACTGCAATTACACTGTTCCTCCTCAGCCTGGTCTGGCTCTCCCTCTCTTTCCCCTGCAAGATGCAGCAGCTTACTTACAAGTCAGTCTATCACTGACACTGACAGTCGCAGACTAGTATTGCCGCTGCTGGAAAAACAAGTGACGTGTTCATGCTGCTGCCGGCCGTCTGCCAGTATTGAATTTGTCTTCATTAGAGGAACGCTGACTGCATGCTGCTCCTCATCAGTGGCTGGCGTTGGCATAGCATAGAAGGAGAGAGGTGGGCGTGTGGCGGGTGTGACGGATGGGCGTGCGAGCAGCATGACGTAATCATGTCACATCACACTGTTTTTATACATGGAGGTGGAGCTGGGAATTTGAAAGCCGGTGTCAGTGGCACCCGTGATTAACCCAGGCGTCAGGTCAGTAATGCAGTCCTGACAGGGTGCAGTGCAGAGGGGACAGTAATCAGCCAGCTCGGCGATCGCTGCATCAGGCATGTGAGATCGGGGTGCCGGACATTAGGGGGTGCCTCTGCGCACCAGGCACCCCCCCTGCGCACACCTATGGTGAGGGGGAAAGCATCTGGGATACGTGCAAATGAGTAAAGGATCCCCATGGCACAAGCAGATGAGAAAGGAGCACAAGCAGGAGATGAGGGCTATGGGTGGGGGGGGGGGGGGGGGGGGGGGTGGCGGCGGCGTGGCATAAGCAAATATCATACTGCTGTAATGAAAACCAGTCCTAGATTTGTCACCATTGGGGCAAGAAGAGGACTGAAAAATAACAGTGCATGTCCCCCTCACATGATTATGGGTCCTCTGCTGAAAAGAGCTGGGTCCCTTCCTGACCCCTTTGTAAAATACCTTAAAATACTCTTTAAACTCTCATAAATTTATTTATGTGGAATATCCTTCCAAAACCCCTGTTTTCATGGGGGTACCTGCACATATTAAGTAGCAGTAGCATTTATGACAGGGGACCGTAGCAGAGATCTCCGATATCTCCAGTTTTGCTAGTAATAGATCCTTCCATAGATTTCTATGGGGGCTGTTTTTCTGCTGAATTTACCAAGCTCTGGAATCAGGGCCGGTTCCGGGGCTTCTGGCGCCCCGGGCGGCATTAGGGGACGTGGCTTCGTACAGGGGGCGTGGTCATTTACGCCCCCTGTACAGACTGAAATGATGTGCGGTGCGCGATGACGTCATCGCCCACCGCACAGCAAAGGTCCTCTCCACGAAGGGAAACTAGACGTGTAGCATCTAGTTCCCTTCGTGGAGAGGACCTTTGCTGTGCGGTGCGCGATGACGTCATCGCGCACCGCACAGTAAAGGACCTCTCCACGTAGGGAAACTAGACGCGTACGCGTCTAGTTTCCCTTCCCAGCGGCAGCGGCCAGCGGCAGCAGGGGGGCAGCGGGCAGCACACAGCAGCAGCGGATCTTGCCCTGGTGCGGCTCCCTCCGGATGGCGCTCTGCGCCCTCCGGAAGGCGGCGCCCCGGGCAAAAGTTCTGCTTGCCCGTGGCAAGATCCGCTACTGTCTGGAATGTAATGTATTCTGGAGCTTAGCTCTGACAGCTAACTAATGCATCTAACGATTGGGGGTGGAGTTCCAAATGCAATCCACAATGTCATGCTATATGGAACACTGGAGCAAGTGTGGATGTCTGGGGGAGCTGTAGAGGAACCTTTACAATTATGTACACATTTGTTTTTTTTTATACATAGGATACTGTGTATGGAATAAAGTAATACTAAATAACACTATAGATGGTGTATAGTATAGGCTGTCTTAAACATAGTTAACTAATGTAAATAAAATAAGTGGTCAGGAAAAGGTTAAACATCCCATAATATAAATGGTCAGGAAAGGTTAAACATTCCATGATAATTAAATACACATACATACTGTAATAGAACCAGAAGTCAGAACTGCACTTTCTAAGCACACATTCTTTCACCTCATGATAAGAGGTGCCTGTCTCTACTTCCTGGCAACTACTCTCTGGTCCAGTGCATTGATTGAGGGCTCAGATCCACACACACAGTAAACTTGGTAGAAGAAGCTGCTACCACTGGGCATGTGCAGCAGCTCTGCTCTGTTCCTTAAACTGCATGTTGTGACGGCAGCTCTAGTAATTGTATTATATATTATTGTTATTGTCTTAATTTAAGCAACTGGCCAATAGGAGGGGGATTTCTGGGCAACCAGAAACCCCACTCCCTCCCTCCTTTTGCCAATGGGTAGAGGGATCTCTAGTGTGCATGGCTCCTGAAGAAGTAAATGCATTAATGATTACATCACTCTTTTGTAGCAGCCCATGGCCTTGCAGATGTTTCTTCATACATCTTATTGTTGCGAAAAGTGGTGATAAGAAATTATAATTATCGGGTCTAGGCCTGATGATTAATAAATATGCCTCTTAGCCCTTTATATATTAAATCTTTGCTCTTGATCTATTGCAGCCCATTGTGAAAAAAAAACGTAGTTTTGCCATTTCATGTCAAAGTACAATGAGGGAAAATTAAATATCTGCTTACTAGCAATGCCTGTTGTTCAATGGGGGAGGCACTCGCTATACCAGCTGTCTGGATCCCGGTGCTCAGCATACCGGTGCCGGGTTCCCGACCTCCAGTATACCGACAGCTAAACTCCCTCTTGGGGTGTCCATGGCACCCCTGGAGGGAGAATAAATAGCATGGCCGTGCCCACAGCGTGGCAAGCGCAGTGAGCCCGCAAGGGTCTCTTTTTCGCTCTCCCAGCTGCCGGCATTCCGGCGGTCAGGATCCCCGTGCCTGTATGCTGGGCGCCGTGATCCAGAGCGCAGGAAACTTGTAGTACACCCGTTAAATGGATGTCATAAACAAATGGGTTACATACAATATGCAGGGCGGATGGGATGCCGGCGGTCATTTGACCGACACTGGCATGCTGAAGTAGAGAATCTAGATGGTCAGGTCAGGGGCGGATCCAGAAGAAAATAATAGGGGGGGCACCATGGAAGGGGCAAGTACATTTGCGTGCGGCTTCGGTGCATGTGAGGTGCAGGGTGCAGTGTGCAGGGGGCAGCGTTTGAGGGGCAGGGGGCAGTGTGTGATGGTCAGGGTGCAGGGGGCAGTGTGTGAGTTGCTGGGTTCAGGGGGCAGTGTGTGAGGGGCAGGGGCAGCGTGTGAGGGGCAGCGTGTGAGGGACAGGGAGCAGCGTGTGAGGGGCAGGGTATAGGGGGCAGTGTGTGAGAGGCAGGCTGCAGGGGGCAGCGTCTGAGGAGCAGGGGGCAGGGTGTGAGGGGCAGGGGGCAGCGTGTGAGGTTCAGGGGGCAGGAGGCAGCGTGTGAGGGGCAGGGGGCAGGAAGCAGCGTGTGAGGGACAAGGTGTGAGAGGCAGGGTGCAGTGTGTGAGGGGCAGGGGGCTGTGTGTGTCAGTGTGTGAGTGTGGGGTTGAAGAGAACTCTCATATGTGGGCTGCAGCCAGGGAAGTGAGTAGTGGATTGGTCACAGGGGCTGCCTCTCAGCAGCAAAGCTGGCCAGCCCCCCTCCTGCTTACCTAAGCCTGCTTCCTGGCACCAGTGTCCAGGCTCAGCAGCTGAGGTCGGAAGCTGTTTCTCAGCCATCATACCCGCCGCACTCCACAGCAGCTCCGGTCTTCAATGTGAGGCGCTCCATGGTAGGTTGGACTAGTACCAGCAGGATGCCGCCTACTATGCAAATACTCCAGCCGCAGCAGCGCAGTGAGGCTGCCAGCCTGGATATGTGGGATGCCCGGCCCCTCACTGCTCTGGCTGCGGTTGGAGTACTTGCATAGTGGACGGGCGGCAGTGCTTAAAGTGGTCCTAGAGAGGTGGTGGAACTCACCCCCCTTCCCACGGCGACCAAGTAATAAAGGTATTGCACATGCCGCAAAAAGGGGCATGGTCTCCAAAAGAATCGGGCGTGGTCACACAATAGTAATAATGGCCACAGTAGTAGCACCCCGTAATACACATAATGCCCACCACAGTAGCACTTCTTATACAATGCCCACAGTTGTAGCGCTCATTATGCAATGTCCACTGTACTGGTAGTGCCCCTTATATAGACCCCATAGTAGTGGTGCCCCTTATGCAATGCCCGTATTGCCCACAGTAGTAATGTTGCCTGTAGTAATGCCCCCAATCGTTTAGCGCCCTAGTAGTTATGCCCCCAGTGGTAATGCCCCTGCAGTTATGACCCCAGTAGTTTACCCCCCTTTAGTTTAGCCTCCCAGTGGTAATGCCTCCAGTAGTTTGCCTTCTTGTAGTTTAGCTGCCAGTAGTAATGCCCCCTGTAGTTTGCCCCATTGTAGTTTAGCCCCTGTAGTTATGCCTCCAGTAGTTTAGCCCCTGTAGTTATGCCCCCCTTGTAGTTTAGCCCCCAGTAGTAATGCCCCCAGTAGTTATGCCCCCAGTAGTTTGGCCCCCCTGTAGTTTAGCCCCCAAGTAGTAATGCCCCTGTAGTTATGCCGCCAGTAGTAATGCCCTCCTGTAGTTTGCTCCCAGTAGTTAGCCCCTTTGTAGTTTGCCCCCTTGTAGCTTACCCCCAGTAGTTTGCCCCCTTGTAGTTGGCCCCCAGTAATAATGTCCTCCAGTAGCTTGCCCCAGTAGTAATGCCCCCCAGGAGTTTGCCCCAATAGATGACCCCCTCAGTAGTAATGCCCCCAGTAGATGCCCCCAGTAGTAATACCCCCAGTAGATGCCACCAGTAATAATGTCCCCCAGTAGTTTGCCCCCAGTAGATGCCCCCCAGTAAAAATGTCCCCCAGGAATTTGCCCCCAATAGATGACCCCCCCAGTAATAATGCCCCCAGTAGTAATACCCCCAGTAGATGCCACCAGTAATAATGTCCCCCAGTAGTTTGCCCCAAGTAGATGCCCCCCAGTAAAACACATAGGGTTAAGAGGGGGGACGGGGACGGAGGGAGAGTGATACGGCTACTGCTCTCCAATTAGAAAAATAAAGAAACTAACACAAATGACAGGGTGGGCACCCCTGGATCCACCACTGGGTCAGGTAAGTATATTAACCCTCCCCCCCTAACCCTAATCCCCCCTCCCCGTAGCCTAACCCTAAGAGCTATTTCACACGCTCCGGTTTTGACCGGCACAGCAAACTCCTGGATGGCTGTTTGCAGTGCCAGAATTGTAGTCAATACTTAAGCCAGATAACTCCTTTCACACGGCATGGACACGGTCCAGTCGCCGTGTAGCAGCCAGATCTATTCACTGAAGAAGACGGCTGCTGGGCCATGGCTGTGCGCCCCTGGAGGCACTGGAGTGTGTGTGTAAATGTGTTCTTTCACACACACCGGGTTTTTGTGCTGCTGCTACTGCTGCTGCACATGCGCACAGCATTTAACACAGCACAAACCCGGACTGTGTGTAAGAGACTGCCAGGCGGTAAAAAACTGGACAAAGTTTGTCCAGCTTTTTGCCATCCGGGCAAAACCTGAGTGTGTGAAATAGCCCTAACCCCCCCTCTCCCGCAGCCTAATCCTAACCCTCCCCCCCGTAGCCTAACCCTAACCTCCTCCCCCATGGCTTACCAAGCATGACTCCCGGCACAGCTCGATCAGGATTCCAGCATTCAGGATCCTGGCGTTGGCCTTTCGATTCATGTCGGGATGCTGGTGTCGGCAATCTGAGCAGTGTCGGGATTCTGGTGTCGGCATTTTGACTGCTGGGATGCCAAATGCCAGTATCCTGAATGGATCCCAAACAAATGACCAATCACTTACAGAAAAGGATTGTAACTAGGAGTGTGCAAGCGGTGCCATCTCAAAGGACCCTGGGGGGTAACACGTGGCTTACAGAGTACCTGAAACGGCAGGGCCGGCTCCAGGCCTACTAGCACCCTGAGCGAGAAAATTTAAAAGCGCTCCTGGAAAAGTGGGCGTGGTCTCTGGAAAAGTGGGCGTGGCCTCGTAACTTCATATCATCAAACTATAAATATATTTTCACATAATTAGCAGCCTTACACATAGCCACAGTAGTGTTCCTTACACACAATGTCTCCAGTATAGTGCCAGATACACATAATTTGCAGTGCCAGATAGACATGACATGCCCCCCAGCAGTGCCAGCTACACATGACATGCCCTGCAGCAGTGCCAGCTAGACATGACATGCCCCGCATCAGTGCCAGCTACACATGACATGCCCCGCAGCAGTGCCAGCTAGACATGACATGCCCCGCATCAGTGCCAGCTAGACATGATATGCCCCGCAGCAGTGCCAGCTACACATGACATGCCCGCCAGCAGTGCCAGCTACACATGATAGTGTTCACTTTTTAGGGCATGGTGCTGATCACAGGGAGGGCACATTTTTAAGTTAGGAGGGCAAAATTATGTACATACTGCTTGTTGTTCCCATACCTATATGCCAAAGCATGGACAGTGCGCGCCGAAGGCGCGCAGCAAAAATTAAGGGGAGTTACTTTGTGGGGAAGGTACGTGGCCACATAATAGTGGCAATTTGCATTACACCACACAGTAGTGCAGCTAATACACACTGCACCAGGTAGAACCTCCTATACACTTTGCGCCAGGCACAGCACTGAGACACATTGCACCAGGGAGAGCACTGAGACACATTGCCTAGCCACAGACGCCTAGCGGGAACACTACATGACATGCCCCCCAGCAGTGCCAGCTACACGTGACATGCTCCCCAGCAGTGTCAGCTACACGTGACATGCCCCCCAGCAGTGCCAGCTACACGTGACATGCCCCCCCAGCAGTGCCAGCTACACGTGACATGCCCCCCCAGCAGTGCCAGCTACACGTTACATGCCCCCCCAGCAGTGCCAGCTACACGTGACATGCCCTTCCAGCAGTGCCAGCTACATAAATGGCCACACAGTGCCAGATATGCACCCACAGTTCAGATACATAAATGCCCCCAAAGTGCCAGATACATAAATGCCCCCACAGTGCAGATATGCCCCCCACAGTGCCAGATACATAAATGCCCCCACAGTGCCAGATGCATAAGTGCCCACACAGTGCCAGATACATTATTGCCCCCCACAGTGTCAGATACATTAATGCCCCCCACAGTGCCAGATATGCCCCTGCAGTGCCAGATACATTAATGCCTCCCACAGTGCCTGATACATTAATGCCCCCCACAGTGCCAGATACATTAATGCCCCCACAGTGCCAGATACATTATTGCCCCTGTGCCAGATATGCCCCCAGTGCCAGATACATTAATGCCCCCAGTGCCAGATATGCCCCCACAGTGCCAGATACATTAATGCCCCCAGTGCCAGATATGCCCCCACAGTGATAAATACATTAATGCCCCCAGTGCCAGATATGCCCCCACAGTGATAAATACATTAATGCCCCCAGTGCCAGATATGCCCCCACAGTGCCAGATACATTAATACCCCCAGTGCCAGATATTCCCCCACAGTGCCAGATACATTAATGCCCCCACAGTGCAGATATGCCCCCACAGTGCCAGATACATAAATCCCCCCACAGTGCAAGATACATAAACGCCCCCAGTGCCAGATAAATAAATGCCCCCAGTGCCAGATATGCTCCTACAGTGCCAGATAAATAAATGCCCCCACAGCGCCTGATAAATAAATGCCCCCACAGTGCCTGATAAATAAATGCCCGCACAGTGCTAGATAAATGAATGCCCCCACAGTGCAGATATGACCCCACAGTGCAGCCCCCACATAATGCCATCCATAAATGCCCCCAATACCTGCTGCGCTGGGAGGGGGAGGAGTGCTGCTGTCTGAGGGAGCAGGGAGCAGGGCGCAGGGCCGCGGGCGGTGTGGCGGCGGTGCGGGTGGTGTGCGCTATGTGCGCTGCGCTGGCGTCTGACGTCAGATGCCAGCGCCGCACAGCGCGTAAGCACACAATAGTTTAAGGCCGGGCAGCACAGCACAGGGCCGGCTCCAGGAACGAAAATGGCGGCGCCAGCGCGCGGCGCCCATTAAGGGTGGCGCCCTGTGCGGCCGCTCAATTCGAACGTGCCTGGAGCCGGCCCTGTGAAACGGGTTGGATACGAGATCCTGGCATTCAGTATTCCGATGGTCAGGATGTCAACAGCTGCATCCTGTCAGCGAAAATCCAACAGATCCCAGTATTTAAACCCTACCCCTAACTCACTCATCCCACAGCCTAACCCTAACTACCTAACTATCCACTCCCGCAGCCTAACCCTATCCATCCCCAGTGCAGTCTAACCTTAAATCCGCCCCCCCCCCCCCCCCCCTAATACTCACCGACGGGATACATCAGAAGTTTGTTGCGTTATTTGCACAAACTTGCAGACTGGTGACTGCCAATAGACACTGCTGTGGACGCTTTGTGTGTTGCATTGGTCTCTTCTAACTAGAGATGAGCGGGTTCGGTTCTCAGAGAACCGAACCCTAACGGACTTCACCATCCAAGCCCAGATCCGAGTCAGGCTTGGGTTTCCCCGCATGATTCGGAAACCAGAATGAGGCAAAACGTCATCATCCCGCTGTCGGATTCTCGCAGAGTTTGGAGTCCATATAAGGAGCCGCGCGTCCCCGCCATTTTCACTCCGGCATTGGAGAGTGTAGAGAGGACGTGTCTCCATCCTCTCAGTGTCCTCAGTGTCTGTGTCTTGTGCTGTATCTTTCCAGTCACAGTGGTTGTGTCCTCTGCTGCCATATGTCCAGTGCTGCTGTATAAGTCCCTTACAGTGTTGCTGTGTTTTGCTGCATCAGTTCAGTGGTGGTGCATTGTGCTGCATTAATTCAGTCACAGTGGTGGTGTCCTCTGCTGCCATACGTCCAGTGCTGCTGTATAAGTCCAGTCCAGTGGCGCTGTGTTGTGCTGCATCAGTCCAGTGGTGGTGTGTTGCGCTGCATCAGTCCAGTCACAGTGGTGGTGTCCCCTGCTGCCATATGTCCAGTGCTGCTGTATATGTCCAGTGATCCTGTCGTATACAGTATGTCCAGTGATCCTGCCATATATGTCCATTGATACTGCTATATATGTCCAGCGGTACTGCCGTATAAGTCCAGTGATACCACCGTATAAGTCCAGTCCATTGCAGTGGTGCTGTGTTATCGTGCATCAGTCCAGTGGTGGTGTCCCTGTGCTGCCGTATATATCCAGTGGTACTGCTGTATATGTCCAGTGATCCTGTCGTATACAATATGTCCAGTGATCCTGCCGTATATGTCCATGATACTGCCATATATGTCCAGCGGTACTGCCGTATAAGTCCAGTGATACCACCGTATAATTCCTGTGATCCTGCCGTATAATTACAGTGATCCTTCCGTATAATTACAGTGATCCTGCCGTATATGTCCATTGATACTGCTGTATATGTCCAGCGGTACTGCCGTACATGTCCAGCGGTACTGCCGTATAAATCCAGTGATCCTGCCGTATAATTCCAGTGGTACTGGCGTATAAATCCAATGATCCTGCCGTATAATTACAGTGGCTCTAGTGTATAAGTCCAGTCCAGTGATACTGCCGTATATGTCCATTGATACTGCCGTATATGTCCAGCGGTACTGCATTATATGTCCAGTGGTACTGCCGTATAAATCCAGTGATCCTGCCATATAATTGCAGTGATCCTGCCGTATAATTCCAGTGATTATGCCGTATAATTCCAGTGGTACTGGCGTATAAATCCAGTGATCCTGCTGTATAATTACAGTGGTACTGGTGTATAAGTACAGTCCAGTGATACTGCCGTATGTGTCCAGCGGTACTGCTGTATATGTCCAGCGGTACTGCCGTATAAATCCAGTGATCCTGACGTATATGTCCATTGATACTGACGTATATATCCAGAGGTACTGCTATATAAATCCAGTGATCCTGCCGTATAAATCCAGTAATCCTGTTGTATAATTCCAGTGATCCTGCAGTATAAGTACAGTGATCCTGCCGTATATGTCCATTGATACTGCCGTATATGTCCAGCGGTACTGCCGTATATGTTCAGCGGTACTGCCATATAAATCCTGTGATCCTGCCATATAATTCCATGGGTACTGCCAGGGGCATCTCTAGAGAGGAGGGGATCCGTGTGCAGACTCCGTGTGTGGGCCCCCTCCTCTCCCGTATCCGTCGCGCCGCTGCTAGCACTCTGAGCGCTGTAGACTCTGGCACATTGCCAGAGTCTACAGTGCATACGCAGGACTCAGAAAAATGGCCGCCGCACCATTTTCTGGAGTCCTGCGCATGCGCTGTAGACTCTGGCACTGTGCCAGAGTCTCTATTGGTCAGTGCGCTAGCAGCGGCGCGATGGCTACGGGAGAGGAGGAGGCCCACACACGGTCAGCGATGGACTCCGGAAAGGTAAGTATAGGAGAAATGGGTGCAGTGAGTGTGGTGTGGGCCCCCCCTGGACTCATGGGCCCGTGTGCACCGCACACACTGCACCCATTATAGAAATGCCAATGGGTACTGCCATATATGTCCAGCGGTACTGCCGTAGAAATCCAGTGATTCTGCCGTACAATTTCAGTGGTACTGGCGTATAAGTCCAGTGATCCTGCTGTATATGTCCAATGATACTGCCGTATATGTCCAACGGTACTGCCATATAAATCCAGTGATCCTGCCATATAATTGCAGTGATCCTGCTGTATAAGTCCAGTGATCCTGCCATATAATACCAGTGATCCTGCCGTATAATTTCAGTGGTACTGGCGTATAATTCCAGTAATCCTGCCGTATAATTCCTGTGATCGTGCTGTATAATTACAGTGGTACTGGCGTATAAGTCCAGTCCAGTGATACTGCCGTATATGTCCAGTGATACTGCCATATATGTCTAGTGGTACTGCCGTATATGTCTAGTGGTACTGCCGTATATGTCCAGCGGTACTGCGGTATAAATCCAGTGATCCTGCCGTATAATTCCAGTGGTACTGGCGTATAAGTCCAGTGATCCTGCCGTATATGTCCATTGATACTGCTGTATATGTCCAACGGTACTGCCATATAAATCCAGTGATCCTGCCATATAATTGCAGTGATCCTGCCGTATAATTCCAGTGATCCTGCCGTATAATTCCAGTGGTACTGGCCTATAATTCCAGTGGTACTGGCGTATAATTCCAGTGATCCTGCCGTATAATTCCAGTGATCCTGCCGTATAAATCCAGTGATTCTGCCATATAATTCCAGTGATCCTACCGTATAATTCCAGTGGTACTGGCGTATAAATCCAGTGATTCTGCCATATAATTCCAGTGATCCTGCCGTATAATTCCAGTGGTAATGGCGTATAAGTCCAGTGATCCTGCCATATAATTACAGTGGTACTGGCGTATAAATCCAGTCCAGTGTTACTGCCGTATATGTCCAGTGATGCTGCCGTATATGTCTAGCGGTACTGCCATATATGTCCAGCGGTACTGCCGTAAAAATCCAGTGATCCTGCAGTATAATTCCAATGGTACTGGCGTATAAGTCCAGTGATCCTGCCGTATATATATGTCTATTGATACTGCCGTATATGTCCAACGGTACTGCCATATAAATCCAGTGATCCTGCCGTATAATTGCAGTGATCCTGCCGTATAAATCTAGTAATCCTGCCGTATAATTCCAATGATCCTGCTGTATAATTCCAGTGGTACTGGCGTATAAGTCCAGTGATTCTGCCATATAATTCCAGTGATCCTGCCGTATAATTCCAGTGGTACTGGCGTATAAGTCCAGTCCAGTGATACTGCCGTATATGTCTAGCAGTACTGCCGTATATATGTCCTGCGGTACTGCCGTATAAATCAAGTGATCCTGCCATATAAGTCCAGTTATCCTGCCGTACAGTGGTGCAAGTAGAAAAAATGTTGCGCGCCAAAAAATGGGTGTGGCCAAATGCCACATGGGGCATGGCAATGAAAATGGGTGTGTGATACCTATATGGAGGGAGGGGCAGATACACATATGACCCCAATAGTGCCAGATACACGTTGCCCCACAGTGCCAGATATACTGTACATTGCCCCACAGTGCCAGATATACATTGTCCCACAGTGCCAGATACACATTGCCTCACTGTGCCAGATACACAAATGCCCCCAGAGTGCCAGATACACACTGCCTCACTGTGCCAAATACACAAATGCCCCAGAGTGCCAGATATACATTGCCTCACAGTGCCAGATACACATTGCACCACAGTGCCAGATACACAAATGCCCCCAGAGTGCCAGATATACATTGCCTCACAGTGCCAGATACACATTGTCCCACAGTGCCAGATACTCAAATGCCCTCAGAGTGCCAGATACACATTGCCTCACAGTGCCAGATATACATTGCCTCACAGTGCCAGATACACAAATGCCTCCACTGTGTCAGATATACATTGCCCCCCAGTGCCAGATACAGAAATGCCCTCAGTGCCAGATACACATGTCCCCCAGTGCCAGATATGCCCCCAGTGCCAGATACAGAAATGCCCCCACATTGCCAGATATGCTCCCAGTGCCAGATATGCCCCCAGAGCCAGATACAGATATACCCCCAGTGCCAGATACAGAAATGCCCCCAGTGCCAGATTTGCATGTCCCCCCAGTGCCAGATACGGAAATGCCCCCACAGTACCAGATATGCTCTTAGTGCCAGATATGCCCCCAGTGCCAGATACAGAGATGCCCCCAGTGCCAGATATGCACCCAGTGCCAGATACAGAAATGCCCTCACAGTGCCAGATATGTTCCCAGTGCCAGATATGCCCCCAGTGCCAGATACAGAGATGCCCCCAGTGCCAGATATGCCCCCAGTGCCAGATACAGAAATGCCCATACAGTGCCAGATATGCTCCCAGTGCCAGATATGACCCCAGTGCCAGATATGCCCCCAGTGCCAGACACAGAAATGTCTCCAGTGCCAGATACACATGTCCCTGCAGTGCCAGATATGCCCCCCGTGCCAGGTGCAGCATACCCACGGCTAAATTATTAAGGGTACGTTGTACCCACCCACTTGCACCGCTGCTGCCGTATAATTCCAGTGGTACTGGCGTATAAATCCAGTGATCCTGCCGTATAATTCCAGTGATCCTGACGTTTAATGCAGTTATCCTGCCGTATAAGTCCAGTGATCCTGCCGTATAAGTGCAGTGATCCTGCCGTATAAGTCCAGTGATCCTGCCGTATAATTCCAGTGATCCTGCCGTTTAATGCAGTGATCCTGCCGTATAAATCCAGTGATCCTGCCATATAATTCCAGTGATCCTGCCGTATAATTCCAGTGGTACTGGTGTATAAATTCAGTGATCCTGCCGTATAATTACAGTAGTACTGGCGTATAATTCCAGACCAGTGATACTGCTGTATATGTCCATTGATACTGCCGTATATGTCCAGTGGCACTGCCGTATATGTCCAGCGGTACTGCCGTATAATTCCAGTGATCCTGCCGTATAATTCCAGTGGTACTGGTGTATAAATTCAGTGATCCTGCCGTATAATTACAGTAGTACTGGCGTATAATTCCAGACCAGTGATACTGCTGTATATGTCCATTGATACTGCCGTATATGTCCAGTGGCACTGCCGTATATGTCCAGCGGTACTGCCGTATAATCCAGTGATCTGCCGTATAATTCCAGTGATCCTGCTGTATAGTTGCAGTGATCCTGCCGTATGATTCCAGTGATCCTGCCGTATAATTCCAGTGGTACTGGCGTATAAATAGAATTTTAATTACCTACTTGTAAATCCTTTTCTCGTAGTCCGTAGAGGATACTGGGGTCCACATTAGTACCATTGGTACCATGGGGTATAGACGGGTCCCTTGGGAGCCATGGGCACTTTAAGAGTTTAATAGTGTGGGCTGGCTCCTCCCTATATGCCCCTCCTACCAGACACAGTCTAGAAATTGTGCCCGAGGAGACGGATATACTTCGAGAGAAGAAAATACACAGATAGTGGCGAGATTCACACCAGCTCACACAGAACAAGGCAAACCAAGCTAACCAGCTTGAACAAGTCAGCAACAGCTGAACAACAGTACTTAACCAAGTAACAATGCAGTACTTAACCAAGTAACAAGGCAGTACTGAACCAAGGAACTACTGCAGGAAAACGAAGCAGCATCCTCTACGGACTACGAGAAAATTATTTTCCGGTAGGTAATTAAAATCCTATTTTCTCTTATGTCCTAGAGGATGCTGGGGTCCACATTAGTACCATGGGGATGTACCAAAGCTCCCAGTATGGGAGGTAGAGCGCAGAGGCTCCTGCAGAACTGATTGAACAAACTTTAGGTCCTCAGAGGCCAAGGTATCGAACTTGTAGAACTTAGCAAACGTGTTCGACCCTGACCAAGTAGCCGTTCGGCAAACTTGTAAAGCCGAGACACCCTCGGGCAGCCGCCCAGGAAGAACTCACCTTATGAGTAGAGTGGGCCTTAACAGATTTTGGACACTGCAGTCCTGCCATAGAATAAGCATGCTGGATAGTGAACCTGATCCAGCGAGAAATCGTCTGCTTAGAAGCAGGCCATCCAACCTTGTTGGGATCATAAAGGACAAACAGAGCATCCGACTTTCTGTGACGAGCAGTCCTCTTAACATAGATCTGCAAAGCCCGTACAACATCTAAGGACTTTGAGGTAATTGAGGAGTCAGTAGCCACTGGTACCACAATAGGTTGGTTGATATGAAAAGCCGACACGCGTCCTGAGCTCAGCTCTATCCTCATGGAAAATTAAGAAGGGGCTTTTACAGGACAAAGACCCCAATTCCGACACACATCTAGCAGATGCTAACGCCAACAGTGTGACAGCCTTCCAAGTGAGTAACTTGACCTCAACCTCCTGTAAAGGCTCGAACTAATCCGATTGCAGGAACTGCAACACCACGTTAAGATCCGGGACGCTGGATGTGCAGGACCCCTTTCAAGAAAGTCTGAACCTCAGGAAGGGAAGCCAACTGTTTCTGGAAGAAAATGGACAAGGCCGAAATCTGGACTTTTATGGAGCGCAAACGTAGGCCCACATCCACACCTGCTTGCAGGAAGAGGAGAAACTGCTCAAGTTGAAACTCCACCGTAGGAAACTTCATGGATTCACACCAAGACACATACTTTTTCCAAATTCCATGACTATGTTTAGAAGTTACTCCTTTCCTAGCCTGTAACAGGGAAGGAATAACTTTATTCGGAATACCCTTCTGAGCTAAGATCTGGCATTCAACCTCCATGCCGTCAAACGTAGCCGTGGTAAGTCTTGATAAGCGAACGGCCCTTGTTGCAGAGAGTCTGCCTCGGATCTTCCAGCAGTAACTCCAGAAGATCCGCGTACCCAGAGCCGGCCCTAGCCAATTTGATGCCCTAGGCAAAATTATGTCTGAGGGAGATAGTGGATGACTGGGAGAGGGAGATAGTGGGTGACAGGGAGATAGTGGGTGATGGAGAGGGAGACAGTGGGTGATGGAGAGGGAGACAGTGGGTGACAGAGAGATGGCGATAGTGGGTGACAGGGAGAGGAAGATAGTGGGTGACTGTGGAGGCAGGGGCAAAAGGAATACAGTGGGTGACAGGCAGAGGGTTAGGACAGAGGGAAAAAGGACTGGACAGAATAGAAGGGACAGGAGAAAGAGGTTACAGGGACGTGACAGTGGGGACAGGACTAGTACAGAGGTGACAGGGACAGGACAGTGATGGCAAAACAAAAGGCAAAGCAGGACAGAGATGACATGAACAGCGCTAGAACACAGGTGTCATGACCAGGACAGATGGGGCAGGAGATAGGAGTGACAGGAACACCACATAGGTGACAGGGCAAGGTCAGAGAGGATAGGGACAGGGCAGAGAGGACAGGAGAGAGAAGTGATAGCGCTGAGACAAAGGGGATAGGGATACGACAGTGGGGACTTGTCAATACAGTGAGGACAGTACAGAGGTGATAGGACTGAGGGAGCGGGACAGTGATAGGGCAGAGGTCATAGGACCAGGACAGGGGGGGACAGGAGTGCGGGGTGACACAGACAGGACAGAGGGGACAGGACCATGGCAGAGGCAACAGGGCAGGAAAGAGGTGACAGGGACGGGACAGTGATGGCAGAACAAAAGGCAAGGCAGGATAGAGGTGACATGGACAGGGCTAGAACACAGGTGTCAGGACCAGGACAGATGGGGCAGGGACAGGACAGAACAGAGGGGACAGGAGAGAGGAGTGACAGGAACACAATATGGTGACAGGGCAAGGTTAAAGTGGATAGGGACAGGACATAGGGGACAGGAGAGAGGAGTGATAGTGCTGGGACAGAGGGGACAGGAATATGACAGTGGGGAATGGGACAGTACAGTGTGGACAGTACAGATGTAATAGGACTGAGGGGACAGGACAGTGACAAGGCTATAGTACCGGGACAGGACGAGACAGAACAGAGGGGACAGGAGAGAGTGGTGACAGGGACAGAACAGGGACATGACCATGGGTACATGAGAGAGGGGTCAGGGACAGGAGAGAGGTATGGAGGAGGTGATGCTGCAGCGCTGCTGGCAACCGTGGCATGGGGGAAGTGGCAGAGAGGATGAAAACTACAGACAGCAGGATATATTTATATCAAGATTGTGGCTGTGACCTATTCCAGGTGCTTTCCCCCCTCAGGTCACATCTCACCTGGAGGAGGAAAATGACTGCTAGGCACTGTTGCCAGAACCCACGTCTCTGTGTCCAGCTTTTTGCACGGGTGTAATCTGGACACTGGCGGGGTGCTACTGCAGGCAGTTACAGTTTGGCAGCCTGTGGTCGGGATGGTCTCAGCAGGCAGCTCCGGGATGGCAGCCTATAGTTTGGAGGGTCATCGGGTAGCGCGGCCGTGAAGCTCACAGATGGGATGTGTGGCCGCTCATCTCAGGAGGGGGGGCGGCCGTGAGCAATGCCGGGGCTTGGGCCGATGGTCAGGGAGCCCATAACACTACTGTGGTTGATGGGGACCTTCCGGTGGCAGCTACCCGCATCCGTAGTGCACACACTCTGCTCTCGCTCTGGCGCTACAGCAGGCGGCTCTGCTCAGACATGCAAGAGCAGAGCCGCCGCCGCTGAACATCGGGTGCCCCACAGACCACAAGTGGTTGCTGAGCCGGCCCCTAGATGAAGGCAGATGACCTAGGCAATTGCCTAGTCTGCCAATAGCTAGTGCCAGGTCTGCGCGTACCATGCTCTTCTTGGCCAGTCCAGAGCAATGAGGATCGCCTGAACTCATGTTTTCTTTATGAGTTTTAGAATTCTTGGGATGCGTGGAAGTGGAGGGAGCACGTACACTGACTTGAACACCCACAGAGTTACCAGGGTGTCCACCGCCACTGCCTGTGGGTCTCGCAACCCGGAACTGTACCTCTGAAGCTTCTTGTTGAGGCGGGAGGCCGTCATCTCTATTTGAGGAACGCCCCAAAGATTTGTCACCTCTGTGAACACCTCCAGATGGAGGCCCCACTCTCCTGGATGGAGATCGTGTCTGCTGAGGAAGTCCGCTTCCCATTTGTCCACTCCCGGAATGAAGATTGCTGCCACTGCATGTCTTTCTGCCCAAAGGAGGATTCTTGTTACCTCCAACATTGCAGCCCTGCTCTTCGTTCCGAACTGTCGGTTTATGTAGGCCACCGTCATTACATTGTCCGACTGCACCTGAATGACCTGATCTTTGTCAAAGTCGAAAAATATCGTAATACATATGCCTTGTACTAACCCCATGCACATGCCCGCTGCGCGTGCACTCGCTCTGCTGTGCGTGCGCATATCCGCACTTTGCGTAACGGAGCTTTCACGGCCATGCGCATTGGCTCGTGGTATGCGCATTTACGGTAGAGTTTGTGAGCGTGTAGCGTGTTATTAGAACCTTACATATTTAATCCATATAGCGTACATTTTAGATATAGT
Source organism: Pseudophryne corroboree (assembly GCF_028390025.1). Lineage (NCBI taxonomy): Eukaryota > Metazoa > Chordata > Amphibia > Anura > Myobatrachidae > Pseudophryne > Pseudophryne corroboree. Next base: position 877,992,848 of record NC_086445.1, read on the forward strand.
TCCCCTAGACCATGTCAGCGAGTATTACTAGTTTAAACAGTTCCTGGACAGAGAGATTCGCCTTTGCATGATAGGAAGGGTCAGATAAAGGTTGGAAGGTGATGTCTAGTATCCAGCTGTAGGGTATTTTGTGGGTAACATTCCGGTGTTAGTTAGAGAAAGATCGCTTGTTCCTGCGTATAGTTATGTACAAAAGTAGATTATGAACATTAACTGTATTTACTGTAAATTACATATGCGGCGGGAATCCAGAGGATACCACCCACAAGAGCAGTTGGGGAAAGACATCGCCCACCCTTTCAAATCCACCTATGACCTTTTCTGTAATGTAGAGACACATCTCTGTGTCCAATGAACAATGAGATTACAGTGACCATTGTATTGTGTATGCATGTTGTGTATAAAAGGACCATTGTTGCCTGGCCGGTCAGAAGACTCTGAACGCTATCTACCTGATGAGCGGAGGACCGGAACCGGGTTGCGCTTGCGAATATTCTCACGTATGTACATTCTCTGTAGCCATTATTCTGTTTAGATTTACTTGTTAGCCTGTAGTGTATAAATTGTATTGTTTACCTTTTTGGAATCAATCCACTGTGGCCTTAGAACCCGGTGGTTTCAACTACAATTCAGTGTTGTGTTTTCACTTTCCTGCATGGGCTTTAAAGTAGTTTAATCTGTTTAAGGTGTATAAGCATTGATAAGGTGTACGCACTGCGGGTACATTGTACCGCCAGCGCTACTTAAGGTTTAAAGGTATAACATCATTACAGTACTTTACTGTTAAGGGTTTAAAGTGTAAGCATATCATTACATTGTATCATTAACAAGGTTTAAAGGTTATCAATTGTGTGTGCGCTCGCTGTGTGTACTCCGTACACTCAGCGCGGCGTGTGTACGCCAAGTGCGTACCACGTGCAGGACTATGTACGCAAATAGCGTACAAAGTGCGTAGCACGTGCATTTAGTCTAGCAGCCATTAACGGCTCCACGGTAATAGTGTATTTAAAGGTATAGCTTTGCGGTCTAAGATAATATCGACATTATCAATTGGGCGCTCGTCCGGTTCCTTCTCATACCCGCAGCCTAGCAGAGTTTTCGCAGACTTTATCTATCAGCAAAGGGCGGAGGAGTATCCCCTGTTAACCTTCTCTTGGTCAGGGGATATAATAAGTGCTGATTAGATAAGCGTCTGCCCTGCATGGTTTGAAGGGATGCTGGTGGGATCCGTAAGGTAAGAACGCAAAAGCTAGTTTTCTTTGTAAAATCTGCAAATTTCTGTTTTGGCGCCAAATGCGCACGCAACACACGCACACACCTGTATTTTGTACTTTGCATATCTGCTCAAACCATTGCCATAATCACTGATTACTAGATTTATTTTGATCTGTACTGGAAAATTTGTTGCTATTTAGTTAACATATAGAGTTAATATTTAAGGGAGTAAGTGTAAGACGCACACACAGCCTGGCCTAGTTGTAAAGGTTGATACAGTGGAAACTGTGTGTAGCGTTAAGTGAGCGATTATAGTTAAATATCGCTTACATTTATAGAAGTGTGGGATTTGTAGTACTGCGGACGTACGGCCTTTGTACACGTGTCTCGGACAGCGTTCGGGACTGCGTACGCAACGTAAAGGCCTACACACGTGGCGTGTTTACGCAACGTGCGTACAGGTACGCCCACTAAATACAGATCACACAATAGCATTGTTTTAGTTTAGGCGATACGGTAGCCACGCGATAATAGCACAAATTTGTTCAGTTTCCAATATTTAGTTTAAAAGAACCTTCTCTTACTGTGTCACCTCTGGGACTAGGCTGTTTTATCTGAATGAAAGTTAATTTTCTGTACAGAAAAACCAAAGTGTATATGAGTGAACGAGCGTGAGTGTGCAAACAATAAAGGTTTTGTGAACCCAGAATTCGGGATCCCGTAGGTGACCACATCAGGTGAGTGGACACTTGGTGGCGTGGGAGTGGCTTTCTCACGTTAACATTGATTAGAGTACAAAGGAGCAATTAGTATAACAGCAGACCAAGAGGTCAGCGAAGTCAGAAATCCGCTGACTAAGTCAAGCGAAGCTCTGAATACCGTGGCCTAAAAGGTCAGCGGTGAGAGCGCAGCCCCGGGGGTTAGCGTAGTACCCATATAGGCCTGTTCTGAAAAGCTCCGGCTGAGGTTTCGCAGCCTGAAAAACGATGCCATTGGTCGTACAGCGGATAAGTAACAGTTACTTATACGCCGTGCGATTGTACCGCGCGTTAGTTTGTGCAATAGTTAGTTCAACTTGATACCCATTACACCATTTGCGTAAAATCGCGGGATCATAGACGCTAATTGTACACGCAACGTGATTTGTGTAACAGTTTTTTTATTTTAAGGGAGTTTCTCCAACGACCGATATTTACTGGGAAGGGTAAGTCACTCCCACACACTCAGTAAATAGAGGTTACATAGGGCCCTAGGTAGGGTACGACCGGTGCTGAGGACAGTGCTTAGGTGTATTGGCCAACGTGGGCGTGAGTGGGTGAGAGCGCTCTGAGAACTTTCACCGTCGCCTTATTACTGAGTAATTTGGTTTTTGTAGGAATTAGCTGAGAAGGCAATACCTGCAAAGAATGGGGGCCAGTTGCTCAAGTAAGGGACGATCAACCAGGGTTCAGGTTGCTATTCCGCGGCCCAAAGGGTCGGTGAGGTACATAACGTGTGAGAAATATGGATCACACGCAGAGGTTTTATGCAATGAATGGGAACGTATGACTGCGGAAGATAGGGAACCATTCCCTAAGGTAGGCAGTTTTAGTACTGAGGTGTTGCAAAATTTAAGGAGAAGGATATGTCTAATAAAATCCAGAAAACAAAGGATTAGACAACAGATTGTTTACATTTATGGCAACAGGAGGGTGATATGCAAAGGGGATTAGCTCTAACAGCTGGTTCCAACCCTAGCAGGAAACTGATAGCAACAGCACCACCACCACCGTACATTACAGTAGAGAAAATGGCTACAGAGAATGGCATACTAATATATGATAAGAGTGAACTTAATAAATGTGTTAATGCTAATCCGTGCAAGTTGTATCCCATCTTAAACTTCCCTCAGGACTGCGACCAAGAAGATGAGCCCAGCACGATATCGGCACTCTCTCTAGCAGCCACCATACAAGACACACAAGTGGGCATGGCCCAACCAGTAAAGAGCAGTAGCAAAGGCCCCTAGCGGTGGGACAGGTGAGGTCGTGTCCACAGGTAAGTACGGTACAGTACATTATGCAGAGACAATTGCACCTCACATTGTAGAAGAAACCCAGAACGATGTAATTGAACTAAATCCTGTCAGGGTGATCGCAGTCCCCAATGGGAAGACTGACGCTCAGGGAATCACTCCCGTCAGGAACATTGCAATGCATTGCCCCTGGTCCCGGACAGAATTGAGGACAATTATGTCTGAATTTCCCGATCCAAGAAAAGATCTAGCCGCATGTCAGAGGTTTATTAGAGAACTAGGTAACGCCACCGAACCCACAAACAAAGATTGGCGGACAGTGCTACGGGCATGTTTGCCCTCCAATATTGACCCTGTGAAATTCATTGCCGACTGTAAATTAGACGCAGAAGTACCTCTCACTGATGAATACAATCAGGAGAATGTAAAACAGATCAATCTGCAGTTAGGAGTATATTTCCCAACTGTTGACAAATGGAATAAAATCTCCATTAGACAAAAAGAAGGTGAAACGGCTTCTGAATATTTCCATCGAGCACTGCAGGAAATGGCTAGATACACTGGGGTCGCGGATATTAAGGAAAATGTACATCATAGAAAGGTAGCGGTGTCCGTATTAATGGACGGTTTAAAAGAAACGTTGAGAACAAGGGTACAAACCACTCAACCAAATTGGAGAGGTATCTCGGTGGCTGCATTAAGAGAGTCCGCTATTGAGCATGATCGGAACATCATTAGGCACAGGGAGTCACAGGAGGATAAGCTGATGACAGTAAGTATAAAAGCCCTGACAACGAAGCCACATCAGCCTAAACCCCAGACCCCTGATGGTAAGTCATATGTGGTAAAATGTTTTAAATGTCAGAGGGAAGGACATTACGCACGGAACTGTAATTTTAAAGACCCACATAAGGTATATCGACCCCCTAGACCAGAACATGACATACAGTATGACGCACGTAATTGGGATCAGGGACCGCATAGGAGGAGTTATGAGCCACATGCAGGGGAAACCAGGAGGTACCCACCTAAGAGGAACTGGCAAATCTCTGGAAATTCTCAGCTACCCCCCTCAAATATTGTAGCTGCCAGCGCGCTGCGGGAGGGTCACAACTTACAATAGGGGTCAGGCCACACCTGTAGTTTGCAGCCAGTGAAGTTGATTGCTAGCCTTGGAAATGAACCCGAGGTTACAGTTGATGTAGCTGGTAGATCACTACCTTTCCTTGTAGATACAGGGGCGGCCAGGTCAGTATTAAATTCAACAGTAGGCATGAAAACAACGGGTAAAACAATTTCAGCAATGGGGGTAACAGGAGTAGTGCAACACTACCCTTTAAGTAAACCAGCAGAGATTACGATAGGGCCTTTGCAGACCAAGCACTCCTTTTTGCTAGCTGCATCGGCTCCGACTAATCTACTTGGGAGAGATTTACTGTGTAAGATGAGGTGTGTCATATATTGTACTCCTGAGGGTGTCTTCTTAGATATACCCGAGAATCACGTTCAGGAAGTGCAGGATATGTTAGACACTCCACAAAGGTTGATGTCACACTCTGCTGTTATAGACAGGTGTCCATCCAAGGTAGAGGAAATGATCTCCCAGATACTGGAATCCCTCTGGACTAAAGATGGACAAGACACTGGATTGATGGCAAATGTAGCTCCTGTAGTTGTGCAAGTAAAAGATGGTAGGATAGCTCCAAAAATCCCACAATATCCTCTGAAGCCAGAGGTGGAATTGGGAGTGTACCCAGTCATAGAGCGCTTGCTACAACAGGGCATTCTGGTTAGGACGTCCAGCACTGCCAATAGTCCCATCTTCCCTGTGAAAAAGAGTGGGGGGAGGGGTTACAGGCTAGTGCAGGATCTAAGGGGGATAAATAAATTAGTTGAGAGCCAATTCCCTGTAGTGCCAAATCCAGCTGTCATCCTCATGCAAATTCCTCCTACTGCGAAGTTTTTCACTGTCATTGACCTCTGCTCCGCTTTCTTTTCGGTCCCTCTGCACCCTGACAGCCAATACTTGTTTGCATTTACATACAGAGGAGTACAGTACACCTGGACTCGCTTACCCCAACGTTTCATTGACAGCCCAAGTATTTTCTCCCAGGCTTTGCATGACTGTTTACAATCCTTTCAACCTGAGAGCGGATCAGTATTAATACAGTATGTAGATGAGTTACTGCTGTGTTCTGATTCACTCGAATCGTCCTTGAAAGACACGAAACAGCTTCTGTTTCACCTTTCTAATACGGGACACAAGGTTTCAAAGGATAAGTTACAGTTGTGCCAGACCAAAGTGAAATACTTGGGACATTGCTTAACACAAGGACTGAGACACCTCACCGCTGATAGAATACAGGCGATTCGCGACATGACTCTACCACAAACCCAGCAACAGATCCGCACTTTCCTAGGAATGTGTGGGTACTGCCGAAACTGGATCCCAGGGTTCTCCATACTGGCTTTACCTTTGCAAGAGATGGTCTCTTCAAACAAACCAGATCGGATTTCGCACACAGATGAGTCCGAACTGGCATTTGAGAGACTCAAACAGTGCCTATCACAGGCACCTGCATTAGGTATGCCAGATTATGGGAAACCCTTTGAATTGTACGGTACGGAGAGAGTGCTGGGTGTGCGGCAGGTGTTTTAACCTAGAGACACGGTGATGCCAGCAGGCCGGTAGCTTACTACAGTGCACAGTTGGACACCGTAGCACGATCTCTCCCCACATGCTTGCGAAGTGTTGCAGCGATAGCTTTGCTAGTGAGTAAAAGCGAAGACGTAGTGTTGGGACACAGCCTGACCATCCATACACCTCATGCAGTGTCAGCCTTACTAAATTCTGCCCAAACCAGACATGTCTCATCAGCACGGTTTACAAGGTGGGAATTAGCACTAATGGCCCCTGTACACATCACCATAAGGAGATGCAGCGCACTAAATCCTGCAACGTATCTCCCAGGTGTGCCTGGACAGGCACAAAGGGTGGAGGATGAGAGTGATGGTGAAGGAGGATTTAGTACAGACACTGACACACATGATTGTATGGAATATCTGAACCAAACTTTCACTGCAAGACCCGACATCAGTGACAACCCACTGGAAGGCGTAGATTTTACTTTTTACACTGACGGTAGTTGCCACAGACAGACGGACTCGGGAGACTTGTGTACTGGATACGCAGTCGTAGATGACAAAGGTATCATAGAAGCGGAACCCCTGGGCCCACCACACTCAGCACAAGTTGCTGAGCTGGTCGCCCTAACCAGAGCGTGTGAATTGGCTAAGGGTAAGTCAGCCAATATCTACACGGATTCTAGGTATGCCTTTGGAGTAGTGCATGATTTCGGGGCCCTATGGCGCCTCAGAAATTTCATGACGGCAGCTGGCACAACCGTGGCGCATGCGACCCACATCAAAAGACTTCTAACAGCGATACAGGAACCTGACAGAGTGGCTGTTATCAAGTGCAAAGCCCACACGTACAGCCAAGACCCAGTGTCACTTGGTAACAGCCAGGCAGACGAAGCTGCTAAATCAGCAGCCAGCACCCCCATACAGACAGACATCACACAACTGATGGTATTCAATACTGTCAACACACAAAAATTAAGTGAAATGCAAAATGTGTGTTCTCCACAGGAAAAGGCAGTCTGGAGGTCAAAATTGTATGGCCAGGAGTCCTCAGGACTCTGGACAGATGGACAGGGTAAGCCAGTAGCCCCCTGAGCATACCTTCCGAGTTTAGCTGAGGCGGCACATGGTCTGACTCATCTGGGCAAAGAAGGTATGTGTAAGCTGGTGAGAGCCTACTGGTGTGCGCCAGGATTCTCTTCTCATGCGGGTAAGAGAGCAATGACATGTCTAATCTGCTTGAGGAAGAATATTGGAAAGTCAATACCAACAGAACCATCCCATATCCTGCCGACAGACGGCCCTTTTCAGGTAATACAAATTGATTTCATACAGTTGCCACCCTGCAGAAATTTAAAGTATGTGTTAGTTTGTATTGATGTGTTTTCAAATTGGGTAGAAGCGTTCCCCGCTGCCACAAATACTGCTACGTTTACTGCAAAGAAAATCGTGCAGGAATTTGTGTGCAGATATGGTATCCCTAGGATAATTGAAAGTGATAGGGGTACCCATTTTACAGGTGAAGTCTTTCAGGTAATGTGCAAACTGATGGGGATTAATAGTAAGCTGCATACTCCGTACCGCCCACAGGCGAGTGCGAAAGTGGAAAGAGTAAACAGCACTATTAAGAACAAGTTGAGCAAAGTGATGGCTGAAACAGGATTGTTGTGGCCAGAAGCTTGCCACTTGTATTGTACAGCATCAGAACCACTTCCAGGTCCCCCCTTAACCTATCACCCTTTGAGATTCTTTTTGGTCGACAACCCCATGTAATGATTGACCCCCAGGATGATTTGAAATGCAATAATGAAGTGACTGTGAAATATTTGGTTAAGATGAGCAAGCAGTTGAGGAATCAAAACAGCAATCTAAAACTGGTGATTCCTGACCTACCAAAAAGCAATTGTCATGACATTGAACCTGGGGATTATGTAATGATTTTAAATTTTCTACGCTCAGGTTGCCTTATTGACCGGTGGGAAGGACCGTACCAAGTCTTACTAACCAGCACGACAGCATTGAAGGTTGCCGAGAGAGAGACTTGGGTCCACTCGTCCCACTGTAAGAAGGTCGCTGACCCAGAGAAAGCCCGTGAAAAAGAGCAGAGTGTGGAGGAAATCGTATCACTGGAGTGCCTGTTCCGGGAAGGTTGAGAGGCAGGACTGTTGTCATGGCACCTGAGCACAGAGAACTACAAGACCAGAGGCGGTTGTCGCACCAAATTCCTTTTTCCTTTTTATTATTTTCTCCATCTCCCATTACCCTCCCCCCCCCCCCCCCCCTTCCTTGCTCCTTTTTCTCTCCCCTTAGCAAGATGGACTTACCCCAAGAGACTGCATTCCGGGTTTTCCTGTTGACCCTGTTGTTGACCAGAGCAGTCTGTTTCGGTGAGAGTACCAGAGAGGTCGAGAAAGGATCTGGAATGGGTTCTGATGGCAAGGACGGATTGATAGAATTCCAAGAGCAACACATCCTTCGAGCAAAGGCGAGTATCAGAAAACAATCTGGTAGTCAAGAAACTAGGAGACACTGTAAAGGGTTATTGGCTGAAGAAAATTGTATCTGTAGAAATTGTGAAAACATAGTTGAGGACGGGTGCATCCAGAGATGTCAGTCCAGCCTTAATATCAACATGGACCGTCATCCATTGAGTGACTATCATTCATTAGTGGGTAAGGTTTTAAACCAAACAGAATGCTGGGTGTGCTCACAAGTACTTCAAGGTCAGAGTAAGTCAGGACTAGTACCGTATCCCTTAACAATAGATGAGGTACTTGAATTAAGGGGTGGAAGACCGGTGGACAAGAAATTTAATTTTTCTAGGCCCCCTAGTTTGAAGCTCCACCAATATCATGTGGATAGGTCCTTAGTATGTTTCAACATTTCCAATCCCCGAAAGCCGGGAAATTGGGAAGTAACATGGAATAACCAAACCATGGCATTTTCACACAGAACCGACAGAATGCCCGTAGACACTGAACTTATACGCCAGATAGCCGACGTTGGAAGGTATTTTCGGTACAGGTATACTCTAGGAAGTAGGACCATGCGGGTTGGAGAAGTATCTCCAGGGTACTGTGCGCATATCATACAGCCTGATACGTGTACTGCACAGATGAGAGAGTTAGGGGTAGGATTTTTCACTTGGAAGGTTTGCAATATGGTAATGTCATATTCTGTCCCATATGTTCTCCCCGATGATGCATATTTCATATGCGGGAGGAAGGCGTATAAGTGGCTTGCCCCAAACTCAGAGGGATTGTGTTACATTAAAAGAGTGTGCCAGAAGTTATGACCATAACCCATAATAAGATGAAAGACGGTCACCGCAATGCTCAAGCTCCTTACACTCATACTCACTATGAACACATCGTTAAGAGACACCTTATAGATAGGACAGAGCACGCAGCCTCTGATTTGATCCACAAATCCACCGGGATTCAATTCCTACTCGCGTTAGATATCACCCGTACCGCCAGAGGAATTATACATTTTAGGTATATTCATGCGCTAGCGAACCTGATAGATAATATCACCGAGATGTATGATGACACCTTCAGGTATACTGGGAGGGAGTTGCAAGCTTACAAAACGGAACTGATCCAGCACAGGATGGTTCTCAATTACATCACAGCAGTGACAGGCGGGTATTGTGTCACCCTAGCAACTCAGTATGGTGTGAAGTGCTGCACGTACATTACAAACAGCACTGATGACCCAACCGAGGTCATAGATCAAAAGATGGACGATATCTTGCAATTGAATGGGAGTTCCGAAGGAGACACAACCTTACCCTTACTGCTGTGAGTAATGAACTGACCGGCTGGGTCTCATGGTTGAACCCACGCAATTGGTTCTCAGGTTTAGGAGAATGGGCTCAAAATGTTATCGTGAGTGTAGGAAAGTTTCTCCTTTGTATACTGGGAGTCGTCATAATGATTGGTTTGATATTTAGATGTGTTCGATTTTTTTTTTTTTTTAAATTAATATTTTTATTAAAGAAGAGTCGAGTATGCAAGTACAGAACAAACAGGAGATGAAATGACAGCTCCAAGTAAATGCTTAATCACAAACCAGTTATCCCCTAGGGAATAACCAAATAATACAGAAACAAGGGAGTATTATGACAATACCAAGTATATGCATGTCTCGACCATCACAGTTTTTTATGTTTAAACAACAGACAAGTAAAAAAGAAAATAATAAGAAAGGTTCTAAGAAGAAGAGAGAGAAAAATAGTGGGGGAGAGAGGGAAAAGAGAGGGGGGGGGGATGGGAGAGTGGTGGTTCGTCAGAGAAACGAACTAGGTGAGTATATGAGATGGGAGAGTAATACTTCCCAGCTACAAATCATATCAACTGAACAACCGGGGTCTGTGTTTCATCTCTTATGTTTATTGGGACCTGTGTGGTGTAGAGAGCTGCTTCATACTGTGACCTATCCCATCAAATCCCGGTAGCGGGGGGCGTAGTATAGGTGAACCATGGTTCCCATATCCTCCTATATTTGTCCGATCTGTCATGTAAGGAGGCTGTGATTTTCTCCATCGTGGAGATATGCCAAATTTTTGCTATTAGCATGCTCCTAGGGGGAGTGTTGGTGTTTTTCCAATTTTTTGCTACCACACAGCGAGCTGCATGTAAGATTTGGAGAACTAAGCTGTTCGCCTGGTTATCTAGGTTGGGTAAAGGTAGGCCCAGCAGGGCTGACCATGGACCTAGGGTTATCCGTGAGCCAAAGACAGAGCCTAAGAGAGCCTCCACCTGAGCCCAGAACGTGTGCATTTTGGGGCATGACCACCAGATGTGTATAAAGTCTCCAGTTTGGCCACATCCACGCCAGCACAGTGGGGAGGACCCGGGAAAGATCTTATGCATTGTTGCTGGGACCCGATACCATCTAGTGTAGACTTTATAAGAATTTTCCTTCACAAGAGAGGAAATTGATGATTGGGCTACTTTTTGTCTAATGGTTTCCCATGAGTCTTCATCAGGTGGAGGGCCTAGGTCCTGCTCCCACTTACGTTCATGGGGGAGAATGTTTGTTGCCTTCAGGGAACGTAATAATGCGTAGAGTATAGAGATAATACCCTGCCGCATAGGAGAGTAAATGCATAGCCGCTCCAAGGGGGTGAGTTGGCGAATAACCTGGGCTTTGGGCAGGGAGCTTAAAAAGGAGCGGAGCTGTAAATATTCATAAAATACGGGTTGGGAGATATCGTATCTGTCACATAAAGATTGTAGGGAACGCCATGAGGATCCGTCTATAAAATCAAATATAAGACCCGGGCGTGGGTTCAGATGAAGCCACGAATGAGATTGCAAAGTGGAACCTGGGGGGAAGTCCCTGTTATCCCAGATGGACGTGATAGGAGATGGGAAAGTGGACAGGCCATAATGTCGAATGCAGAAAAACCACAAGGCGCAGGTGAGTTTTGTCGAAGGGACACAAGTTTGTAATGACCGTAGTGGCTTGGTCGGTGAGAGGAGGGAGACCAAGGAGGAGACCCCGGCCGCCAGAAGCTCGATTCGGATCCAAGGCAGGTGGGGGGCAGGGGAGAACCATGCCAGAGCCTGACTCAGGTGGGTTGCATGATAATATTTACGAATATCCGGCAATCCCCTACCTCCCGCCAGCGGGTCACGTATCAGAGTGGAGGTCTTGATTCTAGGGGGCTTACCAGACCATATAAATTTAACAAATAGCTTCTGCATTCGACATAAGGCCTCAGCGGGGATGCCCACGGGGATTGTTTGGATCAGATATAGGATCCTCGGGAGAACGTTCATTTTAATTGAAACTATCCGTCCAAACCAGGCTATAATCTGTTTGTCCCAAGCTCTAAGGTCAGACTCTATACACTTGAAGAGGGCAGGGAAGTTTTCAGAGTATAGAGAGTCGTAGGAGTTTGTGATGTACACGCCAAGGTACTTGATTTTCTTGGAGCGCCAAGAGAAGTTATAGTTAACAGCTAGGAGAGATCTGGTATTCTCATCAAGATGCAGTGGAAGGGCTTCCGATTTGGAGTAATTAATACGATATCCAGAGTAATGAGAGTATAATGAGAGGGTTTTAAATAGGTTAGGGATGGATATATTGGGAGAGGAGATAGTCAAGAGGACATCATCTGCGAATAATGACAATTTGAATTCCTCCTCACCAACATGGATGCCTTTGATATCAGGGTTGGCCCTAACCATACACGCCAAAGGTTCGATCATCATGGCAAAAATTAGTGGTGACAAGGGACACCCCTGGCGTGTACCGTTGCTAATGTGAAAGAGTTGAGAGTCCTTGCCGTTGACCCGAACTCTAGCGGAGGGATTGGAGTAAAGTGCCTGGATGCCCTGAAGTAAGCTTCCCCCCAGACCGAATCTACGTAGAGTGGCAAACATGAAAGGCCATAGTATTTTGTCAAAAGCCTTCTCTGCGTCTAGCGAAAGAAGGATGGAAGGTAATTTAGTTTTGTTAATAAGATGGACCAGATTAATAGTTCTTCGTGTATTGTCTCTGGCTTGTCGGCCTGGGATGAAGCCCACCTGGTCAGCGTGTATTAAGCGCGGGAGAACTGGGTTTAATCTTAAGGCTATAATTTTGGCGAATAACTTAATATCGTTATTTAATAAGGAAATGGGGCGGTAGCTGGCGCAGGAGTTGGGATCTTTCCCAGGTTTATGGATTAAAACTATTCGTGCCTCTAAGGTACGGGGTGATAGAGGATTACCACTTAGAAAACCATTGAAGAGCCGGCAAAGGTGGGGCAGAATCGTCCCCTTAAATTTCTTATAATAAGTAATTGACATCCCATCAGGTCCAGGGGCCTTACCCGGTTTCTGAGTTTTAAGTGCGTTCTCTATTTCTTCGATAGTAATCTCTGAGCCTAATTGGGACACTGTCGCGCCGCTCAGTGACGGTAGGTTACATTTGTCTAGGAGGGCGTCAATTCCCTTTTCAAGTCTCGGTGATGAGGGGGGGGTAATTTCCGAGTTGTACAGCAATTTGTAAAATTCTTCGAATTCACCCAGAATGCGGTCAGGATCATCGGTCAGAGCCCCTTGTTTGGTGCGAATGGATAAGATATTTTTGGAAGAGATCTGAGCCCTCAGTTTTCTGGCTAATAGTTTATCCGCCTTATCCCCTTTTTCGTAGTAAATCTGGTTAAGACGTCTAAGGCACATTTCAGTCTTATGAGACAACAGTAAATTAAGATCGCCTCTGGTTTTAAGTACCTTCTCTAAATCAGCAGGGTCTAGAGAGGACTTATGCACTTCCTCCAATTGGTGGAGCCGAGTAGATAACTCCAGAATCTTTTGGGAGCGCTGCTTGGTGATCCTGGCCGCAGTCTGGATGAAGTGGCCCCGGAGGACCGCCTTGTGTGCCTCCCACAGGGTCAAATCGGATATGCCGGGGGTTTGGTTCTCATTGAAGTAATCAGTTAATACCTGATTAGTTTGCTGTAACACTTCAGGTTGTTGGAGGAGGGCATCGTTAAGCGACCAGGAGGGGGGGGAAGGAGTGCGAGCTAGCCCAGTCAAAGTCAGAGAAATTGGGGCGTGATCAGACCACGTGATTGGATAAATACAGCAGTTCTGAATTCTAGATGTTAGATCTCTCCCGACCATAATCATATCAATTCTAGTATATAGATTATGGACTGGGGAATAGAATGTGTAATCCTTAATTAGGGGAACGACAACCCTCCAGGAGTCAAATAGAAGGTGATTTTTGAGCAGCGACTGTAGGGCTCTAGAGTTGCGGGTGCTGAGGTGGGACTGGGACCGTGGGAGGGGATGGGAGCGATCCAGACTATGGTGTAGTATGGTGTTAAAATCTCCTGCTATTAAGAGGTCACCTTTCCTACACTGGGCGATTTTGGAGTCTAAGGAAGCAAAGAACGAGGCCTGGTTAATATTGGGAGCGTAGACATTAACCATGGTGATAGGAACATTATTAAGTTTACCTACTATAATGAGAAACCTACCGCGCCCATCCTTAATGATTCGGTCTGATTCCAAATGTAAATGAGCGGGGATCAAAATGGCGACCCCTCTTTTCTTTTGAGTGCGATCACAGGCGTGTATGGCAACGGGGTGGCGTCTAGAACGTAGTTCAGGGTGGGAAGTCCCTTTGAAATGCGTCTCCTGAAGGAATACCAGATCTCCCCTCACCTGCTTCAGAAAAATAAATAATTTGGACCTCTTTTGAGGGCTATTGAGGCCCTTCACATTGTAGGATATTACGTTAACAGACATAGTGTTACAAGTGTAAGTATAGCATGAGTAATCTTAAAGAACCATAAGTAGTCTCCCTGTGGAACAAGGGGAGCGAGGGGAAGAGGATGAGCGGGAAGTGGGGGAAGAAAGGAGAGGAGAAGAAAAAGAAGAAGAAAGAGAAGAAAAATCAAAAGAGTCACAAAAAGACATTTAAGAAACTGTAACATAAACAAATAGAATTGACCGAGCCATCGACCCATTGTACGTTGCGTACGGGTCCGTATGTTTGAGCACCCGTATGGGGAATGTAAGGGAGAAGAGAACTCCCTTATGCTCAAAACTGACTATGGAGGCTCGGTGGAGGGCGCGGCTCCGGCCACCGGGACGCCCACCAGTTAAACATAGGGGGGGGCGACCAAGGGGGTCGTTGCAACAGCCCGTCACAATGGACCATCATTGGAATTACATAAGTAAATAAGTGCATAATCTCAGCTCAAGAAAAAGTTCTTAAACCTCTAAACTAGTTTATAAAACAGTAACATTTAACGTATAGTGACCCAATAGCACATCTGTGCAGAGATTTTCACGGCGGGTCATGACTTGTAGAAGTTTTCTCCGGAACTGTCGACCAAAGACGTCTAGGTGCTCGCTGAGGGAGGGGTGAGTTTGGAGAATGTCGGAGATCTGGAGCATCCCGTGGAGAGGAAGGTTTGCTGGCCTCCGGGGGGGGTAAGTTCAGTCTCAACAGGAGCCTATGGGCCTCTTCTTTGGATCGTGCCAACAATCTCTTCCCATCCAGTTGTACAATTAAGGCAAAAGGAAAGCCCCATCTGTAGCGGATTTGATTATTCCTGAGGATTTGGGTGTACTCCCTCAAATCGAAGCGCCTTTTGAGAGTAGTAGGGGATAAGTCCTGAAACACCAGTAGCTTATGTGATTCGAATAGACATACGTCTTTATTCCGGGCAGCCGACAAAATTTTCTCTTTAGTTTTGAAATAGTGACAGCGCAAAACTACGTCTCGTGGGGGAGACGAGGTTGAGGGCTTTTGACGCAGTGAGCGATGGGCTCTGTCCAAGAGGAACTGCTCACAAGGAGTGTCCGGTAGAAGGTGTTGAAAGAACCTGAGGAGGAAGGCCTCCAGTTGGGCTGATTCTACTGACTCTGGGATATATTTAATACGCAAGTTGTTACGTCGCGCGCGGTTATCAGCGTCCTCTTGTTGGTCCTGGAGTAGGTATATATCCTCCTGCATGACTTGTACCGAGTGCTCCAGCTCCTGTTGGAAGGTGATAACTTCATCGATTTTCTGTTCCACATCATTAGTGCGGGCCCCAAGATCAGATATCTCGACCTTAAGGCCGGAGATGGCTTTGTGGATCTCCGAGTGAAAAGCCTGCTTCAGCGACTTCATTTCTGTTAAAATTGAGGAGAAGCAATCTTTCATGGAGGGTTCAGGGGCTGACGGATCTTCCTCAGATTCCGAAACCAGGTCAGAGGGGGGGGCAATTGGAGGTTTGGCCGCACTAGACTTCATCTTGGAAATAAAGGTCGAGATTTCCGCCGACGCTGTGGTTTTCTTAGACTTGGATTTAGATTTAGGCATGGTGTAGGACAGTCCCGGGGATAATGAAGGTCATAGGTCACAGCTGAGGTATAATGTAAGTAATTAGTGATCCATCATGTAGGCTGCATGGAGATAGAACATGAGAAGACCCCCCGGGTCGCACCCATAGGGACTCAGCAGGACATTCCCCCGCTTAAAGAGATCATGGGGGACTAGGGTGTCATATAGAGAGAATCGCCGGCATTGGGTAGGGGGGGTGGCACCCCCGGACTTTAGGTTGTGATATAGGAAGAGTCCAGTGCCTTGAGATAGATACAGGAAGCCCCAGTTATATGTGGTTATAGGTGGCACTTAGGGGGAGAGTGAGTGAGAAGGGATCTAATGAAAAAAGGCCTCACAAAAAGGGCCAGGAGGTACCTCCCGTGGTCAGGTTTAGAGCAAATGTTGGAGAGAGGGATGGTGTGCCAGCGTGTGTGGGGGCGAGCTAACCTCAGTCAGGACCCCCTGAAGTACCGTGCGTGCTCAACTCTGTGGGTCCAGGAGGGAGAGGGAGCAGGGCTCAGCAGTCAGGTGGAGCGTGTTTGCACAGAGCCCTGGAGCTTGTCACCTCGGGTCGCACGTCCCGCCGGGCCGGATCATCCACACCTCGCCGGGTGCAGGGCTGAGCGTCGTCGACCCCGGCACGAGACCGACGCCCACTGAGTCCGGTCTGGAGGACGGGAGACAGCCCCCAAAGATGATCCCAGTCAGAGCCGTCACCTGGTGGTCGGCCGTGAGGGAGACGTCTGCGGTCACACGCTGAGTGCGGCTGGATGTGGCAGAAGCGGGAGTAGGTAAGCGTTGGTGGGGGAGAGCAGGAGTGTGACGTTCTGCCGGGTCCCGCAGCCGCAGTCTCTCCCGGGTTATAAGAAAGTTTAATGCTGGGGGGGCATTAGAACATATATAGAGCCCCTGTGGTGCGAGAGGATGGCAATCCGTTCAGCTCAGTTGTGCCCAGAAGCAGGGAGGGGGGGGGAAGGGCAGACGCCAGCATCCGTGGGAATAGATGAATGGGGCACCCCAGCGATCAGGTGAGGACCGCGGGTCGGGGGCCACCTGACAGGTGAGAACGGAGGAGGGTCGAGGGTTGTAGGGGCCCCACCGCCAGGCGCCAGTGATGAGGTAGCAGGTGTAGGTGCTGCGGTGCTGCGCTGCTGCGTTCCCCCCCGGCGTTCAGCGCGGAGTGTCCCGCAGCAGCCTCCAGCCGGCCTCGAGTGCGGGTAACGGTGGGGGAGATGTTGTGTTGGGGGAGCAGCTCACCTCAGGGTATATTGAAGGCTGCAGAGTCCCTGGACCGCCGCTCTGCCTCAGGGTCCGAGAACCAAAATGGCCGTCGCTCCCGGAGCTCCGGGTCCCCGGCGTCTGTGCTCCGGCCGATTCCCCTTCTCCTCTGCCACCTCTGATGCAGCGTCAGTCTGGGGGAGCGTGTGTCGGCTCCCAGGGGATCCACTTCAGGGCGCTGGAGAACACCGTAGGGCTGGGGCTGAGGTTCCGTACGGCCCGCCGCTGGTCCTTCCTAAATTTAGGCCCCGGCTTCGGAGTGGTGGGTAGGCCGCAACCCGCAGGAGCCGGTAAACCGGCTCCCCGATTCCGCAACACTATCCCACCACCGCTGAGTGTTCCCTCCGTCAGGGGGAACAAGTTTGGAGGGGTTTTCTGAGGCAGGAGGTAGTTATTGAGGGCAAATCACCTCAATTTCTGCAGAGCTCTGAACTTGTGCTGCCTATCGATTCAGCCTCCAGGCCACGCCCGATGTGTTCGATTTTTAACGCGGCGCAAGCGCAGTACCAAGGTGATGAGTTTGAGGAGCAGGGGCATTGTTACAACTGATTTAATTTATGACCCATCAATCGAGACAATGTTGTGATAAGACGTGATTCCACGGTCCGTTTCTTTCACCCGTTTCTCCTTTGTTTTTCCCTCAAGCAAAAAAAAGACATCCATTCGGAAGGAACTTTGATGAACAATACATTCATTCGGAAGAAGACTTTGATGGACATTCTAAAGACTTTGATGGACATTCTAAAGACTTTTATGGACACTCTAAAGACTTTTAAAGACTTTGATTATCACCCACAGCAAGGATACACCCATCCGGACAAGACTTCAACCAACACCCAAGAACGATTGCACAAATGTTATGTGAATGTATTTGTGATACGTGTCTTATCTTCATCTCTACAACCTTCAGGTAGTATCACACATAGTCGACAGGTGATATCCACATATTAGCATTCACATATGTTCCCCCTCCATGTATCATCAACTAAATGTGCACCCCATTTGTTGGAACAAGAAGCCAAAAAGAGCTCGGTAGTGTTTGTTGGCCCACTTACAGACCCTTAATACGGGATAAGAAGGATTTAATGTATACTTCGCAATACCTCTAAGCTTATCTAGAACATGTACGGCACGATGATACATGCCCCTCAGACATGGATTTCATACATACATACTTTTACTATCCCATTAGGTCATACATTTCCCGCCTACTCCTCTCCTCCTACCACCCAATTATTTTATAGATATTGTATTGTATATTTTTCTGTTTAATGTTTAGATAGTGGCAGTTAGTGTTGACTGCCAAAGGGTGGACTGTCAAAGTCGAAAAATATCGTAATACATATGCCTTGTACTAACCCCATGCACATGCCCGCTGCGCGTGCGCTCGCTCTGCTGTGCGTGCGCATATCCGCACTTTGCGTAACGGAGCTTTCACGGCCATGCACCTTGGCGCGTGGTATGCGCATTTACGGTAGAGTTTGTGAGCGTGTAGTGTGTTATTAGAACATTACATATTTAACCCATATAGCGTACATTTTAGATATAGTTCCCCTAGACCATGTCAGCGAGTATTACTAGTTTAAACAGTTCCTGGACAGAGAGATTCGCCTTTGCATGATAGGAAGGGTCAGATAAAGGTTGGAAGGTGATGTCTAGTATCCAGCTGTAGGGTATTTTGAGGGTAACATTCCGGTGTTAGTTAGAGAAAGATTGCTTGTTCCTGCGTATAGTTATGTACAAAAGTAGATTATGAACATTAACTGTATTTACTGTAAATTACATATGCGGCGGGAATCCAGAGGATACCACCCACAAGAGCAGTTGGGGAAAGACATCGCCCACCCTTTCAAATCCACCTATGACCTTTTCTGTAATGTAGAGACACATCTCTGTGTCCAATGAACAATGAGATTACAGTGACCATTGTATTGTGTATGCATGTTGTGTATAAAAGGACCCTTTGTTATGATACCAGTACGTCTGACCAGAGGTGATCTTATGACGGAGGTCAGAGTACTGGAATGGAATGCTGGTTACGGGAGCAGGAAAGCCTAGTAACCCCTGGCGCCCTAACTCCGTTGTCTCGCCCGTGTTATCAGAAATCCCCTGCGAGACTATGGTTGCTTGAGCCCATGGCAGCCGCGTTTGAAGGGCGGATTATGTCTGCCCAACTCCGATGCCCCCTCAGGTCTTAATGGGAGACAAAGGGAAATCCGAGACAGGGTGATAACAAGGGGCCCTCTGACTAAGCAACCAGGCCAGGGGCTACAAGCTAACTAACTTAAACCAGAAGTATGTGCGGACAAACCGCCAGGGAAAAGGACAACCAAAAATCCACGAATCCGTTACTCCTATCCAGCACCGCTGGATACCAGAGTGGATTTGTGGGAGCGGAATCCTCCGCAAAAGCTCTGAAACACAATATAACCAAATAATAAATAGTAAGCGGTCAAGCCGCAACACACGGCTACGCCGCGACTCACGAACACCACAGGATGTTAAAGGTGCTCGGTCAGGACTCCAGGAAAAGATGACAACTTCCGAGTATTGGACCACTGAGGACAGGAACGACCTGATAGACAGGACTGGAAAACTCTCTGCAACAGACACAGCAAACAGGAAGCTATTACCGGCGTCTGTGAGAAGTCCAGAGAGTGCTTTTAACTGGGAGCTCTCCAATCAGGAGCCAGACAGGGTAATTAACAATCATGCCGTGCAGCTGCATGCTGCACGGCCAGGATACCAATGAGGTGATTAATCTAGACCCAGCAACGGGGAACGCGGTCCGACAGTGGCGTCCCCGTTGCTAGGGTCTGAGCGGCTCCGTGCGCCCGGCGTCTAGCGTTGCTAGGGAGCCGGCGGCTGTCCGCATGCGGCGTCCCTAGTTGCTAGGCGCCGGGCCGCACTGACGGGCGGACCCTCGGCGCCTAACAGTACCCCCCCCTTGAGGAGGGGTCAAGGAACCCCTAAGGCCAGGTTTCTGAGGAAATTCTCGAAAAAATGCCTTTTTGAGCCTCGGGGCATGGAGATCCTCATCCAGGACCCAAGACCTTTCTTCTGGACCATAACCTCTCCAATGTACCAAAAAATAAAGCCGACCCCGGGACAACTTGGAATCGAGAACCTTCTCCACCAAGAACTCCTGCTGACCCTGTACATCTATTGGTGATTTCCCCTGAGAGATCTTCCGAGGAAATCTACTGGAAGAAACGTATGGTTTCAACAGGGAGCAATGGAAAGTATTTCCGATCCGGAGAGTTCTTGGTAAACGTAACCGGAAAGCAACTGGATTGATTTTTTTTATAATATGAAATGGTCCAATAAATTTAGGGCCCAATCTGGCTGAGGTTTGTCGAAGTCTAATGTTGCGATTCGACAACCACACCCTATCTCCAACTTTAAAAGTGCACGACCGCCGGAGCCTGTCAGAAATTTTTTTCTCCCGAAATGCCGCTTTTCTGAGAGCAAGGTGCACTTTTCTCCAAATGAGTCTGAGATGAGCGGTCAAGGTCAGTGAGGAGACAGAGGAATGTTGAAAAAAGGAATTAGCTCTGGGGTGAAAACCAAAAACTGTAAAAAATGGAGACACATTGGTGGAGGAATGACAGGCATTGTTGTAAGCAAACTCCGCCAACGGAAGAAACTCGGACCAGTCATTTTGGAGTTTGGCCGAGTACAAACGCAAATATTGTTTTAATGATTGATTAACTCGCTCAGTCTGCCCGTTGGATTGGGGATGGTAGCCAGACGTTAAAGACAATTTCATCTTTAAAGAGGCACAAAAAGACTTCCAAAATTGTGCAATGAATTGTGGACCCCGATCAGAAACAATATCAGTGGGTAACCCATGGAGTCTGAAAACATGGCGGAGGAACAAAACTGCCAATCCCTGGGCAGATGGCAATCGGGGAAGAGCAATGAAATGGGCCATCTTGCTAAAACGGTCAACTACCACCCATATGACTCGGCATCCGGCTGACAGAGGGAGGTATACCACAAAATCCATGGAAATATGAGACCATGGCCTGAGAGGAACATTCAAGGGCATAAGTTGACCGATAGGCAAGGAACGGGGAACTTTATGCTGTGCACAGACCTGACACGAAAAAACAAACTCCTTAATGTCTTTGGAAAGACCAGGCCACCATACTGAGCGGGAGACTAATTCCAAAGTCTTAGCGATCCCCGGATGCCCGGCAACTTTGCTATCATGAAACTCCGTCAAAACAGTTGCTCTCAAAAACTCAGGGACATAAAGACGACCAGCAGGAGTATTTCCAGGAGCTTGATGTTGAAGCTGCTTTAACTGGGTAAATAAATCTTGTGTGAGGCCTGCCCGAATGACTGAAGACGGAAGTATGGGAGTAACAGGACTGTTATCATGAACTGGAAGAAAACTGCGTGACAGGGCATCCGCCTTGGCATTCTTGGAACCTGGCCTGAAGGTGATAATAAACTTGAAACGAGTAAAAAATAAAGCCCAACGAGCTTGCCGGGCATTCAGCCGTTTAGCTGATTCAATGTACTGAAGATTTTTGTGATCAGTCAAAACTGAAATGGTATGTGTTGCTCCCTCAAGCCAATGCCTCCACTCCTCGAAAGCCCATTTAATAGCCAGTAATTCCCGGTTACCAACATCGTAGTTGGATTCAGCAGATGAGAATTTCCTGGACATAAAGGCACAAGGATGTAATTCTAGAGAATCCGGATCCTTCTGAGATAGGATAGCCCCTACTCCAACCTCCGAGGCATCAACCTCAACAATGAAAGGCAATTCTGGGTTGGGATGTCTGAGGACCGGGGCTGAGACAAAGGCTTGTTTCAAGGCCTGAAAAGATAACTCAGCTTCACGTGACCAGTTGGTTGGATCCGCTCCCTTCTTAGTCAGTGCCACAATGGGAGCAACTAGGTCGGAGAAAGAGTGAATAAATCTTCTATAATAATTCGCAAACCCTAAAAAGCGCTGAATTGCTTTTAAGTTGGTGGGTTGCGCCCAACTAAGGATGGCTTGGAGCTTCTTCGGTTCCATACAGAATCCCCGAGGGGAAATAATGTACCCTAAAAAGGATACCTCCGTGACATGAAATTCACACTTCTCCAGCTTGGCATATAGGTGATTTTCACGTAATTTTTTTAGAACCTGACGCACCTGGGTAACGTGTTGTTCAATAGAGTCAGAATATATCAAGATATCGTCTAAATAGACTACTACGAATCTTCCAAGAAAATCACGGAGCACATCGTTAATGAGATCCTGGAAAACTGCCGGAGCGTTAGACAGGCCGAATGGCATAACCAGATACTCATAGTGACCCGACTGAGTACTGAATGCCGTTTTCCACTCATCCCCTGACTTGATTCGGATGAGGTTATATGCTCCTCTCAGGTCAATCTTAGAAAAAATCACAGCCGAACGTAGCTGATCAAAGAGGACAGAAATCAGCGGCAAAGGGTAAGTATTTTTTACTGAGATTTTATTCAAGGCTCTAAAGTTAATGCAAGGTCTGAGTGATCCATCCTTCTTCTCCACAAAGAAGAAGCCTGCACTTAAAGGGGATTTAGACGGCCTGATAAATCCTTTCCCTAGGCTTTCTTTAACATATTCATTCATGGCCACAGTTTCTGGTCCGGACAATGCATATAACCTTCCCTTAGGCAAAGTGGCACCAGGAATTAGCTCAATAGCACAATCATAAGGCCGATGGGGAGGCAGAATGTCCGCATTGCCCTTGGAAAATACATCAACAAAATCCTGGTATTCCACAGGAATGGGTGCGGGAATGACAGCAGCTATTCTGATGGGAAGCGTAATACATTCCTTATTACAGATGGTACCCCACTGTGAGATCTCCCCCGACTGCCAATCAATGATGGGATTATGAAAGGCCAGCCAAGGGTGACCCAGAACCACTGGAACTGCTGGGCAATGGGTAAGGAAAAATTCAATTTTTTCGGAATGAAGAGCTCCTACCGAAAATAGTACAGGAGGTGTACAGAGAGAAATAACCCCATTGGACAAGGGACTCCCATCTAAACCATGCATGGTGATACACCTACCCAAGGCTAACTGAGGAATACCTAAGGCCTTGGCCCACGTTAAGTCCATAAAGTTCCCTGCAGCTCCACTGTCAACAAAAGCCGACACCGAGGAACAGAGGCTGCCAAAGGAAACTTTAGCTGGGACTAACAGTGAATTATTTGAGGAGATAAGCTGCAGACCAAAGTGAACCCCCTCACAATTCACTTGGTCGAGGCGTTTCCCGACTTGTTCGGACAATTACGGGCAAAATGTCCCTTACTCCCACAGTACAAACAAAGACCAGAATTTTGCCTTCTGGTTCTTTCTTCAGGAGACAGCTTGGAGAGACCTATCTGCATGGGCTCCTCTATGTTCACAGGAATGGAAAAAACACCAGGAGTAGACCCGACAGATGCTCCTTTTTCAGCCCTCCGCTCTCTGAGACGACGATCAATCTTAATAGAAAGCTCCATGAGTTTATCAAGAGTCTCAGGAGCGGGATACTGAAGGAGACTGTCTTTTATAGACTCAGATAAGCCGAGGCGAAACTGACTGCGCAGGGCTGGGTCATTCCATCCACAGTCGTTCGACCAACGGCGAAACTCCGTACAATAAATCTCTGCGGGATTCTTACCCTGTCTGAGAGCACGCAAATGACTCTCGGCGGATGCCTCTCTATCAGGGTCATCATACAATAGCCCTAAAGACCCCAGAAAGGCGTCTACAGACAACAATGCCGGATCGTCAGTTCTTAAACCAAAAGCCCAGGTCTGGGGATCCCCCTGAAGTAAAGAAATAATAATTCCGACCCGCTGAGATTCCGTACCTGAGGAGACTGGTCTTAAACGAAAATAAAGTTTACAAGACTCTTTAAAATTAAAAAACTGCTTTCTATCCCCAGAAAAACGGTCAGGCAAATGCATTTTTGGTTCAGGAACGACCCTCGGGGAAGTCCGTAACAGATCTTCCTGTGACCTCACCCGAAGGGATAGATCCTGAACCATCTGAGTAAGTTCTTGAATCTGACTAACTAGAAGCTGGCCAGGATTTGGCCCTACACCAGTGGGATTCATGAGGCCGACAAATCTTCCAAACTGAAATAAGGGAAAAAATCAAACCCTGTTTAATTTTAAATTTTAGTTGGGCCGGTAATAATGTTATGATACCAGTACGTCTGACCAGAGGTGATCTTATGACGGAGGTCAGAGTACTGGAATGGAATGCTGGTTACGGGAGCAGGAAAGCCTAGTAACCCCTGGCGCCCTAACTCCGTTGTCTCGCCCGTGTTATCAGAAATCCCCTGCGAGACTATGGTTGCTTGAGCCCATGGCAGCCGCGTTTGAAGGGCGGATTATGTCTGCCCAACTCCGATGCCCCCTCAGGTCTTAATGGGAGACAAAGGGGAATCCGAGACAGGGTGATAACAAGGGGCCCTCTGACTAAGCAACCAGGCCAGGGGCTACAAGCTAACTAACTTAAACCAGAAGTATGTGCGGACAAACCGCCAGGGAAAAGGACAACCAAAAATCCACGAATCCGTTACTCCTATCCAGCACCGCTGGATACCAGAGTGGATTTGTGGGAGCGGAATCCTCCGCAAAAGCTCCGAAACACAATATAACCAAATAATAAATAGTAAGCGGTCAAGCCGCAACACACGGCTACGCCGCGACTCACGAACACCACAGGATGTTAAAGGTGCTCGGTCAGGACTCCAGAAAAGATGACAACTTCCGAGTATTGGACCACTGAGGACAGGAACGACCTGATAGACAGGACTGGAAAACTCTCTGCAACAGACACAGCAAACAGGAAGCTATTACCGGCGTCTGTGAGAAGTCCAGAGAGTGCTTTTAACTGTGAGCTCTCCAATCAGGAGCCAGACAGGGTAATTAACAATCATGCCGTGCAGCTGCATGCTGCACGGCCAGGATACCAATGAGGTGATTAATCTAGACCCAGCAACGGGGAACGCGGTCCGACAGTGGCGTCCCCGTTGCTAGGGTCTGAGCGGCTCCGTGCGCCCGGCGTCTAGCGTTGCTAGGGAGCCGGCGGCTGTCCGCATGCGGCGTCCCTAGTTGCTAGGCGCCGGGCCGCACTGACGGGCGGACCCTCGGCGCCTAACACCCTTGTTGCCTGGCCGGTCAGAAGACTCTGAACGCTATCTACCTGATGAGCGGAGGACCGGAACCGGGTTGCGCTTGCGAATATTCTCACGTATGTACATTCTCTGTAGCCATTATTTTTTTTAGATTTACTTGTTAGCCTGTAGTGTATAAATTGTATTGTTTACCTTTTTGGAATCAATCCACTGTGGCCTTAGAACCCGGTGGTTTCAACTACAATTCAGTGTTGTGTTTTCACTTTCCTGCATGGGCTTTAAAGTAGTTTAATCTGTTTAAGGTGTATAAGCATTGATAAGGTGTACGCACTGCGGGTACATTGTACCGCCAGCGCTACTTAAGGTTTAAAGGTATAACATCATTACAGTACTTTACTGTTAAGGGTTTAAAGTGTAAGCATATCATTACATTGTATCATTAGCAAGGTTTAAAGGTTATCAATTGTGTGTGCGCTCGCTGTGTGTACTCCGTACACTCAGCGCGGCGTGTGTACGCCAAGTGCGTACCACGTGCAGGACTCTGTACGCAAATAGCGTACAAAGTGCGTAGCACGTGCATTTAGTCTAGCGGCCATTAACGGCTCCACGGTAATAGTGTATTTAAAGGTATAGCTTTGCGGTCTAAGATAATATCGACATTATCATCTTGCAGAATATGTGCCGCTTGTAGAAGACCGTTGTACATGGCTCTTAGTTCTAGAATGTTTATCGGAAGAATGGATTCCAGACTTGACCACCTTCCTTGGAAGGTTTCCCCTTGGGTGACAGCGCTCCAACCTCTGAGACTTGCATCCGTGGTTAGAAGGATACAGTTCTGAATCCCGAACCTGCTGCCCTCGAGAAGGTGAGGCATTTGTAACCACCACAGGAGTGAAATCCTGGCTTTTGGCAACAGACGAATTCTCTGGTGCATATGCAGGTGATCCAGTTGGAAGGACCGTGCATGAAATATTCCGTCCTGTAGAGCCTGATAGGAGGCAACCATCTTCCCCAGAAGGCGAATACACTGATGAACTGATACCCTGGCAGGCTTCAAGACATCCCGGACCTTTGTTTGTATCACCAACGCCTTCTCCATCGGTAGAAACACCCTCTGCACTTCCGTGTCGAGGATCATCCCCAGGAAAGACAATCTCCTTGTCGGCTCCAAATGTGTCTTTGGAAGATTCAGGATACATCCATGATCCCTGAGCAGTCGAGTCGTGAGAGCAATGGACTGAAACAACCTCTCCCTGGACAATGCCTTTATCAGCAGATCGTGCAGATATTGAATTATGTTCACTCCCCGTCCGCGGAGGAGTACCATCATCTCTGCCATCATCTTGGTGATCACCCTCGGTGCCGTGGAGAGGCCGAATGGCAGTGCCTGGAACTGATAGTGACAGTCCAACAGTGCAAATCTGAGATAAGCCTGATGTGGCGGCCAAATCGGAATGTGGAGGTACGCATCCTTGATATCCAGGGATACCAAGAATTCCCCCTTCTCCAGACCTGAGATCACCGCTCTCAGAGACTCCATTTTGAACTTGAATTCCCTCAAATTAGGGTTTAACAACTGCAGGATCAAAATTGGTTTGACCGAACCATCCGGTTTCGGTACCACAAATAGGTTTGAATAGTAACCCTTGCTTTCCAGATGAGGTGGAACTGGAACAATGACATTTGCTTTTTCTAATTTTTGAATGGCTTCCTGTAGGATAGCCCTTTCTGTCAGCAAAGCTGGTAAGCCTGATTTGAAGAATCTATGAGATGGGAGCTCTCGAAACTCCAGTCTGTACCCCTGGGACACAATATCCTGTTCCCAGGGATCCAGGCCGGATGATATCCAGACGTGACTGAAAAGTCTGAGTCTTGCACCCACCTGCCCGCTCTCCAGGCTGGGAGGTCCACCATCATGCTGAGGATTTTGAGGAAACAGAGCCAGGCTTCTGTTCCTGGGAACCTGCAGGTGCAGGTTTTCTGCATTTTCCCCGACCACCTCTGAAGAAAATGGAAGGGGGCTTGGACTGCTTAACCTTTGCGGTCCGAAAAGACTGCATTGTAAATGTAGAATTTTTTTCTTCTTCGGTGTCTGAGTGGCCGAGGGAAGAAAGGTTGACTTACCCGCGGTTGCCGTGGAGATCCACGCTTCCAATGCTTCTCCAAATAGAGCCTGACCTGTGAAGGGTAGGTTCTCCACACTTCTCTTGGATTCCGCGTCTGCAGACCATTGGTGCAGCCAGAGTCCCCTGCGTGCCGAGACAGCTATTCAGATGACCCAGGTCCTTCATGGCATCCACCATGAAACCCACAGAATCCTGTATGTGACGCAAAAACATTTCAATGTCACTTCTATCCAAAGAATCTAATTCCTCAAGTAATATGCCTGACCACTTTACTATGGCTTTAGAAATCCATGCACAGGCAATAGTGGGCCTTAACACCATGCCTGAAGCAGTGTATATGGATTTGAGCGTAGTCTCAATCTTGCAGTCTGCCGGTTCTTTCAAAGCGGTAGACCCAGGGACAGGTAAAACCACCTTTTTAAACAGTCTAGATAT
This sequence comes from Pseudophryne corroboree, assembly GCF_028390025.1. Lineage (NCBI taxonomy): Eukaryota > Metazoa > Chordata > Amphibia > Anura > Myobatrachidae > Pseudophryne > Pseudophryne corroboree. The sequence goes on from NC_086445.1 coordinate 878,020,504, forward strand.
AGAAGCGTCTACTATAGGGGGGTTTTCTCACCTTTTCCTATCCTCCTCAGGAAAGGGAAAAGCAACAACAACCCTTTTTGGGATCTGGAATTTTTTCTCCGGGTTTTCCCAGGATTTATCAAATAATGCGTTTAAGTCCTTAGACGCAGGAAAGGTCAGGGAGGCTTTCTTATTTGTCAGTAATGTGTAACACATCCCTAGTGGCCTCAATCATGAGCTTCACCCCCTTTGTAAGGGATGCCTTACTGCCCCCCCCCCCCCGCATATCCCCATCACCGTCTCCTGTATCAGAGTCGGTATCCGTATCGATTTGCATAATTTGGGCAAGAGTACGCTTCTTTGGGCATATACCAGGGGAGTTTGATGAGGTAGTGGGAACAGAACCAGACAAAACCTCTACAGATCTTCTCAAAACCTGTGTTTCAGTCTCAGTATGAGCAATCCTAGATGAAATCTGGGATATCATTCCCTTAATTGAAGCCACCCACAACAGTTCGGATTCAGAAGGCTGAGACATGATATTACATTCCTGAGTACATGGAATGGATAACTCTGAGGAAGATACACACTCTGCAGCACAAGACACAGAGTCCCTGGAAATGGTAATGTGAGAAATATGTACACACACACACACACACACACACACACACACACACACACACACGAAAATGTCAGACACAGTTTCCCCCAAGTACCTTCAGAGTGACACAGAGTTAATGGAGCCAGCACCCACACAGATCCCCAGTAGGCAGTTATATAATAAAAGCCTGGCCCTGACTGTGCAACCTTAATAGACTACACAGTGTAAAACTGTGAATAACACTCTCTGCCTCCCTTCTATAACCGCTGGTACCGCACAGGATAGCTGGAGTTATGTGGAGGGTCAGCACTCCCTGTCAGCAAGTGTGATCTGCAGGAAGAAAATGGCGCTGGTGAGCTGCTGGATCCGCTCTGAGGATAAGCTCCGCCCCCTGTCATGGCGCGTCTTCCCGCACTTTAAGAGTATACTGGCCTGAGGTAAAACACATTGCTAGCAGTAGAATACCTTCCCTGATAGACCAGTTTTAAGGGTATCGCGCTGGCCCAGGGCACCTTTCACAGTGCCGCACAGCAGTGCCTCTGAGCCCTCCGTAGCACAGCTGCAGCGTTGCGCTCCTACCCTGATGCCGCCATTCTCACCGGTTCCCCGCTTGTCGGGTCACCGGCAACCTACTTACCACGACGTCTTCTGGCTCTGTTAGGGGGTGGCGACATGCTGCGGGAGTGAGCGGTCGCCTCGGGGGCTTGCGATCATCACCCTCAGGAGCTCAGTGTCCTGACAGCGGAGATAGTGGCCATTAACCTCAGAGGGTTGGACATTACTCCCCCCCAAGTCCCATGAAGCAGGGAGGCTGTTGCTAGCAGCCTCCCTGTGCTTAACTCTTTAAAAAAAACAACTAAAAAAACTAAAAGAACTCCTAGGCGTTCCCCTAGCTGTGACCGGCTCCACCGAGGACATTTTCTAAACTGAGTCTGGTAGGAGGGGCTGTAAATGCTGATTTACTTACAGGACTAAAAGCAATACCTTAATACACTCAATACACTTTAAATCGAGCCGCTGCGGCCGCTGTATGTAATCCTTAACCTACATACTTTTTACTCAGTTAGCGTACAAAGACCCGTACCGTGTACGCACTTTGCGTACACACGCCGTGACGGACATACAAAGTACACGCAGTGCATACACACACACACACACACACACACACACACACACACACCGACACGCTGAGAGCACAATGCAGCTGCACGTGTGGCTGAAATACACTTTAAACCTTAGCAGGAAGGAGACATGACACCAATTGTATTTAAGATGTTGGGATCCGACCCACCAACATATAATTGCTGAAAGGGGGTTACAACAGATATACAATCACAATAACAGAAAAGAGGCTACAATCAATGGTACATACGTTTGGTTTTGCCAGCGCCACACGGTCCGGTGCTCAGTCAATCTAGCAAGATGACCTTCAGAGATAGATGAATGACCGGCTAGGCAGCTTGGCTTTGATACAGTTGGTCAAAACACAATACAATAGAAACTGTAACCTCTTCATCTATAGAACAAAGGGCTGGTCATTTACAGTACAGGAGGGGTCATAGGTTGGTTTGAATAGGTGGGCGATGTCTGGTCCAGGTGTGCTTGCAGTTGGCCTCCACTGGGTTCCCGCCGAATATCAGAGTACAGTAAACACAGTATAATATTAATATCCTGTTCCTGCGCATAGTTATGCGCAGGAGCGTGCTATCTTCTGCAAACTGCTACCAGAACGTTGCCCTTAAAATACCCTACAGTTTGATACCAAACACCACCTCATAACCTAATGCTGTCCCCTCATATCCTGTAAAGGTGAATCCCTTTGTTGTTGTACCTTTTAAACAAGTATAACTTGCTGGTGTGGTGCGTGTGGGCTATGTGTACATTGTGCACTATGTGGATTAAATATGAGATATGTCTTTGTAGCTTTTCCATGCGAATACAAATGCTACCGTAATTACTCATACCACGTGCTAATACACACGTGAGGGGCATGTATCATTGTGCCATATATGTTCTAAGTAAGCTTCAAGGTATTGCGAAGTATACATTAAATCCTTCTTATCCCGTATTAAGGGTCTGTACTTGGGCAAACAAACACTACCAAGCTTCTTTCGGGCAAGGGCTTTTGACCCTTGCCTCTTTGGCTTCAAATACCAACAAATGGGGAGCACATTTAGTTGATGATACATGGAGGGGGAACATATGTGAATGCTACTATATGTGTATAACACCTGTCGACTATGTGTGCCATTAACTGAGGGTTGCAGAGATGAAGATAAGACACATATATAAAAATACATTCACATAAACATTGGGTAGGGTTGACGTCTTTTCTGGTTGGATGTTTCTGGGTAAAAAGGGGGAGACAGAGAAAAATGGTGAAAGAAACAGGCCATGAAATTCATTTGCAATCCTTATCATAACACTGTTTCTATTGATGGGTCATAAACCAAATCTGCTGCTGTGACAATGCCCTCGCTCCTTAGACTCATCAAATTTGTGCCGTGCTTGCGCCGCATTAGAATTTAAACACCTGAATATCAGACCAATAATTATGATGACTCCCAGGATACAAAGGAGAAACTTTCCCACACTCATGATAACATTCTGCGCCCACTCTCCTAACCCTGAGAACCATTTGCGTGGGTTCAACCATGAGACCCAGCCAGTCAGTTCATTACCCACAGCCGTCAAGGAAAGGTTGTGCTTCCTCCTGAACTCCCACTTCAACTGCAAGATCTCGTCCATCTTTTGATCGATGATCTCCGTGGGGTCGTCAGTGCTATTCGTAATATACGTACAGCACTTCACACCATATTGAGTTCCCAGGGTAACACAGTACCCACCTGTCACAGCTGTAACGTAATTGAGGACCATCCTGTGCTGAATCAGCTCCTCCTTGTAGGCTTGTAACTCCCTTCCTGTATACCTGAAGGTCTCATCATACATCTCAGTGATATTATCTATCAAGTTTGCTAGCGCATAGATGTACCTATAATTTATAGTTCCTCTGGCAGTATGAGTGATATCTAATGCGAGAAGGAACTGAATCCCGGTGGATTCGTGGATCAAATTAGAGGCTGCGTGCTATGTCCTATCTATGAGGTGTCTCTTGATAATGTGTTCATAATGGGTATGAGTATAAGGAGTCTGAGCGCTGCAGTGAACGTCTTTCATTTTATCGTGGGTTATGGTCATGACCTCTGGTAGTACTCTCCCAATATAACACAATCCCTCAGAGCTCGGAGTAAGCCACTTGTATGCTTTCCTCCCACATATGAAATAGGCATCATCTGGGAGAACATAGGGGACAAAATGTAACAACACCATATTGCAAATCTTCCATGTAAAGAATCCAATCCCTAGTTCTCTCATTTGTTCAGTACAAGTATTGGGCTGGATGACATGGGCACAATACCCCTGCGATACCTTTCCAACCCACATGGTTTTGCTTCCACGTGTATACCGGTACAAAAATACTTTCCACTGTTGGCTATCTTGCGTACAAGTTCAGAGTCGATAGGTAAAAAAAGGTCATTGTCTGGTTATTCCACGTCACTTCCCAATTTCCTGGTTTTCGGAAATTGGAAATATTAAAACACAACAGTGACCTATATACATGATACTGGTGGAGCTTCAAACTAGGGGGCCTAGATATATTGAATTTGTTGTCCACCGGTCTCCAACCCCGTAATTCGAGTACCTTATCTATTGCTAAAGGGTATGGTACTAATCCTGACATACTCTGTCCTTGAGGTACCTGTGAGCACACCCAACATTCTCTCTGGTTAAAGACCTTATCCACTAATGAGTGGTTATCACTCAACGGATGTCGGTCCATGTCGATATTAATATTGGACTGACATCTCTGGATGCACCCGTCTTCGACTATGTTCTCACAATTCCTACAAATACAATATTCATCAGACAATAACCCCTCACATTGCCTCTGAGCTCCGTGACTACCAGAGCGCTTACTGATACCAGCCTTTACTAGAGTGATGTGCTGCTCCTGAGATCCTACAAATCCGTACTCGCCATCAGAACCCATTCCAGATCCTTGCTCGACTTCTCTGGGACCCTCACCAAAACAAATTGTCCTGATCAAAAACAGAATTACCAGAAAAACCCGAAACGCAGTCTCTTGAGGTAGCTCCATTTCATTAGGGAAAGAGAAGGAATATAAGGGGGAGAGAGAGAAAAGGGCAATGGGAGGTGAAAAAAAAAAAACTGGTACGACAACCGTCTTTGATCTTGTTGTTCTCCACGCTCAGGTGCCGTTTCAACAGTCCTGCCTCTCAGCTTTCCCGGAACAAACACTCTAGTGATACGTGGTTCTCTTCACCTTGCTCTTTGTCACGAGTTTTCTCCGGGTCAGCGACCTCCTTGCAGTGGGACGAGTGGACCCAAGTCTCTCTTTCGGCGACCTTTATGGCTGTCGTGCTGGTTAGCAAGACTTGATACAGTCCTTCCCACCTGTCTATGAGGCAACCTGAGCGTAGAAAATTTTGAATCATCACATAATTCCCAAGCTCAATGTCATGACAATTACTGTTCGGTAGGTCAGGAATCACCAGCTTTAGATTTCTTTGTTGATTTCTCAGCTGCCGGCTTATCCAAACCAAATATTTCACAGTTATTTTGTTATTGCATTTCAAATCATCCTGGGGGTCTATCATTACATGGGGTTGTCGACCAAAAATAATTTCAAAGGGTGATAAGTTAAGCGGTGACCTGGGAGTGGTTCTGATGCTGTACAACACTAGTGGCAAAGCTTCTGGCCACAGCAATCCAGTTTCAGCCATCATTTTGCTCAGCTTATTCTTAATAGTGCTATTCATTCTCTCCACCTTTGCACTCGCCTGTGGCCGGTATGGAGTATGCAGCTTGCTATTAATTCCCATCAGTTTGCACATGACCTGAATGACTTCACCTGTAAAATGGGTACCCCTATCACTTTCAATCATTCTAGGGATACCATATCTGCACACAAATTCCTGCACGATTTTCTTTGTAGTGAACACAGCAGTATTTGTGGCAGCGGAGAATGCTTCTACCCAGTTTGAAAACACATCAGTACATACTAACACATATTTCAAATTCCTACAGGGTGGTAACTGTATGAAGTCGATTTGTATTACCTGAAAAGGTCTGTCTGTAGGAGGGATTTGGGATGGCTCCGTTGGTATTGCCTTACCAATATTCTTCCTCAAGCAAGTAAGACATGTCATTGCTTTCTTACCTGCATGAGAAGAGAATCCTGGTGCACTCCAGTAGGCTCTTACCAGCTTGCACATATCCTCCTTGCCCAGATGAGTCAGACCGTGTGCCGCCTCAGCTAGACTTGGAAGATATGCTCTGGGCGGGAGCACATTATATATATATATATCATATCTAACAAAGCTCCTGTTAAGTTAATCAGGGGCCATTTCTGCTAGAAAAAGAAGCAAAAGTTTAGAGGCCCCATCTTAACCCCAGCAAGTTTTGTCAAAGGGTAATGTTGCATTTATTTTGTTCTTCCCATTAGCCGAATCTGTGTTTTCTATATGGCTTGTGATTCCTTACTATATGTCCCTTGGTCCCATCTATGTGTTTAATAATGTGGCTTGTGTTTTCTGTCTAGGGGGTCTATATTGACTATGTGTCCTACTACTACCTACAATCTCTGGCAAAATGCCCTTTCTTTCTACAAATGTAACATAGTCTTGGTCTTCTCCAAACATCCAGGGTCTGGGGTTTAGGCAGATGGGACTTTGCTGTAAGAGCCTGTATACTTACAATCCTCAGCCTCTCCTCCTGTTGTTCTCTGTGTATAACGATATTCTTGTGCTGTTCAATAACGCCCTCTGAGGTTATCTACTGTGACCCCTCTCCAATTAGGCAAAGATGTTTGCACCCTGTCCCTCAATGCCTTATTGAGCCCGTCCATTAGCACAGAGACAGCTACCTCCCTGTAATTCGCATCGTTCCCTATATCCGATACCCCAGTGTATCTATCCATTATTTGCAAAGCCCTATGGAAATATTCAGATGTCATTTCACTGTCCTTCTGTCTTATGGAGAAAACTTTGCTACACTTAACAGCAGTGGGGAAGTACAATCCTAGTTGTATGTTAATTCATTCCACGTTCTCCTGATTGTGTTCGGCAGTCATAGGACCATCCGACTCTAATTTACAATCCGTAATACATTTTTGGGTGTCAATATTAGGGGGTAGGCACACTTTCAATAATGTCCGCCAATCTTTGTTTGCTGGTTCATGGGCATTACCCAGATTTCTGATAAACTTCTGACATCTGGCTAAATGCTTCTGGGGATCGGGGAATTCTGAAATGATTAACCGCAGCTCTGATCTGGACCACGGCAATACATTGCATTATTCCTGGTGAGGGTTATTCCCTGACTATCGGTCCTCCTATTGGGAGTTACTATTTCCAAGACAGGATGTAAACCTACCATTCCATTCCTAATCTGCTCAATGTGAGGTGTTATTGTCTCTGTGTAATGAACAGTCTCACCCTAACCGATGTCTGTGATCTCACCAGTCCTTTCTTACTGGGTTTCCTGTAAGGCGACTGCCTGAATGAGAGCTGAGATTAGGCTGGATCCTTCATCTTCCAGTGACCTATAACCTTGGAGAGAATTCAAAACAGGATACAACTTGCAAGGGTTAGGGTTAACACACTTTTCATGAATGTCTCTATTGTTTTCCAATGCACCATTGATTGTAGCCATTTTCTCCCCTTCGACCTGTGTCGGTAATGGTGTGTTCGTACTCGCATTCCTGCCAGGCATGGAATCTGCTGTGCGAGTCATTTCACTTTGTACCTCCCTCTCCTGCTGCCACAGATTTAAACAGTCGTTATGTCTGATCATTTGTTTTCTAGATTTGATAAGACATATTCTAATCTTTACGTTCTGCAGTACCTCTGATTCAAAGCTGCCCACCCTGGGGAATGATGCCCTATCATCAGCAGACATACTTAACCATTCATTGCAATAAGCCTCTGTGTGTGGACCATATTTCCCACACATATTAAACCTTGCTGACCCTCTCGGCCACAATTCTCCAGCCTGAACCCTGCATACTGAACGTCTCTCACTTGAGCAACTGGCTCCCATATTTGTGGGCCTTTTCCCACAAACACCAAAATACTCAATGCAAGCAGACGGTGAAAGTTCACTGAGCGCTCTTCACCCGCTCTCACACACGTTGGCCAGTACAATAATAATATAATAATAATAATTTTATTTATATAGCGCTCTTTCTCCAATAGGACTCAAGGCGCTTAACAGATACACAGCATAATATAGTACAGAAAAATAATGAAGTACATTTTTCATAAAATACAGAAGCATGAAGATACTAAAAGAGACACTATGGAAATGCTTGAGTAAACAGGAAAGTCTTGAGTCTACTTTTGAAGGATTCTATAGTTGGGGCCTCTCGCACTGTGCTGGGAAGTGAGTTCCATAGAGTCGGAGCCGCATGACTAAAAGCTCGACCCCCAGATGAATTACGGTAGATTCTAGGTACTGCTAAAAGTCCTTCATCTACAGATCGCAGTAATCGAGTGGGGCAGTATGGGATCAGAAGCTGTTTCAGGTACCTTGGGCCTTGGTCATGTAATGCTTTGAAACTCAGTAAGCCAATCTTGAAGAGGATTCGCCATCTTACAGGCAGCCAGTGAAGGGAGTAGAGGATGGGTGTTATGTGGCTGGAACGGGGCTGGTTGGTTAACAGCCTGGCAGCTGTGTTTTGCACCAGCTGTAAGCGTTGCAATTCTTTTGCTGGTAGACCAAGGTAGAGGGCATTACAGTAGTCTAATCGAGATGATACAAATGCATGTATGACTTTTGGCATATCATCTGAGGGAATTAGGTGCTTGATTCTGGCTATGTTCCTCAGGTGAAAGAATGAGGATTTGATTGTGGCTGATATCTGATGTTTAAGTGTCAAGCCATCATCCAGGACAACGCCAAGATTCCGCACATGATCACTGGTCTGTAATTCTGAATCCCCGAGTGTAAGTCCAGTTGGTTGGCTATGCACTGTCGATAGTGGATCGCAATGTACCCAACCTAGGGCTCCTATAAGACCTTACAGCACCGCAATTTCTTTTCGGTGGAGGCTCTGTTGGAATATTTTCCTGAGAGAGGCAGCGAAAAATTCCTTTTCGGTATCTTTCCACTGGAATTTTTGTAGGGTGAAAAAACAGTTTCCTAATAACTATTGCTCACCCTTTTCCAGTGGAAGCCCACCAGGGAGATTTCCCGACGTTATCAAAGAAAAACCCCTTTCTCTTTCCTTTTACACAATCACGTCTGCGTATGCTCTCCACAGTGCATATGACACAATAATAAATCTTTGTGCTGTGTAAAACACACGAACGTGTGGTTCAATCGCACAGCCTATAGATACTAGTTATCTATATGCCCTACGATTGCGGGAGTTGAATTCACAAGCTGCGCTCCTCAGCCGGAGCGTAAAAAAAAAAATCTATACGTTTGGGATTCACCTTTACTTCAATTCACAATTTCTATACTTCTCAATGCACAATTCCTTATTATGCTCCTGTGCAAATCTCCTCACGACTTGCGTATTTCTCTCTTTATGTTCACGTAAGGTAGCGAACCTTATGCCACCGGGCCTCTACTAATCCAGTGTTCCCATGGGACCCGAATTTCCGGGGTTCAGCTCCACTCACTCCTGCTTTCACTCACTCAGATACACCTTGTTTTTCTTTTCTGTACAGAAAATTTCACTCCCTTAGGTTGGTTACTTTATCCCACAGGTACTTACAGTTTTAAACAAAATATTTAAGGTAACCTGCTTTTGAAATCGGATAGTTATGTGCTATTGTATTAAATGTATACTATCCCGCCTTTAATTGAACAACTATCGTGTGATTTGTACTTAGCGTCCGTAATCCTACGCAACCTTGTGTAAACAGGTGACCGTGCGTGCCTTTAACGCCACGTGTGCGACCCTGTACTTTGTCCGTCCCACGTGTACAAACGTAGGTCCGCAATTCAACAAATCACACAATCTCTATAAATGTGAGCAATACAAACTATAATCGCTCACAAACACAACCCACACTTGTTCTGTATAAACCTTTACGACCAGGCCAGAACTGCGTTTTGTGTTTTATTATTAATTACAAATTTATCTATATAGCAAACAGATGTATCCAATTTCACACAAGTCTATAATGACTGTAATAACCTATGAACCTATGGCAGCAGTATGTGAGAGGGTATGCAAAGTATCAGTACGCTTTGTATACGCTTTTGGCGCCAAAAAAATGTACACAGATTTTTTAAATAGCTTTTTTCCTGTTTACCTCCGGGTTCTATCAGCACCTCTGCTGACTAGACAGAGCAGACGCAATCTAACAGCATAAAATAGAGTTTTAAAACATCCAAGCAACCAGGAAAAGGTTTTACTTAAAGATGTATCTCCACCCTTTGCTGATAGATTAAAGTCTGCTATGATCTGCAAGCCTATGAGCGTGTGAAAAACCGGATCGAGCCATCATTTGTAAATGTTGATTTACTTACAGGACTAAAAGCAATACCTTAATACACTCAATACACTTTAAATCGAGCCGCTGTGGCCGCTGTATGTAATCCTTAACCTACGTACTTTTTACTCAGTTAGTGTACAAAGACCCGTACAGTGTACGCACTTTGCGTACAGTCAGTGCCGTAACTAGACATTTCAGCGCTGTGCAAGAAACGGCATCGGAGCCCCCCCACCTCCATGTAAAACTGGGGCAGTGCGCGCCGCAGGCGCACGCAAAAAATATAGGGGCGTGGCTTTGTGGGGAATGGGTGTGGCCACAAAATAATACCAATTCATATAACGGTGCACAGTAGTCTCCATTATTCAAATTGCGCCGCACAGTAGCACCACTACACCAGGTAGAGCCCCTTTTAACTACATATATATGAAGAGAGGAAAGACAAAAGAAATCCTTTTTGGGAGCACTCTTATTAGTGAATACTGACAATCAGTCAAAATAGTGAAGTAATGTAATGATGAATAATCTAAAACTTAACATTTATTCTGTTCCCTTAAAATATCGACCTGTGCGGTCCAAGGTAATAATAATAATAATCTCTATCTTAATTTATAAATAAGAGATAGGAGGGTGAAAATATAAATGAAGAGGTGAGAATGAGCAGCATAGAACTGCTCCAACAGTGTTTTCTCAAATAGAGATATAGGTGGTCATCTCGGTGATATCCACAGTGCCTGGTATTCCTAGGAGGTCTCCCTTCAAAGTACTAACCAGGTCTATCCTATCAGCTTCCGAGATAAAAGATCGGGCTACTTTCAGGATAGTACGACCTTGAATAATAAAGATGATGTATGAAGGAAGAAAGAACCCACTTCTGCTGTCTGTACTCTGCCTGCTGTACATCATTGGGAGAATTGGCCCCAGGCTTTTCCAGATGAGAGAGTGTTGGAAAAGAGAGCCATCACCTGTCTTCTAGTGGAAAATGTCATAGTGATCTTTTTTCACTTTAGATATAAGATAGAAGAAAGACAGAACCACTTCTGCTTTCTGTTGTGACAGCAAATTGTACACTGAAAAGGGCAAGGCCCTTGTCAGCACTGCTGTCAGCCAGATGAGAGAGTGATTGAAGAAGGTACAGCTCAAAATAAGAAAATGGGGAGAAGCAATGCTGGACAGCTTAATTAGATTGATTGATTAATTCAAAAATCCTCCCAATTTCAATATGTAGTTAATCACTTCTGAGTTTGCTCAAGAACAGCAATGAATAAACTGATATTTCTAGGCGAACACCAAATAAGATTCATAATTACATGTCCTAGGCATTGATCAATCTCCATATAATGATGATTGTATTTGAATAATCAGACAGAAGTGGCAAAGTCTATAGGAAAAAGCAAAATCATATTCACCTAGACCACTTTTAGTAAATAAATCATAATATGAACAAAAACACTGGTCTCTCACATGAAAATATAAAATGAAACATTGTTGCAAGAAGTCTTCAAACAGTGAATCTGCAGAATCAATTCAAAGATTCGTTTGTCAGTGAAGTAAACCTATATCAAATCAACAGTAAGGTATCCATGTATATATCATTGGTTATATTCATTGAATGGCATAGTGCTGCAAAAGATATAGTTCATTTGACACATTCATTTGCTGATATTTTAGCAGTACACAGAATAATGCTTTCTGCAGAAGAAGAAAGTGCAACTTATATATCAAGTATAGCAATGCACCTCATAAATGAAACATTGTTGCAAAAATCTTCAAACAGTAAGTCTGCAGAATCAATTCAAAGATTCGTTGGTCAGTGAAATAAACCTATATCAATTCTGCAATAAAGTATCCATGTATATATCATTGATTATATTCATTGAATAGCATAGTGCTGCAGAAGGTATATCATTAAGCATTATTGTGCTAATTGATTAATACTAGAAATCATTGTCATCTGCTGGCACAGCTAGAGATTAGGTCTATAAAACTTCTGACACATTCGTTTGCTGATATTAACAGTACATAGAATGATCTTTTCTGCAGAAAAAGAAAGTGCAACTTATATATCAAGTATAGCAATGCACCTCATTTAATAATTTTATTTTTATATATATATAGGGACGGCAGGAAAATATTCAAAATTGAAAGAAGTGTGAATATAAATATAAACACTGCTGGATATGTACGTTAATACGTTTAGGTGTTGGTCCTGCAAAGGGATATAGTTAGAGATCCCTTTAGTTACTCAAATATTGACGTGCGCTAAGGAAGGAGGGAGGGGGAAGCAGGGCAGATGCAGCCGTGGATAATAATCACAGTATGACAGACAACATATTACCAGGCCCCGCTCCAAACCAATTTGGATGCCGGCATTTGTCAGTCTCCAGCTCCGGCCCAGCCATCTCTCGCTTTCACTCACTTGCCTCTACCATGCGCCATCCCCACCTCGGTGCTGCGGCCGCCCGGACCAAGGAAGGGGGTGTGGCCGCACGACGTGCTTTGATGACGTCAGTCCCGACGTACGTTTCACCGCTGGGCTTGTTCACGGGAGCCTCAATCCCACAAGCCCAGCCGTAACTTTATAGGGGATTATACAATTGAATAATAATTACAGAAATATAGGATCAGTTAAGGTCTATTTAACTTCATGATTAATATGCAATCCTCATGAGTCCAACTAAATTTAATTAGCGCTAAATTTAACCTATACAGTTGGTATATGAAACTGGAATTGGTCCTTATTAGTTAATTGGTGAATTGATATAATAATTATATTAACTGGTGAGTCCTGCTAATTTTAATATAGTGAAACTAAGAGGCCAGGAGGAAGAGGATTTGATGAGCAAATAAATCTAACTTAAATGAAACAGCACCATAGGAATTGTTTAGATTTTTAACATTTTAACATATATGGTTGCATATTGTTAGTTAATTTTTGGAACGCATCATATGGATTGGTATCAGTCCAAAACAGTGAATGAGGACTGAGGACTGAGTGAAGACTGGATTGCCATCAAACACACCTGAAACTGCCCTGCCATCACCTGAAGCAAGAGGTGGTAACGAGGTGGAATTCAACACTCTATATGCTTCAGAGGATGGAGGAGCAGCAAAAGGCCATTCAAGCCTATACATCCACCTACGATATAGGCAAAGGAGGGGGAATGCAGCTGACTCATGCGCAGTGGGGAATGATTTCCGTCTTGTGCAAGGTTCTCCAACCCTTCAAACTTGCCAATCGTGAAGTCAGTTCAGACACTGCCATCATGAGTCAGGTCATTCCCCTCATCAGGATTTTGCAGAAGCAGCTGGAGAAATTGAAGGAGGAGCTAAGACGGAGCGATTCCGCAAAGTATGTGGGACTTGTAGATGGAGCCATTCATTCGCTTAACCAGGATTCAAGGGTGGTCAATCTGTTGAAATCAGAGCACTACATTTTGGCCACCGTGCTCGATCCTAGGTTTAAAGCCTACGTTGTATCTCTCTTTCCGGCAAGAGTGTTTAGTGCAGCCGGTAACCTTGTCAGCGATCGGCGTAGGTTACTTCCACAAAATGTGGAGAAGATGATGTTCATCAAAATTAATTATAAATTCCTCCAGGAAGACCTTGACCAGCAATTGACGAGCAATTGCCTTCAGAAAGTACACAGGGACATGTGATGGTGGATTCCAGTGGGGACGAATTAATACTCTGTGAGGAGGAGGATGTACACACGAGGAATCAGAGGATGAGGATGAGGTCGACATCTTGCCTCTGTAGAGCGAGTTTGTGCAAGGAGAGATTGATTGCTTCTTTTTTGGTGGGGGCCCAAACAAACCAGTCATTTCAGCCACAGACCCTGTCGCTGAAATGATTGGTTTGTTAAAGTGTGCATGTCCTGTTTATACAACATAAGGGTGGGTGGGAGGTCCCAGGTCCCAAGTACAATTCTATCTTGCACCTCTTTTTCTTATTTTCATCATGTGCAGTTTGGGGACTAGTTTTTTTAAGTGCCATCCTGTCTGTCACTGCAGTGCCACTCCTAGATGGGCCAGGTGTTTGTGCCGCACACTTGTGTCGCTTAGCTTACTCATACAGCCACCTTGGTGCAACCTTTTTGCCTAAAATCAATATTGTGATGTTTTCAGAATAGACTTGAAATGAGTGGAAATGAATGATATTGAGGTTAATAATACCGTAGGATCAAAATTATCCCCAACATTCTGTAATTTTAGCTGTTTTTATGTTTTTTCCCCCAGAAATCATCCAGATCCAAAACCAAAACACGAAAGGGTGGTTTTGGCAAAACCAACCCAAAATCAAAACACAATAGGGGAATTAGAACCAAAACACAAAACACGAAAAGTGCCCGCCGCACATCTCTACTCCTAACATTAATGTGGCATGGGATAATATTGTGTAAACCCTGTGCACTTTTGTGTTGGCCCAGCCTTCAGTTAATTTAATCCCATCCACATAAGGTCACATTCAGAATTTTTTCAAAGGTCCCTGTAAAATCTTATCATATTCCTGCTGAGTCCTCCAAAGATTAAAAACAGCTCTGTATTGAGTTAATGGTGCTGCACACTCACGTTTTAGGCAATGACTGAGTTTATCCTTATTATTACTACTATTAATAATATAATTATTATCCTTTATTTATATGTCGCCACAAGGGTTCTGCAGCGCCCAATTACAGAGTACATAAAAAAAATCAAAACAAGAAAACAGCAACTTACAGTTGAAGACAATATAGGACAAGTACAGCGTAAATAAACATCGCTACATCAGCAGCTGACATTGAAATAAGTAACAGGTGGTTGAAGACTGCTGGATTTGGTACAGTTGAGTTTATTAAAGTAAGAAAAAGGATAAGCACATGAGGGAAGAGAGCTCTACTCATGAGAGCTTACATTCTAAAGGGGAGGGGTAGACAGACAGGGGCGACACAGATGGGGTACATTGAGAGCGTGGAACAGAGGGTTAGGATGAGATTTGGCTGGGTTTGGTGAAGAAGTGGGTCTTGAGAGCCCATTTGAAGTTTTGTAGA
Source organism: Pseudophryne corroboree (assembly GCF_028390025.1). Lineage (NCBI taxonomy): Eukaryota > Metazoa > Chordata > Amphibia > Anura > Myobatrachidae > Pseudophryne > Pseudophryne corroboree. Next base: position 878,035,640 of record NC_086445.1, read on the forward strand.
GAGGTGGAGAGTCTGAGGGGGAGAGGTAAGGAATTTCAAAGAAAGGGAGCAGCACATGAAAAATCTTGGAGGTAGGAGCGGGAGGAAGTAATCAGTTGGCAGGAGAGTCGGCGTGCATTAGCACGCGAAGAGGACGGGTGGGAGTGTAAAGGGAGATAAGGTCAGAGAAGTAAATGGGAGAGGAGTGGGTGAGTGCTTTGTAAGTGAGTGTGAGAAGCTTGAAATGAATTCTGAAAGGGAAGGGGATGTAGTGGTTGCTAAAAGTGGACCTATCCAGTCATCTGTGTCATCCCAATGGCCGGATTCTAGATTTGTGCATAATACTCTTTGTAACACTTTTTGCAACTAAAGCTCTGAAGTATTCTTGGAATTAAACTTCCAAATTCTAGTCCTGATTCTGTGATTCTTAAAACCTAAGGTCTAGTGTGGCCTATGTCTACCTACTTTTTCTAAGTATTGCAGTGTGTGTGTGACAGGTAGAAGCGAAGGCTAACTTGCGTTTAGATGCTAAAATCCCTCTTACTGGTGGTGGTGAATGTGTTTGTATAACCCCGCATGTCCAAAGTGACCCCCATGTCACAGGCAGTGCTTTTCATATTGGCATATCTGGAGAAACGAACGGCAGGTCCGTGACATTTAGTCAAATGTCACTGATCTGCCGGTCACTTCTCCAGATACACCAATCTGAGAAGCACCGCCTGTGACGTAGGAGTCACTTTGAACATGCGGGGTTATACAAACACATTCGCCACTACCAGCAAGAGGGAGTGTAGCGTTTAAATGCAAGGTAGCCTTTGCTTCTACCTGTCACACACACAATAGGAGAAATATCATATTCTGGGATCTGATCATGTGATTTATCGTGACATCTCTAGAGATGAGCGGATTCTGTTTTACTCGGTTTTACTCGGTTCTCAAAACCGAATCTTATTGGCTCACGGATGTCACGTGTTTTGGATAGCCAGTAAGATTCGGTTTTGAGAACCGAGTAAAACCGAGTAAAACCGAATCCGCTCATCTCTAGACATCTCCCCCTTCAAAATGGCGCACAAGACCGGTGACCCACGTCACTGTCTCATTAGTGCGCTACTGACCACCTGTTCACCATACAAGTGGATTATGCCGTAATAATTGTGAAGTCTCATCCATACAGAGATGACTGTAGTTTTTGGGAGCACACATAATCGCCAAGCATTCCTTTTCAATAGTGGCATAGGCCACTTCCTGGGGGAGTAATTTCCTAGGAAAAGTACAGGATGTGTAACACTCAGATTGGACTTGTCAGTTATATGCAGGCAAGTATACTCTAAGCCACTCTTTCAGTAAGCATAGTAAGTACATAGTTGGTAGATTAGTACCTTGTTTCTCCACTTTGATTCGCAGGTCTTCTGATGTCCTGATCTTCGCAGAGAGACAAGTAAGAATTCCACACTGAGAACGTTATATAAGAATTTTCTATAGAGTGTATTTATTAACAGTTGTTCCTTATATAGAACTTAATACCCTCAAATACTTTCAACAGTATGATACCATTGCATCAAGTATATTGTAACACAGTATTGATACTAAAAAAACAACAATAGAGGAAATGTATTATACTGGATCACTCTGACACCGTCTCTTGTTATACTCTGTTCCTCTGGATTACCTAGACTTAGAGTGTTATTGCAAAGGCGTAGCTACTATAGGTGCAGGCTGTGCATCTGCTATGGGGCCCAGAGCTGAGAGGGGCCCACCTTCCCTGTCAAAGTTACATGTGTTAATAAATTTTTCACCATTGGGTGGTAGATAGGGGCCCTTACAAACTTTTGCCTTGGGGTCTGCAATATATCTAGGTATGCTCCTAAATCTGCTCTTAGTCATGTACTATATAATGAACTGGAGGGTATTAATTTACAATGTTACAAAATATAAACTGGGGCACTATAATGTTGTATAATATGAAGTGGTGCATTATCATAATGTGAATTGGGGGTACTGTGTTGCATAATGTGTACTCCCAGCCCTGCAACGTGACATAATGTGCAGAGCCGGCCATAGGCATAGGCAAACTAGGCAATTGCCTAGGGCATTTCATATGCCATGGGGCATCAGCAGCTTCTGCTGATTAAAATGATATGCAGCATGCCTATATTCTGTGTGTGGCATTTCACATGCAGATACAGCCAGAGTATCACACAGTATATAGGCATGCTACATATCATTTTAATCAGCAGAAGCTGGTTGTGCATCCTAGCCCCAAATCAATGCAAATAAGATGCATTTTCATTAAAAAAAAGGTGCCCGACGTTAGCATTGAGGCAAGATTTATGAGGACACATCTGTATTCAAGCAGAGGCAGAGGTCACAGTGTTAGTGGCAGTGTGAGTGCTGTGTGCATGTGAGTGGGTTGGTTGTGCAGTAGTGTTCGGAATATGTGTAAGGAGCATTATGTGTGTCATGTAAAAATGCATTAATAATGTGCAACATATGTGTAAGGGGCACTATGTGTGTCATTATGTGTATAAGGGCATTAATAATGTGCGGCATATGTGTAACAGGGTACTACTGTATGTGTGTCATTATGTGTATAGGGGCACTAATAATGTGCAGCAAATGTGTAGGGGGCACTATGTGTGTCATTATGTGTATAAGGGCATTAATAATGTGCGGTATATGTGTAAGGGATATTATGTGTAAAAGGGCATTAATAAAGGTTGTCATAATGTGTAAGGCGCATTATGTTTATAAGGACATTAATAATGTGTCTCATATGTGTAAGGGGCATTACTCTGTGGCATTATGTGTATAAGTTGCTCTACTATGTGGCGTTGTGTATAGAAAGGGCTCTACTGTATCGTCTAATGTGAATAAAGAGCAATATAGTGTGATGTAATGTGAATAAGGGGCTCTACTGTGAGGAGTAACGTTTATAAGGTAAAGTGATACTACTGTGGGATGTAATATGAATTATGGACACTATCGCATGATCAAATGTGAATAAAGTTGCAGTACTGTGTGGCGTAATTGGAATTGGGGTTACTATTGTGTGGCCATGCCCCTTGCCAGCAAAAACACTCACTTTTTGGGCTGAGCACCAAATGTGCGAACTGTTCCTATTTAAAATAAATAATGGACTGCTATGGGTGGGGGGTGATGGTGCTGGGAAAGAGGTGCAGGGTCAGAGGCGGTACCAGCGGTGGTGCTAGGGGGCACCAGCCAAAATCTTGCCTAGGGCATCATATTGGTTAGGGCCGGCTCTGATAATGTGACCTAGGACATTACTCTGGGACATAACATTAACTAGGGCACTGTTATAGTTCAGAGGATGAACCTGGACACTACTATGGGACATAAAATTAACATCTGCTACAGAAAAGTTTTCCTCTAGAAGCATTGGGATTGGGGCCCTTTAAAATGTTGCTATGGGGCCCACAAAGTTCTGGCTACGCCCCTGGTTATTGCAATTTGTATCACATTCACTCTACAGTATAGCTATAACAGGTTATAAGATGCAAAATACTATCTGGGAAGTGAAACAATCAGTATGGCTTCTGCCAAGTGTGTCAACCTTTCGGTCGCACTTCTGCTAAGCTAAGATACACTCCCAGAGGGCGGCGGCCTAGCGTTTGCACTGCTGCTAAAAGCAGCTAACGAGCGATCAACTCGGAATGAGGGCCTCAGTACAACGTCTATTACAGTTTATCTGAGTACTTCCCCTCCTCGTTGGTGCACATTGAAAGGATCCCTTTATGTTGTAGAATGGACTGGGTTATATCCTTGTTAAAGGAGATTGGTATCTCTCTAGCACCATTCCCGGCTATTTATATCCAAAGGGCTAAATAACTCCAATTCCACTAGATCTCCTTAATCTTCTTGCTTATAAGAATCTCAAAGGATGGTAGGGGTTACTGTATTCCAGCAGGGATCAAATATGTTGAAGGGCAATACAGCTTTATGGAACTGCTTTAACTCTGCTTGTCTGCTGTAAGAGCAGGAAAAGACTAGTAGCGTAATAGTCTCCACTGGCTGACTGACAAGCTGAGTTTGTATAGCTTGCCTCAAAGGATCCTAGGCTCATTAAAAGTTCAGCAAGTATCATTAATTTTCCTGACTGTCTCTTGGTAACGCTGCTGTATATAGATGCTTTTGAATTAATAAAGTCTATCCAGCTCTCCATCCAAATATGTCTGTTATAATATGATTTCCCAAATAAAGTTCAGGACTTTAAGAAGTGAAGCTCTCTAGCGATTATTTATTAATAAATGCTGCATACAGGAGCTACAGTGGCGGATCCAGAAAAAAATTACAGGGGGGGCACCATAAGGGGTTGGGCTATCAAGGAGGGGTGGAGTTAGAAGTGGAGTAGGTGTGACCAAGTTTCAGTGGGTGTGTCCAATTGTGTGACGGGTAACAGCAAAGACACAGTCACTATCCATGTGTACAGCAAAGTCTAAAGGGCCCCATACACTAGGACAATGGGAACCCGATTTCAACCGATTTCGGGCATTCGGCCCAATATATCGGATGAAATCGGGCATTTTGGAGGCGTTTCCAATCCGATCTGATGCGCGTTCCCGTGAGCATCAGATCGGATCCTCCAGATTGAATGTGCTGCACATTCAATCTGGTCCGACCCCACAGGCGTGGCTGGGATCGGCCAGGATCGCCAAAGATACATCGTATGCAAAAGGACAGCATGCAATGTATTTTGGCCGATCCTGCACCCCCCCTTCCTTCCCCTACCAGGAGTCTGCCGGTGGTGATCGCGAGGGACATGTCACAGTAGTGTGTGGGGCCCTTTACACAGAGGTAGCGTAAATCAAAAAACATAAGGAGTGTCAAGTCCAAAGCAGAGGTCAGGAACACGCAGGCAATAATGCAATAAATCAGGGTCTCAAAACATTGTCACATATCCAAAACCAAGGTCTGGGCAGGCAGTAAACAAGAGTCCCAAAAGTAGCCATGCAACTGTAGAATACCACCCAACAAATGCCCATCATTCTCTAATGTGTGCTCCTGACTAATTATGGATTATACACAGCAAGGTCCTCTACCCAGATTACATAATTTGCAATAAACACTAAACTGTATCAATTGCGACAAAATCAGGGCCTATTGCTAGCTACGTTATTTTGAGGTTCAGTTATACTTCTGCCCACAAAGATAAATACGGGTTTCATTCAGTGAACCTGAGAAAGAGCTTATGTAGTCACCCAGTAAAACACAGCGACACTCACCAGACACCAGTGACGTGCGGTGAGGTCCCTGGCTGGGGAGGCACTGAGGTTTTTTATATATATATATATATATATATATATATATATACACACAGTGGTCGAAGTGGAAATTTTTAAGTGGGGGTATGGAGAAGTGAAGGTTGCAATTATGCGCGCACCTCCGGAAAAGGGTGTGTGGCCACTCAAACAGGGGTGTGTCCTTCAGTGTAGTAGGACCCCTTATACTATCTAGTACTGGCGCCCCTTTCACCTGATACCACACGGTATGAGCCGAAATTCACAATACAGCACACGGTATGAGCCGAAATTCATATTTTACCACACGGTATGAACCAAAATTCACATTACAGCACATGGTATGAGCCGAAATTCACATTACAGCACACCATTTGAGCTGAAATTCATATTTTACCACACAGTATGAGCCGAAATTCACATTACATTACAGCACACGGTATAAGCCAAAATTCACATTACAGCACACGGTATGACCCGAAATTCACATTACAGCACACGGTATGACCCGAAATTCACATTATAGCATACGGTATAACCCACAATTCAGGGACAGGGAGAGAGTGACAGCAGGGACTGAGAGAGTGACAGCAGGGACTGAGAGAGTGACAGCAGGGACATAGGGAAGCAGGGGAACATTACCTGATATGTGCAGCGGAGGTGCGGAAGGGACTGTGGTTGTCGGTGGCAGATGAGCCCATGATCTGCGGGGAATGCGGCAGTACTAAGCTGTCCTTTGTTGCTGCGGCGTTGATGCCCCTCTGACCACCGCCAGTTGTTGTCTGCGCTGGTCAGCTTTCAGTGGCGGTGCAGCTTGCGGCAGTGAGCGGCGGGCAGCTGTGATACAAATATATCTTTTTGTTTACATTTATTTTTTTTATTTTTCCCTGTCCCTGCAGTCCAAGTGATCTGAGGGTGAGCTGCAGTCCAAGTGATGTTGCCCAGATCACTTGGACTGCAGCTCACCCCCAGATCACTTGGACTGCAGCTCACCCCCAGATCACTTGGACTGCAGCTCACCCCCAGATCATCTGGGGGAGAACTGCAGTCCAAGTGATCTGGGGGTGAGCTGGCCAGACCCTTCCCACCCCACAACTGCCCCCCCCCCACCTCCGCCCCCTCGCCTGGGTGGTCAGCGTGCTGACCCTAGCTCTGGTGCTCCCGTTATCTCTGGAGCTGCCACTGCTGTAGGCAGCTCTAACAACGGGTCCCACCGCCGCTGCCGACACGCCGCGCTCCTGTAGTTGTGGCTCTACTGTAGCGCCGGGTCCCGCCGGGTCCTGCCGCTGCCGCCCCACCCCTCCCACTGCTAATAGTGATTAAAAGTTTTAAAATGCATAGTATAATATAAAGAGATTACGTATGACACAGAAAATGTGTCATAAGTATTTTCTTTATATTATTTTAATCATTAATGGCTCATAAATGGCAGGGGTGGCACTGCCTCCCCTGACTGCACGTACCTGCCAGACACACACTCACAACCAGTGCAGAATGCAGGGCCAGGATTCTTCTTGGCCTGGGCGTCCAGTCCGCAGCACCTGCGCAGCGTACATCTACTTTTGCACACAAAAAAAACAGTTTTGGCACTGCGCTAAAGAGAGAAAATAGGTTAAACTGTAAAGTGCTGCTGCAAGGAGTGGGGCTACTACCTAGCTCCACTAACTTATGAACACAAAAAAACAAGATCTTTCCCCAGCGCACAGTACAGGGTATACCATAAGGAAAAATAAACCAAATTTGTTTCAATTCCTTAAATTTCTTTTTTATTCGATAATTCAAGAGAGGTTTAATATTCAGTTAAAAATACATATCAATGAAAAAGGTGACTGCCTATTACCAGTAAACATACATATAACAATCACAAACACAGAAAAAACATATAGATGGGGATTTTTAAAAATAAATATTCACTATACCCCACTGGTCTCCAGTGCAAAAAATGAAATGCAACCAATTCTCATAGGTTGGATGCGCTGCTCTGCGGCTTACTCCTTCTATGTTAATAGGTAATGACCACAGAATACCTGTAGGGATGTGCACAATCTGTTTGGAAAAATCATCTACCTCTACAAGTGCAGTTGTATAACTGGGAGTGTGCCCCCCCCCCCTTAAAGAAGGACTGTGACTTTAAGAGGAATTCTGTGGTCATTACCTATTAACATAGAAGGAGTAAGCCGCAGAGCAGCGCATCCAACCTATGAGAATTGGTTGCATTTCATTTTTTGCACTGGAGACCACTATACCATCGTGGGGTATAGTGAATATTTATTTTAAAAAATCCCCATCTATATGTTTTTCCTGTGTTTGTGATTGTTATATGTATGTTTACCGGTAATAGGCAGTCACCTTTTTCATTGATATGTATTTTTAACTGAATATTAAACCTCTCTTGAATTATCCAATAAAAAAGAAATTTAAGGAATTGAAACCAATTTGGTTTATTTTTTCTTATGGTATACCCTGTACTGTGCGCTGGGGAAAGATCTTGTTTTTTTACATCTACTTTTGGTGTCTGCCCTGGCTGGGACCCTCAGCGGCGGATGGCGGTGTACTGTAATTCCAGGGGCTGGCGGTGCGCTGTCCCGAACCCCCGGCGACAGTGCGCTGTGTGTGGGTGGGCTGGCGTTCCGCTGTCCCTCAGCGGCGGTGGCGACTGTTTGCTGTCCCGAACCCCCGGCGGCAGTGCGCTGTGTGTGGGTGGGCGGGCTTGCGTTCCGCTGTCCCTCAGCGGCGGCGGCGGCGGCGTGCTGTCCCAGACCCCCGGCGGCAGTGCGCTGCGCTGTGTGTGGGTGGGCTGGCGGTGAGCTGTCCCTTAGCGGCAGCGGCGCTGCGGTGGGTTTGAATCTGGAAGCTCCACCTCCAAACATGCAGGAAGGTGGAGCAGCTGACAGGGGAAGAATTACAGCGGCTGACTGTGACTGACATCCAGCAGCCTGATCATTGATTCGGGCGGGTGTGCGGACATTATTTGACTGCACAGTAAAAAAAAAAATGACAGGGGGGGCACGTGCCTTGGTGCCCCCCCCCTAAATCCGCCACTGAGGAGCTAGTATAACTTCTGGGGTAACTGCCCTCTGGCAGTCTTTTGCTATGCTGGCTTACTACCGATGACACTGGTCAGCTTGTATGTGGGCTAGCACTGAGGTAAATAGCTGATTGACCTTTGCGAGGAAGATGAAATATGATAGCAGTCATCCTGTTGCAAAGCGGACAACTGAGACCTTGACAGCTATGTTGGTGATAGACGTGCATCCGGTATCCGCCATTAGTGCAGTGGGACTGCAGTGCCACTCCTAGATGGGCCAGGTGTTTGTGCCGCACACTTGTGTCGCTTAGCTTAGTTATACAGCTTCCTCATTGCACCTCTTTAACGTCCTAGTGGATGCTGAGGACTCCATAAGGACCATGGGGATAGACGGGCTCCGCAGGAGACATGGGCACTTTAAGAAAGAATTTAGGTTCTGGTGTGCTCTGGCTCCTCCCTCTATGCCCCTCCTCCAGACCTCAGTTTGATACTGTGCCCAGAGCGAGCTGGGTGCTTTTCAGTGAGCTCTCCTGAGTTTGCTGAGAGAAAGTATTTTGTTAGGTTTTTATTTTCAGGGAGCTCTGCTGGCAACAGACTCCCTGCATCGTGGGACTGAGGGGAGAGAAGCAGCCCTACTCTCTGAAGCTAGGTCCTGCATCTTAGGCTACTGGACACCATTAGCTCCAGAGGGATCGTACGCAGGATCTCACCCTCGCCGTCCGATCCCAGAGCCGCGCCGCGTCCCCCTCGCAGAGCCGGAAGACAGAGGGGTATATGCAATTGCGGTCGAATTCCCGAAAATGTCGAAAAACTGGACATTTTCGCCAAAATTTTTTTTTCGACAATGCAATTCAGTACTTTCCGTCAAAAAAACGGACTTTCCAAATTCAACTTTTTGAAATTCGACATTTGTCAAATTCGACATTTCTGCAATGGTACAAATGCGGCAATTCGCCAAAAGCATATTCAATTGAAGTTTGGAAATTCGACAACAGTGCTTTTAGACAGTAAATTCGTCATTTTCAATCCGCCACACTTTGGTGGCGGAATCTAATAAAAATTTTTAAAAACATGTTTTTTTTGGTGTTTTTTTTATTGATAATAGCATATCTATTTATATTAGAAGGGGTTAGGTACTTGGTTTGTCTATTTTGGAGGCACAAGTATTATTTATATATTTGTAAAAATATTATTATTATTTTTTTTTTTTTAAATGGAATGGTAAAAATCAGAAAAAAAATTGCGTGGGGTCCCCCCTCCTAAGCATAACCAGCCTCGGGCTCTTCGAGCCGGTCCTGGTTCTAAAAATCCGGGGGGGAAAATGACAGGGGATCCCCCGTATTTTTAAAACCAGCACCGGGCTCTGCGCCTGGTGCTGGTGCAAAAAATACGGGGGACAAAAAGAGTAGGGGTCCCCCGTATTTTTTACACCAGCATCGGGCTCCATTAGCTGGACAGATAATGCCACAGCCGGGGGTCACTTTTATACAGCGCCCTGCAGCCATGGCATTAAATATCCAACTAGTCACCCCTGGCCGGGGTACCCTGGGGGAGTGGGGACCCCTTCAATCAAGGGGTCCCCCCCCAGCCACCCAAGGGCCAGGGGTGAAGCCCGAGGCTGTCCCCCCCATCCAAGGGCTGCGGATGGGGGGCTGATAGCCTTGAGAAAATTGAAAGAATATTGTTTTTTTCCAGTAATACTACAAGTCCCAGCAAGCCTCCCCCGCAAGCTGGTACTTGGAGAACCACAAGTACCAGCATGCGGGAGAAAAACGGGCCCGCTGGTACCTGTAGTTCTTCTGGAAAAAAAATACCCAAATAAAAACAGGACACGCACACCGTGAGAGTAAAACTTTATTTCACACATGTCGACACACACATACTTACCTATGTTCACACGCCGACCTCTGTCCACTTGTCCAAGTAGAATCCACGTTTACCTGTGAATAAAATTATACTCACCTGATCCAGTGTCCAGATTATAATCCACGTACTTGGCAAAAAAAAAAACGAACACCCGGACCAAACGGACTGAAAGGGGTCCCATGTTTACACTTTCCCCGAATGCAGAGACCCCCCCGTGACTCCTGTCACAGAAAGGTCCCTTCAGCCAATCAGCGAGCGCAACGTCCTGGCACTCTGCTGATTGGCTATGCGCGTCTGAGCTGTCAGACAGCGCATCGCAAAGCCTCTCCATTATATTCAATGGTGAGAACTTTGCGGTCAGCGGTGAGGTCACCCGCGGTCAGCGGCTGACCGCGGGTAACCCCACTGCTGACCGCAAAGTTCCCACCATTGAAACTAATGGAGGGAGCTGTGCGATGCGCTGTCTGACAGCAGACGCGCATAGAGCCAATCAGGAGAGTGCCACGAAGTAGCGCTTCCTGATTGGCTGAAGGGACCTTTCTGTGACAGCAGTCACGTGGGGTCCCGGCATTCGTGGAAAGGGGTCCCATGTGTAAACATGGGATCCCTTTCAGTCCGTTTGGTCCGGGTGTTCGTTTTGTTGTTTTGCCAAGTACGAAGATTATTTTAAAAGATCCGGACACTGGATTGAGGTGAGTATAATTTTATTCACAGGTACACCGTGGATTCTACTTGGACAAGTGGACCGAACGTCGTGTCAACATAGGTAAGTATGTGTGTGTGTTGACATGTATGTAATAAAGTTGTACTTTCAAGGTGTGCGTGTCCTGTTTTTATTCGGGTATTTTTTTCCAGTAGAACTACAGGTACCAGCGGGCCCGTTTTTCTCCCACATGCTGGTACTTGTGGTTCTCCAGGCTTGCTGGGACTTGTAGTACTACTGGAAAAAACAATATTCTTTCAATTTTCTCAAGGATATCAGCCCCCCATCCGCAGCCCTTGGATGGGGGGGACAGCCTCGGGCTTCACCCCTGGCCCTTGGGTGGCTGGGGGGGGGGACCCCTTGATTGAAGGGGTCCCCACTCCCCCAGGGTACCCCGGCCAGGGGTGACTAGTTGGATATTTAATGCCACAGCTGCAGGGCGCTGTATAAAAGTGACCCCCAGCTGTGGCATTATCTGTCCAGCTAGTGGAGCCCGATGCTGGTGTAAAAAAGACGGGGGACCCCTACTCTTTTTGTCCCCCGTATTTTTTGCACCAGCACCAGGCGCAGAGCCCGGTGCTGGTTTTAAAAATACGGGGGATCCCCTGTCATTTCCCCCCCCCCCCCCGGATTTTTAGAACCAGGGCCGGCTCGAAGAGCCCGAGGCTGGTTATGCTTTGGAGGGGGGACCCCACGCAATTTTTTTCCGGGTTTTTTACCGTTTTTTCCGGTTTTTAAAAAATCGGATCAAAATCCGTCAAATCGGCCGTTTTTCGACAGCGGGACTGTCGAATCCGTTTTTTATTGAATATGTTGAATTCCGGCACCCACTTGCCGGAATTCGACGGTCGAATTGTGTAGAATTAAAAAACGGGCGAAAAATTGCCGCGATTCGCCGGTAATTGCATATACCCCAGAAGCCGGGTGAGCATGAGAAGCAAGAAGACTTCGAAATCGGCGGCAGAAGACTCCGTTCTTCACTGAGGTAACGCACAGCACTGCAGCTGTGCGCCATTGCTCCCACACACCTCACATACTCCGGTCACTGTAAGGGTGCAGGGCGCAGGGGGGGGGGGGGTGACCTGGGCGGCATTTGGACCTCCTTTTGGCAAAAGTAAACATATATACAGTTGGGCACTGTATATATGTATGAGCCCCCGCCAAGAAAATTTATATTTAAGCGGGACAGAAGCCCGCCGTCGAGGGGGCGGGGCTTCTTTCTCAGCACTCACCAGCGCCATGTTTTTTCTCCACAGCACCGCTGAGAGGAAGCTCCCCGGTCTCTCCCCTGCTTATACCACGGTAGAAGAGAGGGTTTTAAAGAAGAGGGGGGGGCACATAATTCGGCGCAGATAATAACAGCGCTACCGGGTAAACCTTAAATTGCTGTGTTTTTTCCTGGGTCATATAGCGCTGGGGTGTGTGCTGGCATACTCTCTCTCTGGGCGGGATGTACTAAAGCAAAAATGCGGTAAAACCCCCGAAAACGGGGGTTTTACCGCATTTTCATATTTACTAAGACCCTACCGCAGCGTTTTCGGCGTCCAGGGTTTCGCCATCTCTGGATGGCGAAACCCTATAGAAGCCTATGGGCTTCTTTTCGCCGACCGCCGCAACCCGCCGACACCGTCGACCCCCGCCGCAAACGCCGACCCCCCTTCCCCCTGGCTTACCTTCCTCCAGGCTGCCCTGGACCCGGAAGGTAGTGTCCTCCTCCCCCTAGCAACGCAGCCGGACGTCCTTACGGCTGCAGGGGGGAGGAGGAGGTGCCGGGGGCAGCCTGCTGCTGCTTCCCGGCATCTAGCCAGTGTGGGGACCCCGGGGAGGTGACGGAGACCCCCCGCAGACCACCTAACAGGTATCGCGGGGGGCCTCCGTCACCGCATCGCGATGTTGATCGCATATGTTAGTACATATGCGATCAACATCGCTGCGGTAACCGGCGAGGGGCGGCGATGTATGTTAATACATCCCGCCCTCTGTCTCTCCAAAGGGCCTTGTGGGGGAATTATCTTCAGATGAGCATTCCCTGAGTGTGTGGTGTGTCGGTACGTGTGTGTCAACATGCCTGAGGTAAAAGGCTCTCCTAAGGAGGTGATGGAGCAAATGTGTGTGTGTGTGGTGTCTCCGTCGACAACGCCGACACCTGATTGGATATGTGAAATTAAGTGCTGAGGTAAATTTATTGCACAAAAGATTAGAGAACAGACAGGGAATCTACCCATGTCTGTCCCTATGTCGCAGAGACATTCAGGGTCTCACAACGCTCACTATCCAAAATAATAGACACTGATATCGACACGGAGTCTGACTCAAGTGTCGACTACGATAATGCAAAGTTACAGCCAAAATGGCAGGAAAGTATTCAATATATGATTATTGTAATGAAAGATGTTTTGCATATCACTGATGACTCATCTGTCCCTGACACGAGGGTACACATATTTAAGGAGAAGAAAGCTGAGGTAAATTTCCCTCCTCTCATGAAGAAAAAGAGCGGGAATCTCCAGACAAGAAGCTGCAGCTTCCCACAAAGAATTCTCAGGGAGTATCCTTTCCCTACTAGGGCCAGGATACGATGGCAGTCTTCCCCTAGGGTGGACAAAGCTTGTCACGTTTACCCAAAAGGTAGCGCTGACTTAACAGCTTTCCTCAGGGATCCTGCAGATAGCATGCAGTAAAAGTACTTTGAAGCAGGGACGTGCAGTCAGGGGAGGCAGGGGAGGCAGTGCCTCCCCTGTCATAATGATTAAAATAATAAAAAGAAGATATTTATAACACAGTCTGTTATAAATATCTTTTTTCATTATTTTAATAATTCCCCCCCCCTGTGGCTGCTTGTGAGGGTGGGAGGCAGCGGGATAGGTGCCTCCAGCTGCTAACACTAAAACTTCGGGCAGCGGGGGGCGGGCAGGGGGCGGGGCGCAGCAATGGGCTGTGAAAGCCCATTGAAAATGAATGGGGAAGCGGCACCTATACTGGTGCCGCAATGACAGGGGCGTGCATTCAGCCCCGATTAATGCACGCCCCTGTCAGTGACCCAGATGTGATTGGCCCAGCGGATCCAGTGCTGGATCCGCTGTCCAATCACTAGCGAGCCCCCTTCCCGGCTGCAGCGGGCACCGTGGGCTGTGTGGGCGCCCGCTGCAGCCAGCGCCGCTGAGCGGCGCTACTATGGGAGAGACGTCATGAGTCATGACGTCTCTCCCATAGTACAGCAGAGACGAGCCGGCGGACGACGGAGGACAGCACTAATGGAGCTGCGCTGCTGGAGCGGTAAGTATGTGTGTGTGTGTTTTTTATTTTTTTTATGTGTGTGTTGGGGGCAGAGCAACAGGGGTTCAGCAACTGGGGGGCACAACAACAAGGGGCACAGCAACAGGGGCACAACTATAAGGGGCAGAGCAACAGGGGCACAGCAAAAGGGGCACAACTATAAGGGGCACAGCAAAAGAGGCACAACTATAAGGGGCACAGCAAAAGGGGCACAACTATAAGGGGCACAGCAAAAGGGGCACAACTATAATAAGAATTTACTCACCGGTAATTCTATTTCTCATAGTCCGTAGTGGATGCTGGGGACTCCGTAAGGACCATGGGGATTAGCGGCTCCGCAGGAGACTGGGCACAACTACAAAGAAAGCTCTTAGACTACTGGTGTGCACTGGCTCCTCCCACTAAGACCCTCCTCCAGACCTCAGTTAGGATACTGTGCCCGGAAGAGCTGACACAAATAGGAAGGATTTTGAATCCCGGGTAAGACTCATACCAGCCACACCAATCACACCGTATAACTCGTGATACAATACCCAGTTAACAGCATGATAACAACTGAGCCTCTCAACAGATAGCTCAACAATAACCCTTTAGTTAAGCAATAACTATATACAAGTATTGCAGACAATCCGCACTTGGGATGGGCGCCCAGCATCCACTACGGACTATGAGAAATAGAATTACCGGTGAGTAAATTCTTATTTTCTCTAACGTCCTAAGTGGATGCTGGGGACTCCGTAAGGACCATGGGGATTATACCAAAGCTCCCAAACGGGCGGGAGAGTGCGGATGACTCTGCAGCACCGAATGAGAGAACTCAAGGTCCTCCTCAGCCAGGGTATCAAATTTGTAGAATTTAGCAAACGTGTTTGCCCCTGACCAAGTAGCAGCTCGGCAAAGTTGAAGAGCCGAGACCCCTCGGGCAGCCGCCCAAGAATTGCCCACTTTCCTCGTTGAATGGGCTTTCACTGATTTAGGATGCGGCAGTCCAGCCGCAGAATGTGCAAGCTGAATCGTACTACAGATCCAGCGAGCAATAGTCTGCTTAGAAGCAGGTGCACCCAACTTGTTGGGCGCATACAGGATAAAGAGCGAGTCAGTCTTCCTGACTCCAGCTGTCCTGGAAACATAAATTTTTAGGGCCCTGACTACATACAACAACTTGGAAGCCTCCAAGTCATTTGTAGCCGCAGGCACCACGATAGGTTGGTTCAGATGAAAAGCTGATACCACTTTGGGGAGAAACTGGGGACGAGTCCTCAATTCTGCCCTATCCATATGGAAAATCAGATAAGGGCTTTTACATGACAAAGCCGCCAATTCTGAAACACGCCTGGCCGAAGCCAAGGCCAACAACATGACCACTTTCCACGTGAGATATTTCAAATCCACGGTTTTCAGTGGCTCAAACCAATGTGACTTTAGGAAATCCAACACCACGTTGAGATCCCAAGGTGCCACTGGAGGCACAAAAGGGGGCTGAATATGCAGCACTCCCTTAACAAAAGTCTGAACTTCAGGTAGTGAAGCCAATTCTTTCTGGAAGAAAATCGATAGAGCCGAAATCTGGACCTTAATGGAACCCAATTTAAGGCCCATAGTCACCCCTGACTGTAGGAAGTGCAGGAACCGGTCCAGCTAAAATTCTTCCATTGGGGCCTTCCTGGCCTCACACCACGCAACATATTTTCGCCATATGCGGTGATAATGGTTCGCGGTTACTTCTTTCCTAGCTTTTATCAGCGTAGGAATGACTTCCTCCGGAATGCCCTTTTCCTTCAGGATCCGGTGTTCAACCGCCATGCCGTCAAACGCAGCCGCGGTAAGTCTTGGAACAGACAGGGCCCCTGCTGCAGCAGGTCCTGTCTGAGCGGTAGAGGCCATGGGTCCTCTGACATCATTTCTTGAAGTTCCGGATACCACGCTCTTCTTGGCCAATCCGGAACAATGAGTATAGTTCTTACTCCTCTTCTCCTTATTATCCTCAGTACCTTTGGTATGAGAGGAAGAGGAGGGAACACATAAACCGATCGGTACACCCACGGTGTTACCAAAGCGTCCACAGCTATCGCCTGCGGGTCTCTTGACCTGGCGCAATATTTTTCTAGCTTTTTGTTTAGGCGGGACGCCATCATGTCCACCTGTGGTTTTTCCCACTGGTTTACAATCATTTGAAAGACTTCTGGATGAAGTCCCCACTCTCCCGGGTGGAGGTCGTGCCTGCTGAGGAAGTCTGCTTCCCAGTTGTCCACTCCCGGAATGAACACTGCTGACAGTGCTAACACGTGATTTTCCGCCCATCGGAGAATCCTTGTGGCTTCTGCCATCGCCGTCCTGCTTCTCGTGCCGCCCTGTCGATTTACATGGGCGACCGCCGTGATGTTGTCTGACTGGATCAGTACCGGCTGGTTTTGAAGCAGGGGTTTTGCCTGACTTAGGGCATTGTAAATGGCCCTTAGTTCCAGAATATTTATGTGCAGGGAAGTCTCCTGACTTGACCATAGTCCTTGGAAGTTTCTTCCCTGTGTGACTGCTCCCCAGCCTCGAAGGCTGGCATCCGTGGTCACCAGGACCCAGTCCTGTATGCCGAATCTGCGGCCCTCTTGAAGATGAGCAATCTGCAGCCATCACAGCAGAAACACCCTTGTCCTTGGAGACAGGGTTATCAGACGATGCATCTGAAGATGCGATCCGGACCACTTGTCCAACAGGTCCCACTGAAAGGTTCTTGCATGAAACCTTCCGAATGGAATCGCTTCGTAGGAAGCTACCATTTTCCCCAGGATCCGCGTGCAGTGATTCACCGACACCTGTTTTGGTTTTAGGAGGCCTCTGACTAGAGATGACAGCTCCTTGGCCTTCTCCTCCGGGAGAAACACTTTTCTCTGTTCTGTGTCCAGAACCATCCCTAGGAACAGCAGGCGTGTCGTAGGGACCAGCTGTGACTTTGGAATGTTTAGAATCCAGCCGTGCTGTTGTAGCACTTCCCGAGATAGTGCTACCCCTACCAACAACTGTTCTCTGGACCTCGCCTTTATCAGGAGATCGTCCAAGTACGGGATAATTAAAACTCCCTTCCTTCGAAGGAGTATCATCATTTCCGCCATTACCTTGGTAAAGACCCTCGGAGCCGTGGAGAGACCGAACGGCAACGTCTGGAATTGGTAATGACAATCTTGTACCACAAACCTGAGGTACTCCTGGTGAGGATGGTAAATGGGGACATGTAGGTAAGCATCCTTGATGTCCAGCGATACCATGTAATCTCCCTCGTCCAGGCTTGCAATAACCGCCCTGAGCGATTCCATCTTGAACTTGAATTTTTTGATATATGTGTTCAAGGATTTCAAATTTAAAATGGGTCTCACCGAACCGTCCGGTTTCGGTACCACAAACATTGTGGAATAGTAACCCCTTCCTTGTTGAAGTAGGGGCACCTTTACTATCACTTGTTGTGAATACAGCTTTTGAATTGCCTGTAACACTGCCTCCCTGCCTGAGGGAGTGGTTGGCAAGGCAGATTTGAGGAAACGGCGGGGGGGAGACGTCTCGAATTCCAGTTTGTACCCCTGAGATACTATTTGAAGGATCCAGGGATCCACCCGTGAGCGAGCCCACTGATTGCTGAAATGCTTGAGACGGGCCCCCACCGTACCTGGCTCTGCCTGTGGAGCCCCAGCGTCATGCTGTGGACTTAGAGGAAGCGGGGGAGGACTTTTGCTCCTGGGAACTGGCTGTATGCTGCAGCTTTTTCCCTCTACCTCTGCCTCTGGGCAGAAAGGACGCGCCTTTAACCCGCTTGCCCCTATTGGGCCGAAAGGACTGTACCTGATAATACGGTGCTTTCTTTGGTTGTGAGGGAACATGGGGCAAAAATGTAGACTTCCCAGCTGTTGCTGTGGAAACTAGGTCCGAGAGACCATCCCCGAACAATTCCTCACCCTTATAAGGCAGAACTTCCATGTGTCGTTTGGAATCTGCATCACCTGTCCACTGCCGAGTCCATAACCCTCTCCTGGCAGAAATGGACATTGCACTAATTTTGGATGCCAGCCGGCAAATATCCCTCTGTGCATCCCTCATGTATAAAAGTGCATCTTTTATATGCTCTACGTTTAGCAAAATAGTGTCCCTGTCTAGGGTATCTATATTTTCTGACAGGGAATCTGACCACGCAGCAGCAGCGCTGCACATCCAGGCTGAAGCTATAGCCGGTCTCAATATCACACCTGTGTGTGTATATATAGATTTCAGGATAGCCTCCTGCTTTCTATCAGCAGATTCCTTCAGGGCGGCCGTATCCGGAGACGGTAGTGCCACCTTATTTGACAAGTGTGTGAGCGCTTTATCCACCCTAGGGGATGTTTCCCAGCGTGACCTATCCTCTGGCGGGAAAGGGTACGCCATTAGTAACCTCTTAGAAATTACCATCTTTTTATCAGGGGAAGCCCACGCTTCTTCACACACTTCATTTAACTCTTCAGATGGAGGAAAAGCTACTGGTAGTTTTTTCTCTCCAAACATTATACCCTTTTTTGTGGTACTCGTGGGTAAAATCAGAAATGTGCAACACATTTTTCATTGCCTCAATCATGTAACGTGTGGCCCTACTGGAAGTTACATTAGTCTCTTCGTCGTCGACACTGGAGTCAGTATCCGTGTCGACATCGGTGTCAACCATCTGAGGTAGCGGGCGTTTTAGAGCCCCTGATGGTTTTTGAGACGCCTGGGCAGGCACAGGCTGAGAAGCCGGCTGTCCCACATTAGGTATGTCGTCAAACCTTTTATGTAAGGAGTCGACACTATCACGTAATTCCTTCCACAGCACCATCCACTCAGGTGTCGACCCCACAGGGGGTGACATCACATTTACAGGCATCTGCACCGCCTCCACATAAGCCTCCTCATCAAACATGTCGACACAGCCGTACCGACACACCGCAAACACACAGGGAATGCTCTGACAGAGGACAGGACCCCACAAAGCCCTTTGGGGAGACAGAGAGAGAGTATGCCAGCACACACCAGATCGCTATATAACACTGGGATCCCACTATCAATGAGTGTTTTCCCTATAGCTGCTTGTTTTTTTTATATATATTACATATATATATATATCTATACTGCGCCTAAATTTAGTGCCCCCCCCCTCTCTTTTTTACCCTTCTGTAGTATTCTCAGACTGCAGGGGAGAGCCAGGGAGCTTCCTTCCAGCGGAACTGTGAGGGAAAAATGGCGCCAGTGTGCTGAGGGAGAAGCCCCGCCCCCTTTTCGGCGGACTTTCTCCCGCTTTTTCTGTGATACTGGCAGGGGTAATTTTACATCTATATAGCCTCTGGGACTATATATGATGTATATTTTGCCAGCCAAGGTGTTATTTATTGCCCTCAGGGCGCCCCCCCCAGCGCCCTGCACCCATCAGTGTCCGAAGTATGAGGTGTACATGAGGAGCAATGGCGCACAGCTGCAGTGCTGTGCGCTACCTTGGTGAAGACTGAAGTCTTCTGCCGACGATTTTCCAGACCTTCTTCGTGCTTCTGGCTCTGTAAGGGGGACGGCGGCGCGGCTCCGGGAACGAACACCAAGGTCGGGTCCTGCGGTCGATCCCTCTGGAGCTAATGGTGTCCAGTAGCCTAAGAAGCCCAAACTACCATCTGTTAGGTAGGTTCGCTTCTTCTCCCCTTAGTCCCTCGCTGCAGTGAGTCTTTTGCCAGCAGATCTCACTGAAAATAAAAAACCTAAATATACTTTCTTTCTAGGTGCTCAGGAGAGCCCCTAGTGTGCATCCAGCTCGGCCGGGCACAAGAATCTAACGGAGGTCTGGAGGAGGGTCTTAGTGGGAGGAGCCAGTGCACACCAGTAGTCTAAAAGCTTTCTGTAGTTGTGCCCAGTCTCCTGCGGAGCCGTTAATCCCCATGGTCCTTACGGAGTCCCCAGCATCCACTTAGGACGTTAGAGAAAAGGGGCACAGCAAAAGGGGCACAACTATAAGGGGCACCTCAAAAGGGGCACAACTATAAAGGGCACAGCAAAAGGGGCACAACTATAAGTGACACAACTATAAGGGGCACAGCAAAAGGGGCACAACTACAAGGGGCACAGACACAGGGGCACAACTATAAGGGGCACAGCAAAAGGGGCACAACTACAAAGGGCACAACTATAAGGGGCACAGCAAAAGGGGCACAACTATAAGGGGCACAACTACAAGGGGCACAACTATAAGGGGCACAGCAAAAGGGGCACAACTACAAGGGGCACAACTACAAGGGGCACAGCAACAGGGGCACAACTATAAGGGGCACAGCAACAGGGGCACAACTACAAGTGGCACAGCAACTGGGTGGCACAACTACAAGGGGCACAGCAACTGTGGGTCACAACTACAAGGGGCACAGCAACTGGGGGGCACAACTACAAGGGGCACAGCAACTGGGGGGCACAACTACAAGGGGCACAGCAACTGGGGGCACAATTACAGGGGTCACAGCTACTGGGGGCAAAGCTACAGGGTGCACAGCGACTGGGGTCACAGCTACTGGGGGCAAAGCTACAGGGGGCACAGCGACTGGGGGCACAGCGACTGGGGGCACAACTACTCGGGGCACAGCTAGGGGGCACAGCTATTGGGTGCAAAGCTACAAGGGGCACAGCGACTGGGGTCACAACTACTGGGGGCACAGCTACAGGGGTCACAGCGACTGGGGGCACAACTACTCAGGGCACTGCTACAAGGGGCACAGCTACAACGGGCACAGCTACAGGGGTCACAACTACTGGGGGCACAGCCACAAGGGGCAAAGCTACAGGGGGCACAGCTACAAAGGGCACAGCGACTGGGGGCACAACTACAGGGGTCACAACTACTCGTGGCACTGCTACTGGGGGCACTGCTACAGGGGGCAAATATACTAGGGGTACAGCTACTAGGCTCACAACTATTTGGGGAGCCTGCTCCATCATCCCAGCTAGCAGCAGCACTCTCCACTGTCTATGCTAACGTTCTGCCGCGTCAGCGAGTGTATAATATTAATTAATTTCTCTCTCTCCTCCTGTGGATTACTTTGTTTGTAAGTATAATTTTCATTTTTACAGGTACCCCTACCCTATTGGATTCTACTGGACAAGTGGACGTGACCGGCGTGGGATGTAGGTAAGTAATCTCTCTCTCATTTTTACAGGAACCACCTATTGGATTCTACATGGACAAGTGGACGTGATCGGCGTGGGATGTAGGTAAGTATGTGTGAGTGTGTAAGTGTGTTTTAATAAATTTTTACTTTCACGGTGTGTGTGTTGTGTTTTTATTTGGGTATTTTTGTTGTTGTAGAACAACAGGTACCAGCGGGCCCGTTATTTCCCCGCATGCTGGTACTTGAGGTTGTCCAAGTACCAGCAAGCGGGGGAGGCTTGCTGGGCCTTGTAGTTCCACAACAAAAAACAATATTCTTTTTAATACACACTTATGGCTATCAGCCCGGCACCCACCGCCCAGGGGTGCTGGGGACAGCCTCGGGCTTCACCCCTGGCCCTTGGGTGCCTGGAGGGGGGGGACCTCTTGATTGAAGGGGTCCCCACTCCTCCAGGGAACCCCGGCCAGTGGTGACTAGTTGGGGGGGTAATGCCACGGCCGCAGGGACCTACATAAATGTGTCCCCCGGCTGTGGCATTATGTCCCTGGCTAGTGGAGCCCGGTGCTGGTTTTAAAAATACGGGGGACCCCTACATCTTTTGTCCCCCGTATTTTTGGAACTAGGACTGGTCTAAGAGCCCGGTGCTGGTTGTCTAAATACGGGGAACCCCTGTCCAATTTTTTCCCAGTATTTAAACAACCAGGACCGGCTCACAGAGCCCAAGGCTGGTTATACTTAGGAAGGGGGACCTCACGCATTTTTTTTTACATTTTTTAACCCATTCAGACCCTTTTCCATTAAGTTAATTGAAGCCCTGGACAACAAAATTGCATTCATGTCCTCCTCCCACTCCCTTCCCAAACACTAATTTCAATTTTTTTTAATAAAAATGTACAGTATATCACAAGTATGATGAGCAGTCAGGCAGCGGGCATTGGCGGCATCGGATTGAGATGCAAATTAGTGGTGGAGGGCTGGGTCAGTTGATGGTGGGCGAGTTTGTAAGCCATTGGCGGTGGCAGCAGGTATCGGCTCAGAGGCAGTAGCAGGCATTGGCTCGGCGGCGGTAGGGGTCATCGGCAGGATTCGGCGGACATTATGGCTGTAGTGCCTCACCAGCCTCTGACCTCACAGCACGCCACTGCTTTGAAGTCCATTTACACACATGCTGGTACACTACTCAGACCGGCGATTGTGTCGGCATGGGGTTATAGCGCTGTAGCAGCGTGGACATTGAGACCCTAGTATGTGTATACAATGTATATATATATATATAGAAATAGCATGGGTCCGGCACTCCTCGATGGCTTCCACTATTGCATCGGTGCCTTCACATGTACAGCGTGTACAAACATATAGTTACCCAGGTGCGGCACTCGATGTATCACAAACACAGTCTGGAGGTCAATACTGTTTCAACAACGTTTCAATGCTCGCAAGCACTATCGTCAGGTTTATTAATAAACCTGACGATAGTGCTTGCGAGCATTGAAACGTTGTTGAAACAGTATTGACCTCCGGACTGTGTTTGTGATACATCGAGTGCCGCACCTGGGTAACTATATATATATATATATATATATATATATAAATAAAAGATGCTGTCTTATATATATATATATATATATATAAAACATGCCCAAAGAGACATTAGTCTACTGGGTTCTAGAGTCAACGCTATGTCGATTTCTGCTAGACGTGTCCTGTGGAACATGCACAGGTGATGCCGACTAAAAGAGGCATATGCAAGGTTTACCTTACAAGGCTGAGGAATTGTGTGGAGAAGGGCTCTCGGACCTGGTCTCCACAGCTATAGCTGGTAATTCTAATCTTTTGCCTTATATTCCCGCACAGCCTAAGAAAGCACGACATTATCAAATGCAGTCCTTTTGATCACAAAGCAAGAAAGTCTGAGGTGCGTCCTTTCTTGCCAGAGGCAGGGGCAGAGGATAGATGCTGCACAACTCAGCTAGTTCCCAGGAACAGAAGTCCTCCCCGGCCTCTACAAAATCCACCGCAGGACGCTGGGGCTCCACAGGCGGAACTAGGCCTGGTGGGGGCACGTCTTCGAAATTTCAGCCACAAGTGGGTTCACTCCCAGGTGGATCCCTGGGCAATAAAAATTGTGTCTCAGGGATACAAGCTGGAAGTCGAAGAGATGCCCCCTCACCGATACCTCAAATGGGCCCGACCAGCTTCCCCCCACGAGAGGGAAATAGTGTTAACTGCAATTCACAAATTGTGTCTTCAACAGGTGGTGGTCGAGGTTCCCCTCCTTCAACAGGGAAGGGGTTATTATTCGACCATGTTTGTAGTCCCGAAACCGGACGGTTCGGTCAGACCCATATTGAATTTAAAATCCCTGAACATATACCTGAAAAGGTTCAAGTTCAAGATGGAATCGCTGAGAGCGGTCATCGCAAGCCTGGAAGGGGGGGATTTTATGGTGCCTCTGGACATAAAGGATGCATACCTTCATGTCCCCATTTATCCACCTCATCAGGCGTACCTCAGATTTGTGGTACAGGATTGTCATTACCAATTTCAGACGTTGCCGTTTGGTCTCTCCACGGCACCGAGAATATTTACCAAGGTAATGGCGGAAATGATGGTACTCCTGAGGAAGCAAGGGGTCACAATTATCCCATACTTGGACGATCTCCTCATATAGGCGAGATCAAGAGAGCAGTTGCTGATCAGCGTAGCACTTTCTCTGGAAGTGTTACGGCAACACGGCTGGATTCTAAATATTCCAAAGTCGCAGTTGGTTCCTACGACTTGTCTGCCTTTCCTGGGCATGATTCTAGACACAGACCAGAATGGGGTTTATCTCCCGATAGAGAAAGCTCAGGAACTCATGACACTGGTCAGGAACCTATTAAAACCACAACAGGTGTCAGTGCATCACTGCACTCGAGTCCTGGGAAAGATGGTGGCATCATAGAGGCCATTCCCTTCGGCAGGTTCCATGCGAGGACCTTTCAATGGAACTTACTGGACAAGTGATCCGGATCACATCTTCAGATGCATCGGTTAATCACCCTTTCCCCCAGGGCCAGGGTGTCTCTTCTGTGGTGGCTGCAGAGCGCTCACCTTCTAGAGGGCCGCAGATTCGGCATTCAGGACTGGGTCCTGGTGACCATGGATGCAAGCCTCCAAGGGTGAGGAGCAGTCACACAGGGTAGAGATTTCCAAGGTCTGTGGTCAAGTCAAGAGACTTGCCTTCACATCAACATCCTGGAACTAAGGGCCGTATACAACGCCCTGCGTCAAGCGGAGAACTTGCTTCGCGACCAACTGGTTCTGATTCAGTCAGACAACATCACTGCAGTGGCTCATGTAAACCGACAAGGCGGCACAAGGAGCAGAGTGACAATGGCGGAAGCCACCAGAATTCTTAGCTGGGCGGAGAATCACGTAAGCGCACTGTCAGCAGTGTTCATCCCGGGAGTGGACAACTGGGAACCAGACTTCCTCAGCAGACACGACCTCCACCCGGGAGAGTGGGGACTTCATCAGGAAGTCTTCGCACAGATTACAAGTCGGTGGGGACTGCCACAGGTGGACATGATGGCATCCCACTTCAGCAAAAAGCTACAGAGGTATTGCGCCAAGTCAAGAGACCTCAGGCGATAGCTGTAGATGCCCTGGTGACACCGTGGGTGTTCCAGTCGGTCTATATATTCCCTCCTCTTCCTCTCATACCTAAGGTGCTGAGGATAATAAGAAAAAGAGGAGTGAGCACAATACTCATTGTTCCAGATTGGCCACGAAGGACTTGGTATCCAGATCTGCAAGAAATGCTCACAGAGGACCCGTGGCCTCTTCCTCTAAGACAAGACTTGTTGCAACAAGGGCCCTGTCTGTTCCAAGTAGAGATGGCTACTGACTCACTGTCTCAACACAGTGACTCGAATCATCAGGAAGTGTGAATGATTCGAGTCACTCACTGTTTAATGAGTCGAGACAGCTGCAGCAGCAGCAGCCTCTCTCAGCCAGAGGGAGGAAACTCAGTGTGTCGTTCAGTCAGTGTGTTCTGCTGAGTGTCTTTAGCTGTGATTGGCCAGAGGCTATACCGGGTGACACCCAGTGGGAGGGGGGAGGGAGCAGTCACGACTCACCAGTCAGTGAGTGCAGTGCTGCTGTGCCTGATCCATTTCATGAATCATGATTCATCCTGAGTCTGCCAGTGAGTTGAGACAGTTGTACACTGTGTAGACTCAGTGGGGTATATTTACTAAGGTCCCGATTTTGACCGAGATGCCGTTTTTTCATCAAAGTGTCATCTCGGTAATTTACTAAGCAATAATCACGGCAGTGATGAGGGCATTCGTAATTTTTTGGAAGTCCAACAGAAAAAATACGAATGAATACACCCTCGGTCAAAACGCGGCTGTTTAAGTATGAATCTCGGTAATTTACTAAGAAGTGCAAAGCAAAAAAAAAAAAAAACACTGCCGTGAAAAATTACAACTCGTAAAAAAGTGCTAAAAAAAACCAGACCTGCTTTTTTAATCCGTGATTGTATAGGCATGCAGGGATCCATGAGATCCGTGCATGTATATCAGTGGGAAGGGGTGGGAAAGTGGTTATTTTCTTAAAAAAAATTGCGTGGGGTCCCCCCTCCTAAGCATAACCAGCCTCGGGCTCTTTGAGCCGATCCTGGTTGCAGAAATATGGGGGAAAAATGACAGGGGTTCCCCCATATTTAAGCAACCAGCATCGGGCTCTGCGCCTGGTCCTGGTTCCAAAAATACGGGGGACAAAAAGAGTAGGGGTCCCCCGTATTTCTAAAACCAGCACCGGGCTCCACTAGCTGGACAGATAATGCCACAGCCGGGGGTCACTTTTATATAGTGCCCTGCGGCCGTGGCATCAAAAATCCAACTAGTCACCCCTGGCCGGGGTACCCTGGGGGAGTGGGGACCCCTTCAATCAAGGGGTCCCCCCCCCAGCCACCCAAGGGCCAGGGGTGAAGCCCGAGGCTGTCCCCCCCATCCAATTGGCTGCGGATGGGGGGCTGATAGCCTTTTGTGAAAATGAAAAGATATTGTTTTTAGTAGCAGTACTACAAGGCCCAGCAAGCCTCCCCCGCATGCTGGTACTTGGAGAACCACAAGTACCAGCATGCGGCGGAAAAACGGGCCCGCTGGTACCTGTAGTACTACTACTAAAAAAATACCCCAAAAAAGACAAGACACACACACCTTGAAAGTAAAGATTTATTACATACATCCACACAAACATACATACATACTTACCTTATGTTCACACGAGGATCGGTCCTCTTCTCCAGTAGAATCCAAGGGGTACCTGTTGAATAAATTCTACTCACCAGCTCCAGGGTCCCAGGCTCCTCGTAGCATCCATTTGTAATCCACGTACTTGATTAAAAAAAAAAAACGGAGAGCCGAGCCACGCACTGAAAGGGGACCCATGTTTTCACATGGGCCCCCTTTCCCCGAATGCCAGAAACCCACTCTGACTGATGTCTAAGTGGGTTTCTTCAGCCAATCAGGGAGCGCCACGTTGTGGCACCCTCCTGATCGGCTGTGTGCTCCTGTACTGTCTGACAGGCGGCACACGGCAGTGTTACAATGTAGCGCCTATGCGCTCCATTGTAACCAATGGTGGGAACTTTGTGGTCAGCGGTGAGGTCACTTTCGGTCAACCGCTGACTACAAAGTTCCCACCATTGGTTACAATGGAGCGCATAGGCGCTACATTGTAACACTGCCGTGTGCCGCCTGTCAGACAGTACAGGAGCACACAGCCGATCAGGAGGGTGCTACAACGTGGCGCTCCCTGATTGGCTGAAGAAACCCACTTAGACATCAGTCAGAGAGGGTTTCTGGCATTCGGGGAAAGGGGGCCCATGTGAAAACATGGGTCCCCTTTCAGTGCGTGGCTCGGCTCTCCGTTTTTTTTTTTTTTAATCAAGTACGTGGATTACAAATGGATGCTACGAGGAGCCTGGGACCCTGGATCTGGTGAGTAGAATTTATTCAACAGGTACCCCATGGATTCTACTGGAGAAGAGGACCGACCCTCGTGTGAACATAAGGTAAGTATGTATGTATGTTTGTGTGGATGCATGTAATAAAACTTTACTTTCAAGGTGTGTGTGTGTCTTGTCTTTTTTTGGGTATTTTTTTAGTAGTAGTACTACAGGTACCAGCGGGCCCGTTTTTCCGCCGCATGCTGGTACTTGTGGTTCTCCAAGTACCAGCATGCGGGGGAGGCTTGCTGGGCCTTGTAGTACTGCTACTAAAAACAATATCTTTTCATTTTCACAAAGGCTATCAGCCCCCCATCCGCAGCCAATTGGATGGGGGGGACAGCCTCGGGCTTCACCCCTGGCCCTTGGGTGGCTGGGGGGGGGACCCCTTGATTGAAGGGGTCCCCACTCCCCCAGGGTACCCCGGCCAGGGGTGACTAGTTGGATTTTTGATGCCACGGCCGCAGGGCACTATATAAAAGTGACCCCCGGCTGTGGCATTATCTGTCCAGCTAGTGGAGCCCGGTGCTGGTTTTAGAAATACGGGGGACCCCTACTCTTTTTGTCCCCCGTATTTTTGGAACCAGGACCAGGCGCAGAGCCCGATGCTGGTTGCTTAAATATGGGGGAACCCCTGTCATTTTTTCCCCATATTTCTGCAACCAGGGTCGGCTCAAAGAGCCCGAGGCTGGTTATGCTTAGGAGGGGGGACCCCACGCATTTTTTTTCTCCGTTTTACAGTGTTTATTTAAAAAAAAAAAAAAAAAATGAACCCCAGCACGGATCACACAGATCCGGCCGAGATTCATTGTGATAAAGTCGGCAGTGTTTTGCTAATCACTGCCGTAAAAAACGGGGAAAAAAACACGAATGACATCGACATCGGAACAAATGAAAAATCCGAATACGACAGCTTAGTAAATTAGGCGTAATAAATTCAAAAAGTTGCAGTTTTACACTTTCGATGTCATTCGTGATTGAACTTTGACCTTTTTCCGAAAATTACGAATGTTAGTAAATATACCCCAGTGACTCAGTGGATGGATCTGATTCATGCAGCATAAGCCTGCAGGAGGTGGAGCTCTCAGCTCAGTGTTCACTGATCCTGCTCAGTGTGATTGTGGGTGACAAACTCCCTGGAGGCTAGATAGTGGATAATATAATAAATCCAAGCCCACCTAAGAAAAAGCCCACCTAAAATAACCAATTAGCAAAGTATGCAAAGTAAAAAAAAAATGTTTTTATTTGGTTTAGTTACAGACTAAATGATGTGTTTCATGGCTGTTAAGCTTTCTCTCCTCAGCCAGAAGTGATGTGCATATTCTGTAACTAGTATGCAATAAGTGGTTATTAATAATATATCAACATAACACTGAATCTATGTTAATAGATTATTAACAATCAGTGCATAAGCAGCTGCCTCCCCCAGATACACTGCACATTCACTGCAGCTGAATAACTCCCTCCATGGGGTAAATTTACTAAGATTCGTGTTTTCCCGTTTGAGGTCAAAGTTCAATCACGAATTACATCGAAAGTGTAAATATGCAACTTTTTGAATTGATTACGACTAATTTACTAAGCTGCCGTATTCTGCATTTTCGGGTTTTCCGATGTCGATGTCATTCGTTTTTTTTTGGCAGTGTTTTACGTGAGTGACTTGTAAAACACTGCCGACTTTAATACAATGAATCTCGGCCGGATCTGAGAGATCCGTGCTGGGCTTCATTGTGCACTTTGTTTAACAAAAAAATAAAGTTTAAATGTAAAAAAAAAATTGCGTGGGGTCCCCCCTCCTAAGGCAAACCAGCCTCGGGCTCTTTGAGCCAATCCTGGTTGCAGAAATATGGGAAAAAAATGGACAGGGGTTCCCCCATATTTAAGCAACCAGCATCGGGCTCTGCGCCTGGTCCTGGTTCCAAAAATACGGGGAACAAAAAGAGTAGGGGTCCCCCGTATTTTTTAAACCAGCACCGGGCTCCACTAGCTGGACAGATAATGCCACAGCCGGGGGTCACTTTTATACAGTGCCTTGCGGCCGTGGCATCAAATATCCAACTAGTCACCCCTGGCCGGGGAACCCTGGGGGAGTGGGGACCCCTTCAATCAAGGGGTCCCCCCCCCCAGCCAGCCAAGGGCCAGGGGTGAAGCCCGAGGCTGTCCCCCCCATCCAATAGACTGCGGATGGGGGGCTGATAGCCTTTGTGAAAAGTGATTGATATTGTTTTTAGTAGCAGTACTACAAGGCCCAGCAAGCCTCCCCCGCAAGCTGGTACTTGGATAACCACAAGTACCAGCATGCGGCGGAAAAACGGGCCCGCTGGTACCTGTAGTACTACTACTAAAAAAATACCCCAATAAAGACAACACACACACACCTTGAAAGTATAACTTTAATACATCCATCCACACCTCCATATACACATACTTACCTTACGTTCACACGCAGGTCGGTCCTCTTCTCCAGTAGAATCCATTGTGTACCTGTAGAAAAAAATTATACTCACATAATCCAGTGTTTTCGGCTCCTCTGTAAATCCTTTTGTAATCCACGTACTTGAAAAAATAAAAAAACGGATACCCGACCTCGCACTGAAAGGGGACCCATGTTTTCACATGGGCCCCCTTTCCCCGAATGCCAGAAACCCACTCTGACTGATGTCTAAGTGGGTTTCTTCAGCCAATCAGGGAGCGCCACGTTGTGGCACCCTCCTGATCGGCTGTGTGCTCCTGTACTGTCTGACAGGCGGCACACGGCAGTGTTACAATGTAGCGCCTATGCGCTCCATTGTAACCAATGGTGGGAACTTTCAGGTCAGCGGTGAGGTCACTTTCGGTCAACCGCTGACCTGAAAGTTCCCACCATTGGTTACAATGGAGCGCATAGGCGCTACATTGTAACACTGCCGTGTGCCGGCTGTCAGACAGTACAGGAGCACACAGCCGATCAGGAGGGTGCCACAACGTAGCGCTCCCTGATTGGCTGAAGAAACCCACTTAGACATCAGTCAGAGTTGGTTTCTGGCATTCGGGGAAAGGGGTCCCATGTGAAAACATGGGTCCCCTTTCAGTTCGTGGTCGGGTATCCGTTTTTTTATTTTTTCAAGTACGTGGATCACAAAAGGATTTACAGAGGAGCCGAAAACACTGGATTATGTGAGTATAATTTTTTCTACAGGTACACAATGGATTCTACTGGAGAAGAGGACCGACCTGCGTGGGAACATAAGGTAAGTATGTGTATATGGAGGTGTGGAAGGATGTATTAAAGTTATACTTTAAAGGTGTGTGTGTGTTGTCTTTATTGGGGTATTTTTTTGTAGTAGTACTACAGGTACCAGCGGGCCCGTTTTTCCGCCGCATGCTGGTACTTGTGGTTCTCCAAGTACCAGCTTGCGGGGGAGGCTTGCTGGGCCTTGTAGTACTGCTACTAAAAACAATATCAATCACTTTTCACAAAGGCTATCAGCCCCCCATCCGCAGCCTATTGGATGGGGGGGACAGCCTCGGGCTTCACCCCTGGCCCTTGGGTGGCTGGGGGGGGGACCCCTTGATTGAAGGGGTCCCCACTCCCCCAGGGTACCCCGGCCAGGGGTGACTAGTTGGATATTTGATGCCACGGCCGCAAGGCACTGTATAAAAGTGACCCCCGGCTGTGGCATTATCTGTCCAGCTAGTGGAGCCCGGTGCTGGTTTCAAAAATACGGGGGACCCCTACTCTTTTTGTCCCCCGTATTTTTGGAACCAGGACCAGGCGCAGAGCCCGATGCTGGTTGCTTAAATATGGGGGAACCCCTGTCCATTTTTTTCCCATATTTCTGCAACCAGGATCGGCTCAAAGAGCCCGAGGCTGGTTTGCCTTAGGAGGGGGGACCCCACGCAATTTTTTTTCTGAAAATTTATAACATTTCCCCCCTGTTCCCACTGAAAAACATGCACGGATCTCATGGATCCGTGCATGCCTATACAAACACGGGATAAAAAAGCAGGTCTGTTTTTTTTTAGCACTTTTTCACGATTTGTATTTTATCACGGCAGTGTTTGGCTATTGTCGGCAGTGTTTGTGTTTTGCACTTTTTAGTAAATTCCCGATTTCTAGCAAATTGCAGGCGTATTTGACCGATGGTGTATTGATTCGTGATTTTTTCCTAGGACTTCCAAAATATTACGAATGCCCTCATCACTGCCGTGATTTTTGCTTAGTAAATTACCGAGATGACACTTTGATGAAAAAACGGCATCTCGGTCAAAATCGGGACCTTAGTAAATATACCCCTATGAGTCCAGCACTGATCTGCCAGCACTGGCAACTCACTGATTCATGTGCAGTCTCTGCAACACATTCCACTACAAATGAGTCATGACTTATGTGCCGATACACTGACTCGAGACACTTCACTGAACTGAGTCATGTGTCTCAACTCAGTTCAGTGAATTACTTTGCCCATGACTA
Organism: Pseudophryne corroboree; assembly: GCF_028390025.1. Classification (NCBI taxonomy): domain Eukaryota; kingdom Metazoa; phylum Chordata; class Amphibia; order Anura; family Myobatrachidae; genus Pseudophryne; species Pseudophryne corroboree. Next base: position 878,067,331 of record NC_086445.1, read on the forward strand.
GTTCCAAGACTTGCCGCGGCTGCGTTGGACGGCAAGGCGGTTGAACGCTGGATCCTAGCAGAGAAAGGCATTCCGGATGAGGTCATTCCTACGCTGATAAAGGCTAGGAAGGACGTAACAGCTCAACATTATCACCGTATATGGCGAAAATATGTTGCTTGGTGTGAGGCCAGGAATGTCCCTACGGAGGAATTCCAGCTGGGCCGTTCCTTCACTTCCTACAGTCAGGAGTGAATTTGGGCCTAAAATTGGGTTCCATTAATTAATTTATTTATTTATTAGCAGTTTCTTATATAGCGCAGCATATTCCGTTGCGCTTTACAATTAGAACAACAATTATAGAACAAAACTGGGCAAAGCAGACAGACAAACAGACAGACAGACAGACAGACAGACAGAGGTAGGAAGGTCCAGATTTTGGCCCTATCCATTTTCTTTCAAAAGGAGTTGACTTCTCTACCTGAAGTTCAGACGTTTGTAAAGGGAGTGCTGCATATTCAGCCCCCTTTTGTGCCTCCAGTGGCACCTTGGGATCTTAACGTGGTGTTGAGTTTCCTGAAATCCCACTGGTTTGGACCACTCAAAACGGTGGAGTTGAAATATCTCACGTGGAAGGTGGTCATGCTATTAGCCTTGGCTTCGGCTAGGCGTGTGTCAGAGTTGGCGGCTTTGTCACATAAAAGCCCCTATCTGGTTTTCCATTATTATTATTATTATTACATTTTATTTATAAGGCGCCACATGTGTTTCGCAGCGCCGTACAAAGGACAGTACAGGGGACAAAACATTGCATTACAGTAAATAAATAACAGAAATAGAGTACAGGTAACAGAGCACCACACATTCTCAAGACATAATACAGCTAAGATGTAAGTATTGAGGGAGTGATCATCGTACTACTAGAGGCTGGTGGCCATAGATGGAGATGAGCCTTAACTAGCAGGATAAAGATGGTCGTTGAGTAGGGGAGAGCTGTGAGTGAAATGTGTTGAGACGAGGGCTTAGATAACAAGAGGAAAGAGGGCCCTGCTCTGAAGAGCTAACAATCTATTGGGGAGGGGCGACAGACAGATGACAAGAGGTGCAGGCAAGTGGGAGGTAGCCTGATGGCAGTATGCAAGTAAAGCTGAGATGTTCACGTCATGAGGCAGGGGGGTGGAGGCGCGGCTTAAGCACTGGGTTATGCATCGGGAGGGTATGCTTTGATGAATAGGTGGGTTTTTAGTGCCAGTTTGAAGCTTTGCAAGGTTGGGGAGAGTCTAATGGAGCGGGAGAGTGCATTCCACTGAAGGGGTGCAGCACGGGCGAAATCCTGAACTCGTGCATGGGAAGCAGTGACCAGGGCGGTGGAGAGGCGACGGTCATTAGTCGACCGTAGGGGGCGGGAGGGAGTATGAAGGGAAAGGAGGTTGGAGATCTAAGGAGCAGTGGAATTAGAGATGGCCTTGTATGTGAGGGTGAGGAGTTTGAAGAGGATTCTGTAGGGGAATGGGAGCCAGTGTAGATTTTGTTGAAGGGGAGTGGCAGATGTGGTGCGGCGGGAGAGGAAGATAAGCCTAGCTGCGGAGTTCAGGACAGATTGGAGGGGAGGAAGATGGGAGCAAGCGAGGCCAGTGAGGAGGACATTGCAGTAGTCAAGTCGTGAGATGACCAGTGAGTGGATGATGAGTTTAGTTGCACTCTGGGAGAGATATGGCCTGATACGAGCAATGTTGCGTAGCTGGAAACGACAGGATTGTGCCAGAGCTTGGATGTGGGGTGCAAAGGAGAGGGAGGAGTCAAGAGTGACGCCCAGGCAGCGGAGTTGGGGAACGGGGGAGATGGTGGTGTTGTCAACAATGATGGAGATATTGGTCGGGGGTGTAGCTCTGGATGGGGGGAAGATGATGAGTTCAGTTTTGTCCATGTTGAGCTTTAGAGAGCGTTCAGACATCCAGGAGGAGATTGCAGAGAGGCAGCTGGAAACCTGAGAGAGGACAGAGGGGGACAGATCAGGAGATGAGAGGTAGAGTTGTGTGTCATCAGCATAGAGGTGGTATTGAAGGCCAAATGAGTTAATGAGCGCACCCAGGGAAGAGGTATACAGGGAGAACAGAAGGGGTCCAAGGACAGAACCCTGAGGGACACCAACAGGAAGGATGGAAGGGTGTGAGGTGGAGCTTGAGGCAGACACAGAGAAGGAGCGGTTAGTGAGGTAAGAAGAAAACCAGTCAAGGACAGTTCTAGAGAGGCCAGCGTTTTGAAGTGTGCGCAGGAGGAGAGGATGATCTACGGTGTCAAAGGCAGCAGAGAGGTCCAGAAGGATGAGCAAAGAGAAGTGGCCCCTGGATTTGGCCGAAAGCAGGTCATTGGTGACTTTCACCAGGGCAGTCTCAGTTGAGTGGAGTGGGCGAAAGCCAGATTGTAGTGGATCGAGGATGGAGTTGTCAGAGAGGTAGCTTGTGAGACGGCTGTAGACTAGTCGTTCAAGTAATTTGGAGGCGAAGGGAGAAGAGAGATGGGGCGGTAGTTAGTGGGTGATGAGGGGTCGAGGTTGGGTTTTTTGAGAATAGGCGAGACCAGAGCATGTTTGAATGGTGAGGGGAAGATACCGGTGGAGAGGGACAGGTTAAAGAGGTGAGCAAGGTGGGAGCAGGCAGTGGGGGAGAGGGAGCGGAGTAGACGGGAGGGAAGGGGGTCCAGGGGGCAGGTGGTGGTGGGGGAGGATAAGATGAGGGAGTGGACTTCCTTTTCTGAAGTGGGATGGAAGGAGGACAGGGTGGGATTGACGGAGGGGAGGGATAAAGGGGGCAGGGGGGTAGCAGAGGGGTCACGGCGGGAGATGTCGTGTCGGATATCCTCAATTTTGGAGATGAAGAAGGAGGCAAAGTCAGTGGCAGTGAGGGAGGATGGGAGGGGAGGAGGAGGGGGGAGGAGGAGAGTGTTGAAAGTTTCAAAGAGACGGCGTGGACAGGAGGACTGAGAAGAGATGAGTGCTTGGAAAAAGGATTGCTTGGCGAGGGAAAGAGCAGAGCTGTAGGAGGAGAGAATAAACTTGAAATGGAGGAAGTCCGCCAGAGAGTGAGATTTCCTCCAGGAGCATTCAGCGGAGCGTGAGCATTTTTGTAAGAAAAGTGTTAGTTTGGTGTGCCAGGGTTGGGGTTTGGAGCGGCGGAGGGGGACAGAGGAGAGGGGGGCCACAGAATCGAGAGCAGCGGTTAGGGACGAGCTATAGAAGGTGGCTGCCTGGTTGGGACAAGTCATAGTGGAAAGAGGAGAGAGGAAAGTCTCGAGGGAGGACATGAAAGTGGGGTTGAGAGACCCGAGATTGCGTCTGGTGGTGGTGGGTCTGGGCGTGGAGAGGAGGAGGGAGGATGAGAGGGTGAAAGAAAGCAGATGGTGGTCAGAGAGAGGGAAGGGAGAGTTTGAGAAATCAGAGAGATCACATCGGTGGGTGAAGACAAGGTCGAGGGAGTGGCCGAGATTGTGAGTAGCGGTGGAGGTCCATTGAGAAAGTCCAAAGGAGGTGGAAAGGGCGAGAAGATTAGTGGAAGCGGCATTAGTGATGTCAATAGGGATGTTAAAGTCTCCGAGGATGACAGAGGGGAGGTCGGAGGAGAGAAAGTGGGGAAGCCAGGCAGCAAAGTTGTCAAGGAAAGGTGAACAGTGGCCTGGAGGGCGGTAGATCACTGCCACAAGGAGATGAATGGGGTAGAAGAGGCGGATAGTGTGGACCTCGAAGGTGGAGAAGGTGAGAGAGGGCTCATGTGGGATGACACGAAAGGTGCAGTTAGGGGAGAGAAGGACGCCCACGCCTCCACCCTGGCGACCATCAGTTCTGACTGTGTGGGTGAAGGAGAGGCCTCCGTAGGAGAGGGCAGCAGGGGAGGTGGTGTCAGAGGAGGAGAGCCAGGTTTCAGTGATGGCGAGAAGGTGAAAAGAGTGGGAGATGAAGAGGTCGTGGATAGTTGGCAGCTTGTTGCAGATTGATCTAGCATTCCAGAGTGCACAGGAGAAAGGAAGGGAGGGGACAGGGGAGATGGGGATAAGGTTGGCTGGGTTCTGGGTGTTTGTGGGTGATTTTGAATTTGGGGGGTGAGACCTGGCAGTGAGGATTGGTATGTGACATGATCGAGGAGCCATAATTTGGTACAGTAGTGTTCAGGGGAATAGAATGGTGTAGGTGTAATATAGAATGAACAAGGAGAATGTGGGGTGTAATGTAAGCAAAAGACAGTGCAAACAGAATTTTAAGAAATAATGTTAGGAACGGAAAGGCTGAGATGGATACACAGTGGTTGTAGATTGTGTAAATGAGAGTGTGAGCAATGTGTGAAAGCAGTAGGGCTGCTACTTAATCAGACAGGTTGTTCAGTATCCAGGCTGTGCAGGCATTACTGGTAGTGGTATGGGTAACTCACTGTAGTCTGTTGTTTGCAGTTCTTTTGTGGAGATGGGGGAGATCGTCTGCTTTCCCTCTGTTTCTCTCCTGTTCATCTCCGTATATCTCCATAGATTATATCATCATACTTTGTACTAACATACTTAGCAACTAAAATGCTTGCAGCATTGATCTATACTAGTTAAATAACCAAGCAGACATAGATACAGGGTTAATTAATAGCAGCCCCCACCCTCTGAAAACTCCACCCACAACAAAAGGTTGCCTCAAGGTGTGAACAAATCACTATACCCCCACTAATACACAGTGAGAACAGACTATAGTCTGGCCTAGAAATTACTAGTTATAGATAAGATTGTCAATACCTAGCATAGTACAAAAAGCATGTAATGGGTGGATGTCAAAGTTGCAGCAGTGAGAGATTGTCAATACCTAGCATAGTACAAAAAGCATGTAATGGGTGGATGTCAAAGTTGCAGCAGTGAGAGAGTGTCAATACCTAGCATAGTACAAAAAGCATGTAATGGGTGGATGTCAAAGTTGCAGCAGTGAGAGAGTGTCAATACCTAGCATAGTACAAAATGCATGTAATGGGTGGATGTCAAAGTTGCAGCAGTGAGAGAGTGTCAATACCTAGTATAGTACAAAAAGCATGTAATGGGTGGATGTCATGCGGATAGAGCAGAATTGCGGACCCATCCATAATTTCTGCCGAAAGTGGTTTAATCCTTTCACATAAACCAACCTATTGTGGCGCCTGTGGCTACTACTGACTTGGAGGATTCAGAGTTGCTTGATGTGGTCAGGGCTTTGAAGGTTTATGTAGCCAGAACGGCTAGGGTCAGGAAAACAGAGTCTTTGTTTCTCCTGTATGCTTCCAACAAGCTTGGTGCTCCTGCTTCAAAGCAAACTATTGCTCGCTGGATCTGTAACACGATTCAGCAGGCTCATTCTGCGTCTGGATTGCCGCTGCCAAAATTAGTTAAGGCCCATTCCACTAGGAAGGTGGGCTCTTCTTGGGCGGCTTCCCGAGGGGTCTCGGCATTACAGCTTTGCCGACCGGCAACTTGGTCAGGTTCAAACACTTTTGCAAAGTTCTACAAGTTTGATACCCTGGCTGAGGAGGACCTTGTGTTTGCTCAATCGGTGCTGCAGAGTGATCGGCACTCTCCCGCCCGTTTGGGAGCTTTGGTATATGTCACAACTGAGGGTTTTGGCTGACAGGAGAAAGCCTCAGTTGTAGGGGCTGAGAGGAACTTAAACCGGGGAGGTTTAATCAGACCCCTGGACATGTAAGTGTTAAAAGGAAACCCGAAGGTGTGACCATGACAACCAGGTAAAAGTCAAAATAAAAGTTTATTAACAGACTCTGTGTAAACAAACAGCATTCAAGGAAAATAATGGCAATGATAAATAATATGATTCCTGGAGCACTCTGACCATGAAATGGTTACACAGGACACTGGTAGGTAAGAACAGCTGTTACAGTCCTTAGATGGAATAACCTTACCAGGCCTGGCTGTAGTAGTGAAGATATCCAAGGAACATGCCAGTAGATGGAACAGATGAAGTTGGTAACTTGAATCAGCTGTTGTAATTGCTGGATGGAACCAGCCAGGTGGTAAGACACGGAGTGGATGTGGAATGGAATCAGCCAGATGATAAAGTCACTGAATGAATGCTGGGTGGAACCAGCCAGGTGATGAAACACGGAGTAAATATAGTAAGATGCTAGGGAGCGTGGAAACAGAGGAATTGAAGGATGATTACCGGTGGTGGTGGATACTGCTGGAAGCAGATGAAATAGCTGGAAGCTGGAAACTGGATCAGCCACGGAGGACTGCAGAGTCAGGCTGCACCGCAGGATGGTAGGCAGGTGCAGGTCTCTTTGGTGGATGCTGGAGACAGGAGCTGGAACCTGGAAACACAACCACAGGAGAGAGACTGGAACAAGGTATGACAAACAAAGCACTGACGATTTCCTGGCCCAGGCACAGGATACTTATACCTGCAGCAATGCAGGCATTGGCTGGGCAATTATGCAGATTTCCAGAGGCAGTGGATTGGAGGAACTGAGACATGTGATTGGATCCAACATGGCTGCGCCTATGTTAGAACTTGGAGGGAAAGCTAGTTTGGAAATCATGTGGAAACATAGCAGTAATGGCGGCGCCGGCCGCAGAGGACAGGAGACGCCAGATTAACAAGTGTATGCTGAGACTTGTGGATGACAGCGGAGGCCGCGGCAGACATGAAGCACCACTCTGACAACCTGCAACTATAAAACAGGAGCGGCGGCGGAGGCCGCGGAGGACGGGAGACGCCATGCAGGATTCAAACATGGCGGCGCTGTGACAGCGTCTCAGCGTGACAGGAGGGATATGCAGCATGTAGAGACAGATGGGATCCGGCCTTGGAACGCCGAGCCAGCCTCAGGAGACATCTGAAAGGCAAGTAATGGCGTCCAGATACCCGGAGTGACAGCACCCCCCCCCCTTTAGGAGTGGCCCCAGGACACTTCTTAGGTTTTAAAGGAAACTTCGAGTGGAAATTCCGGACCAAGGCAGGAGTATGGACATCAGACGCATTGGTCCAAGAGCGTTCTTCAGGACCATAGCCCTTCCAGTCAATAAGATACTGCAACTGACCATCACGGAAACGTGAGTCCAGAATCTTGGCCACCTCATATTCGACTCCCCGTTGAGTCTGAACTTTAGGAGCTGGAGGAAGTGCAGAATGAAACCGATTCAGGATCAGCGGTTTCAACAAGGAAACATGGAATGTCCTGGGTATTTTTAAGAAGGGAGGTAACTGGAGTCTGTAAGTGTAACAGGCCTAGACGATGATGTAGTGCCTGCTGCCGTGCAGGTGTCGTCACTCCACCCACCTGTGCAACTCCCGTCACAGACGATGCCCAGAAGCGTCAGGGGACTCCGCCTTCCGGACCAATCACCAGCGTGAACACCACCTTGCAGTGGGTGATGCAGAACCTAGAAAGAAGGAACGAACCGGTTGAGACGTGCGTATCGACCTCCGTCCGGAGTACGGGGCACGTCAGGGGTAGCAGCGACCTTCACCGGCTGGGCGGAAGGTCATCACTGGCCAGCAGGCCTCAGCTACCCAGTTCTCACACACTCGCACTCTCGCACGTTGTGTGGTGAGGGGGGGGGTCCTCACGTCCGTGAGCAAACCCCCGACCGGTATACGGGGGCGATGACAAAACAGACACACAGAGTAATACTCACTCCCAACTTGCTGGTCACCTTGATTGTCACACCTCTCTGCTCCTGTTGGGGCAAGAAGAGCAGCCTCCCTAACTGCAGGCTACACTAACGGCTAACAACAACTACAGCCAACTACGCCTGCCTGAACAAACAGTCTTCGACAACTGAGGCTACTGGTTCTATTCCGAACTAGCAGAGACCGGACTAATTAAACACATTCACTAACCAACAAGCCAGTAGAACAATTCCCCGGCCCAACAGGTTACCCCGAATAACCAGTTCTACCTACCAGATGCTGGTCACTGGCCACTGCCTTTCGCTCTCAACGGAGAACGGGAACGGGGGTCCAGAGCAGACGGTTGCCCAATCCAGACGATCGGGAGATAGCGACGTGTGGGACGGGAACGTTACTCCACACTTCCGAATCCCCTGGAGTATACACCGCGTGGAGCCGGTCGGCTCCTAGCACCGGCCACGGATCCCTCGGAAGCTGCCGCACAGCCCACTTCCAGCCGATCCTGGCCGGTCCCCACAAAATCGCCCCGGGTCCCGTATGATGCAGTAGGCCTGGACACCTGGGTGAGGGTGCAGGCTTGGGAGCCTGGGTGAGGGCGCAGGCTTGGGAGCCTGGGTGAGGGCGCAGGCTTGGGAGCCTGGGTGAGGGCGCAGGCCGGAGGCCTGGGTGAGGGCGCAGGCCGGTGGACTGGGTGAGGGCGCAGGCCGGAGGCCTGGGTGTGAGCGCAGGCCGAGAGGCCTGAGTGTGAGTGCAGGCCGAGAGGCCTGAGTTGGGCGCAGGCCGAGAGGCCTGGGATGGGCGCAGGCCGAGAGGCCTGGGATGGGCGCAGGCCGAGAGGCCTGGGATGGGGCACAGGCCGAGAGGCCTTGGTAATGGGGCACAGGCCGGAGGCCTGGGTAATGGGGCACAGGCCGGAGGCCTGATTATCCCCGCAGGCCTAGCGCCTGTCCCTGGTGCTCTAGGGTGGACTAGAGGTAGGTGGAGGTGGCCCAAGGCCGCCTACCTGTCTCGGAGGGAGAGGCTGCAGCGGGGAGCTTCGTTAGCTCTTTTGCTCTCCACACGCTGCAGCACTATTCGCCGGACTTCTGCCGCTGGGCGCCGTCCTCCGCCGACGTCTTCCTCCTCTTCTTTCTCTCCGCCGACGCTGTAGGCTCTTGCTCCGCCGCCGCTGCCGCCGGATCTCCTGTCTTCTGCGGGAGCTCTTCTTTCTTCCTCAGGAGCTCTTCGTTCTTCTCCGTCCGGCGCCCGACTGACTGTTCCCGCTCCGCAGCGTCTCTTATATGACGCTGGGAGCGGGCGGAGCTATGACGCGGCGAGCTCCAATTGGCTCGCCGCGGTGAGCTCCGATTGGCCCGCCGCGCCGTCTTCCTATTGGCGGCCAAGGCGCGAGCCCTGATTGGCTCGCGCTTGGCGCGCCGTTCAAAATATGGCGACGTGATTTGAGGGGCTTGAATCCTTACGTATGCAAGCCCCTCCAGGCTGGGGCCTGCCCGCCGCCGCGCCGAGGACCATCGTGTCGCCGTCCGCTGCGACGCACGGGGGAAGGGGGCAGCCCCCTTCACATTTCCCCCCCCTTTGTCCTTTGTGGTCCCCACAAAGCAAGAGTCCGACCACACAAAGTCCGGATCCGCATAGCGGGGGCCCGGGACACCCCTATTTGAACGCTGAGAACGTCTTGGTAAGGGGGAAGCGACTACGTCGGTTAGGGGTTGAGTCCTTGATGACTCATCCGGCTGATTCTCCTCGACAGGCAACCACCATTCTTCGTCTGGCAGGGGAGCAGGAGCTTCCCAGGCAGGGGCTCCAACTCCGTCCTCCTCTTCAGGGGACCCAGCCTCAATAACCGGATCCAGGAAAGGACAAGGTCGCAGTTTACTCCGATGTAACGTGCGTAGACGCCGAGTTCCGTCAGTAGACTCCACTTGGTATACTGGACCACCCAGGGACAAGCGACGGCCAACAAGGTATGGGGTAACCTCCCACCGTTCTGACAGTTTTCCCCCCGGGCGGACCTCTCGCACCAACACCCGCTGGCCCACGGCCAGCGGCCCAGGTTCGTGGAACCTCGCAGGTGGATGTTGGTGGTCCGCAGTAAGCCTTCTAGCCAGCTCATGGGCCGTCTTCAACCGTAGTCGGTGTTCCTCGACCCATTCGGCAGGGGCTAGGGGCATTTCCTCTTCGGTCCCGGACAGTTGTAAGTCGTGCGCCTCCCGCCCTGGTCGACCGAACAACAAAAAAAAGGGGAAAACCCAGTGGTGTGATGAACTCTGTTGTTATAAGTCCAGACCAGTTCCTGTACATGTTCGGGCCATCGCTGCTTCTCAGCTCGTTCCAACACGCGGAGCATCTGCAGCAGAGTCCGGTTAAACATCTCGCAGGCTCCATTTCCCTGCGGGTGGTAAGGCGTCGTACGGGACTTTTGAACGCCATAAAGCTGGCAGAGGCGTTCCATCAGCTGCCCCTGGAAACAGGCCCCTTGGTCCGAATGGATCCACTCGGGGCAACCTTACTGCCGAATGAAATGCTCAATGATCGCTCGTGTTGCTGACTCCGCAGTTTGGTTTCGGGTCGGGACCACTACCGTGAACTTAGTGAAATGGTCGGTCATCACCAGGGCATACTGGTGTCCACTAACTGACACCCCGATCAACACGTAGTCAATCATCATCATCTCCAACGGCTGACTGGTCCGGATCGTCTGGATGGGCACATGCTGTTCCTGTGGCTTAACTACCGCACACCTCCTGCACTCTCGACACACCTGGTCCACGACCGCTTGCAGCCGGGGGGCGAAATATTGGCGTCTCAACCAATGGTATGTCTTATGGGGTCCCAAATGGGCCCCCTGCTTGTGCGCCTCTTCCACCAATGACCGCACCCGGACTTCCGGCACCACCACCTGCTCAACAGTACGCATTTCCTGCTCCAAATAGCATTGCCTCCGCAGGGTACCAGCACAGACCCGCAATTGGTCCCAACGACGCACCACCTTCCTACAGAACCCGGTCAGCCCATCCTGCTCCCTTCGAGATGGCAGATGACCCCTCTGTATCCACTGTCGAATGAGCTCCAATCCTTCGTCAGCCTGTTGTTCCTGTGCCCAGTCCATTTCCGTGTACCTGAGTAAGGCAGTCTGGGCGTTCTGATGACACAACTCTCTGCCAACGGCCTGCCGCACACGAGTTAGATCCGGCATTTCTTCTCCACAGTCGTCTTCTTCCTCACCAGGCTCTGGGGTTTCCACTGGGAAGCGAGACAGGGCATCCGCGTTGGTATTACTCTTCCCTGAACGATAACGAATCTTGTAGGAGAACTTGGCCAACCTGGCCACCCACCGTTGCTCTAGGGCACCCAACTTGGCAGTCTCCAGGTACGCCAAGGGGTTGTTGTCTGTAAAGATGTCCACGTGAGCGGCGGTCAAGTATTCTGCAAATTTCTCGGTTACGGCCCACACCACCGCCAGCAATTCCAGCTTGAAGAAACTGTAGTTGTCTGGGTTCCTCTCGGTCTCTCGCAAGCTACGACTGCCGTAAGCAATCACCCGCTCCTGTCCATCCTGAACTTGAGCCAAGACCGCACCCAACCCCTGCAGACTTCCATCCGTGTATAAAATGAAGGGCTTCTCAAAATCTGCGTACCCCAACACCGGAACTTCCGTGAGACTTTCTTTCAGTCAGTTAAAGGCCAGGTTCTGCGCTTCTCCCCATGTCTCCAGGGTGGCTTTCTTCATGGTCGCAATCTCTCGAAGCAAGGCATGTAAGGGTTCCGCGATCCGGGCAAAATCTTTGATGAAGCGTCAGTAATACCCCACCAAACCCAGGAATGCCCGCAGCTCCGTGACAGTGGTGGGCACCTTCCACTCCTGAACTGCCGCCACCTTGCTGGGGGTTGGGTATACCCCATCGCGGGACACCACATGCCCGAGGTACTCCAAACTGGATTTCAACAGATGGCACTTCCGGGGCTTGAGCTTCAGACCATACTCTCCCAACCGCTGGAGGACCATGTCGAGTCGAGCAAAGTGTTCCTCCAAGGTCGCTGCAAACACGATGCTGTCGTCCAGGTAAATCAGCAAGGCCTCAAAATTCAAATCTCCAAAACACCTTTCCATCATCCGTTGGAACGTGGCGGGCGCATTGTTCAACCCAAATGGCATGCGACAAAATTCGAACAATCCCATGGGAGTAACAAACGCGGTCTTCTCCCTATCCTGTAGGGCCACCGGTACTTGCCAGTATCCACTGGCCAGGTCTAAGGTTGAAAAGAATTTTGCATTGCCCAATGCGGCTAACGACTCCTCGATCCTAGGGAGAGGGTAAGCATCCCGGACGGTGCAACTATTCAACTTCCGATAGTCCACACAGAAACGGATGGTTCCATCCTTCTTTCGGACTAGAACTATGGGTGCAGCCCATGGACTCTTACTCTCCTGGATCACGTGATTGTCCAGCATCTGACGCAGCATCGTCTTTACTTCTTGATACAGACGGGGTGGTATCGGCCGATACCGTTCTCGAACAGGGGGGGCATCTCCGGTGCGAATCTCATGTTGCAGGTCCTCCGTGTACCCGAAATCCTCCTCATGCTGCGAGAACACTTTCTGCCGATTCCAGAGCATCTGGTCCAGCTTGGCTACGTCCCCGGCCGCGCATTCTTCCAGCGACACGTCCATCTGTGTTCGGATAACCGTACCGTTCCACTCGGGGCTGGCCCCTTCTAGCTCTTCCACTCGAACGGACAACGCCCATGCTTCTGAAGCCTCCGGCTGTAGGGAGAGTTTTCGCATCCCCTGAATACTACCTTCATGAATCGCCACCACCTGAGCGATGACTGTTCCCGCCGGGATTCGACAAAGCTGGTTGGTGAGGTTACAGAGACGGACGGAGACCTTTCCCCCGGTCACCACCAACATGGTGCGCGCCACCATCACCCCAGACCCTACCCCTAACACATCTGTTGGCTCTACCATTACCTCCATGCCATTTAGGCTCTGGTGAGTCCGTACCTCCAGAGGGATAAGGGTCTCTTGACGAGGGGGTAACTCCAGGCGCTGGTGGTGACCAATCTTCAAAAGACCCAGGTGTTCATCGATAGCCCCTAGGCCCCTGGCCCCTTGTTGTCGTCCCACATGTTGGAGAGCTTGCTGGACCGGACGCCGAACCTCCAGACTCTTCCAATATCGTGGTCCATTTTCCTGGAATAGTAGCTGATCGAGGTGTCGGAGTACATTCATCCCGAGGATCACCGGGCCATGGCTCAGTCCCAGGCTACTAACTACCAGCAGCCCCTTCCTACCCAGGTCTTGACCACAAACTTCCATCTCCATCCATACCACCCCCGCCACGGGGATAGGCAAGTTATTAGCCGCCGTGAGGGTAATGAAGCTCTCGGACACCTCACTCTTGAGATGAGCGTAGTGTTCCAAAAAACAGGCCTCAGACATGGTGGATACCTGAGAGCCGGTATCCAACAGGCAGGACTGATCTTTCCCGCCAAGGCGGCTGACTACTATGGGACACTCTCCTACCAATTCAGCCTGTTCGTTAATCGCTGACTTCCCCTCATCGCTCTCCCTCACGGGTGGTCCCGTTACCGCGAGGGAGGTCAGTTTAACTGTGCCTCCGGGATCGCTTCGGTACAGGTTCGGGCAATATGCCCGTACCGATGGCAGCGGTAACAACGAGGGCACCGGCCCTCTCCAGGACGGCTATCGGGTCCCGTGCTCCGTCCACGGGGCCGTCTGGTGTCCCTCTCTCGGGACCTGGACTCCGTACCCTGGTGGTCCCGCCGGTACACCTCATCCCGCAGTTGGGCGACCTCTTCCCTCATCTCTTTGGTCACCCGGAGGAAGATTTCTTTTAGATCTTGCACACAGGTTTCTAATGGGTTGGTCTCCTTGCTAGCCACTGGCGCGGACACCGGTTGCACCCATTGGGGAAACACAGCGTGGGGTCCGTAATTGGCATTGCGGTCCCTGGCTACGGCGTCAATTTCTACCTGATGGAAGGTCAAGATGTCATCCTGGGATATCTTATCCAGCATGACCTGCCTCAAGGGCACATTCCTGAGTCCCATGGCGAACTGATCCCGTAATATCTGACTAGTGTTGGTGAGCGCCCCAAACCCATCGGGATCCTTTCGACGCACTTCTCCCATCATCTCCTGGAGTGCGTTGGCGTACTGGGGTATGGACTCGTCCTCCCTCTGGAACCGGCCAAACAGACGCTGCCGGAGGGTTCCCACCGAGGAGGTGTCCCCGTAGATGTCTCCCAGTATAGTGTAGATCTCCTCCAGTTCCTCGCATTCATCTTCGGGTCGTAAAAGGATCGTCCGACGAGCCTCGCCTTCCGGGGAATTCAGGGCGAGGGGCACTTGCAGGTCGTCGGGCACCCGGTAGATAAGGAAAGTCGCCTCTAGTCGGGCCTTCCAATCCTCCAAGGTCATATTACGCCCGTTGTACCGGGGTAGGTGGTCGAGGGCTGGTCCGACGTTGAGTCGACGTGATGACCTTCGTCGCTCGTCGTCCGATCCCCTCTGGGCCACCTGAGTGGAACTGGCGTCTGAGCCTCTCCGAGCGGATCGTTTTGGCTCATCTCCCCACGTCTTCTCGGCTGCGGGGTGTGACTGATCGTCGTCCATCCTGCCGACTACGCCAAGTGTAACAGGCCTAGACGATGATGTAGTGCCTGCTGCCGTGCAGGTGTCGTCACTCCACCCACCTGTGCAACTCCCATCACAGACGATGCCCAGAAGCGTCAGGGGACTCCGCCTTCCGGACCAATCACCAGCGTGAACACCTCCTTGCAGTGGGTGATGCAGAACCTAGAAAGAAGGAACGAACCGGTTGAGACGTGCGTATCGACCTCCGTCCGGAGTACGGGGCACGTCAGCGGTAGCAGCAACCTTCACCGGCTTGGCGGAAGGTCATCACTGGCCAGCAGGCCTCAGCTACCCAGTTCTCACACACTCGCACTCTCGCACGTTGTGTGGTGAGGGGGGGAGGTCCTCACGTCCGTGAGCAAACCCCCGACCGGTATACGGGGGCGATGACAAAACAGACACAGAGTAATACTCACTCCCAACTTGCTGGTCACCTTGATTGTCGCACCTCTCTGCTCCTGTTGGGGCAAGAAGAGCAGCCTCCCTAACTGCAGGCTACACTAACGGCTAACAACAACTACAGCCAACTACGCCTGCCTGAACAAACAGTCTTCGACAACTGAGGCTACTGGTTCTATTCCGAACTAGCAGAGACCGGACTAATTAAACACATTCACTAACCAACAAGCCAGTAGAATAATTCCCCGGCCCAACAGGTTACCCCGAATAACCAGTTCTACCTACCAGATGCTGGTCACTGGCCACTGCCTTTCGCTCTCAACGGAGAACGGGAATGGGGGTCCAGAGCAGGCGGTTGCCCACTCCAGACGATCGGGAGATAGCGACGTGTGGGACGGGAACGTTACTCCACACTTCCGAATCCCCTGGAGTATACACCGCGTGGAGCCGGTCGACTCCTAGCACCGGCCACGGATCCCTCGGAAGCTGCCGCACAGCCCACTTCCAGCCGATCCTGGCCGGTCCGCACAAAATCGCCCCGGGTACCGTATGATGCAGTAGGCCTGGACACCAGGCCGGAGGCCTGGGTAATGGGGCACAGGCCGGAGGCCTGGGTAATGGGGCACAGGCAGGAGGCCTGCCTACCGTGGGCACAGGCCGAGGGGGCCTGATTATCCCCGCAGGCCTAGCGCCTGTCCCTGGTGCTCTAGGGTGGACTAGAGGTAGGTGGAGGTGGCCCAAGGCCGCCTACCTGTCTCGGAGGGAGAGGCTGCAGCGGGGAGCTTCGTTAGCTCTTTTGCTCTCCACACGCTGCAGCACTCTCCGCCGGACTTCTGCCGCTGGGCGCCATCCTCCGCCGACGTCTTCCTCCTCTTCTTTCTCTCCGCCGATGCTGTAGGCTCTTGCTCCGCCGCCGCTGCCGCCGGATCTCCTGTCTTCTGCGGGAGCTCTTCTTTCTTCCTCAGGAGCTCTTCGTTCTTCTCCGTCCGGCGCCCGACTGACTGTTCCCGCTCCGCAGCATCTCTTATATGATGCTGGGAGTGGGCGGAGCTATGACGTGGCGAGCTCCGATTGGCTCGCCGCGGCGAGCTACGATTGGCCCGCCGCGCCGTCTTCCTATTGGCGGCCAAGGCGCGAGCCCTGATTGGCTCGCGCTTGGCGCGCCATTCAACTTATGGCGATGTGATTGGAGGGGCTTGAATCCTTACGGATGCAAGCCCCTCCAGGCTGGGGCCTGCCCGCCGCCGCGCCGAGGACCGTCGTGTCGCCGTCCGCCGCGACGCACGGGGGAAGGGGGCAACCCCCTTCACATAAGCAACAGGATTGATGACTTGTTCAATTTTAAAAGGACCGATGTAACGAGGAGCAAATTTCATGCTGGGAACTCTCAACCTCAAATTCTTCGTGGACAACCATACTTGATCACCCACCTTGAGAGCAGGAACCGCTCTACGCTTCCTATCGGCAAACTTCTTGTACCTAAATGAGGCTTTAAGCAGGGCTGCGCGGACATTCTTCCAGTTGTTTGAAAACTGACGCAAGGTGACATCCACTGCTGGAACAGAAGTTGCTGGAAGCGGTTGGAATTCTGGAACCTTAGGGTGAAATCCATAGTTGATGAAGAATGGTGTTGAGGAGGATGAGGAATGGTATTGATTGTTGTGGCTAAACTCAGCCCAAGGAAGGAGTTGAACCCAGTCATCTTGGGAGGAAGACACATAAATGCGGAGGAAGGCCTCCAAGTCCTGATTCACCCTCTCGGTTTGACCATTGGTCTGAGGATGGTAAGCTGTAGAAAACTTTAACTTGACTTGGAGGGCTTGACACAAACTTCGCCAAAATTTGGCTACAAATTGTACTCCACGATCGGAGATGATCTCTTCAGGAAGACCGTGAAGTCGGAAGATCTCTTGGATAAACACTTGGGCCAACTTGGAAGCTGACGGAAGACCGGTGAGGGGTATGAAATATGCCATCTTGGTGAACCGGTCAACTACCACCCAGATGGTATTAAACTTATTGCATATAGGCAGATCTGTAACAAAGTCCATCGACAAATGGGTCCACGGTCGACTGGGAACAGATATTGGAATCAGTTGCCCCGCAGGAGACTGGCGGGGAACTTTGTGTTGGGCACACTTTGGGCAAGAGGCAATAAACTCCTTGACGTCCTTCTTCAGAGTTGGCCACCAGTAGGACCTAGAGATAAACTCGAGGGTTTTCTGAATGCCTGTATGTCCGGCAAAACGGGAAGCATGGGCCCAATGCATGAGCTTCTTCCTTAACACCGGCTTCACAAAACTTTTCCCTGGTGGGGGCGTAGAGTCCATCCCTACCGTGGAGAATGCCAACGGATTAATAATAGGATGCTTGTCTGAAGACTCTGACTTGTTTTCTTGCTCCCAAGAGCGGGAAAGGGCATCGGCCTTGCGATTCTGAGAGCCCGGACAGAACTGGAGTTTAAAGTCGAACCTGGAAAAGAAAAGTGCCCATCTGGCCTGACGGGGGTTAAGACATTGTGCGCCTTTCAGGTATAAAAGATTCTTGTGGTCGGTAAGTATCGTGATTGAATGAGAAGCTCCCTCCAACAGATATCTCCACTCCTCAAGAGCGAGCTTGATGGCTAGCAACTCCTGGTCGCCAATGGCATAGTTGCGCTCAGCTGGGGAGAACTTCCGGGAGAAGAAACTGCAGGGATGTAGATTGCCATCTTTAGCCCTCTGGGATAACACCGCTCCTACTCCAACGGAGGAGGCATCCACCTCTAAGATGAAAGAAGAGTCGGTGTCGGGCTGTTTCAGAACTGGTGCAGAGATGAAACGTTGTTTTAGAAGATGAAAAGCTTGCGTAGCTTCTTCAGACCACTTGGACGGGTTAGCACCCTTCTTGGTTAATGCAGTGATAGGCGCCACAATGGTGGAAAAGTCTTGTATGAACTTTCTGTAATAATTGGCGAACCCTAAGAACCTCTGGACCCCTTTGAGGGTTAAGGGTATCGGCCAATTCTGGATTGCTTGTAGTTTCTCAGGATCCATCGCTAGTCCGGAACCGGACACAATGTAACCTAGGAACGGAATGGATTTAACTTCAAAGACACATTTCTCCAATTTGCAATAGAGATGATTGACACGGAGACGGGACAGAACCTCCTTTACCCAGAAACGATGTTCCTCTAGATTATTGGCAAAGATGAGGATATCATCTAGATAAACCACGACATGGCGGTATAAGATGTCTCTGAAGATCTCATTCACGAAATGCTGGAAGACAGCTGGAGCGTTGCTCAATCCGAAGGGCATGACGAGGTACTCATAATGTCCATCACGGGTGTTAAAAGCGGTCTTCCACTCGTCACCCTCACGGATCCGGATGAGATTGTAGGCACCCCTCAAATCCAACTTTGTAAAGATGGTTGCTCCGCTGACTCTATCGAAGAGCTCTGTAATCAAAGGTAAAGGATACCGGTTCTTGACGGTAATGTCGTTCAGACCTCTGTAATCGATGCACGGTCGCAGACCACCGTCCTTCTTCTTAACGAAGAAGAAGCCTGCGCCAGCTGGAGAAGAAGAAGGTCGGATAAAACCTTTCGCCAGGTTCTCTTTGATGTACTCCTCCATGGAGTGCGTCTCAGGCAGAGACAACGGGTAAGTTCGGCCTCGAGGTGGAACCTTCCCTGGAATGAGATCAATTGGGCAGTCCCATTCTCTATGAGGAGGAAGGATATCAGCAGAAGCCTTACTGAACACGTCCGTGTAGTCTTGATATGGAGGAGGTGGAACATCAGACGACCTGGGGAAAGAACAAACAGGAAGCACTTTGGACAAACAAGTCTTAGCACAGGAGGGACCCCATGCTAGTATTTGCGTAGTCGTCCAGTCAATCAACGGATTGTGGAGACAGAGCCATGGAAGGCCCAAAACCACTGGATGTGTGGCTCTTGGAATCACTAGGAAGGAAATAAATTCTGCATGAAGAACTCCCACTCTAAGACGAACTGGTAGAGTCCTTAGAGAAATAACTGCGTCGAAAATCTTGCTGCCATCTACTGCAGTTAAGGAGATGGACGAAGGAAGTCTCTCGGTGGGTAGGGACCACCGTTTAACATAAGCTTCGGTTATGAAATTCCCAGCTGCTCCGGAATCAAGGAGGGCAATGACGTTCCTGTAACGTTGAGCAATTTGGAGCGAGACTGGGAGATTACAATCATGAGGAGATGGAGAGGAGATCATTACTCCTAGCCGGCCCTCTCCTTGGCGAGCTAGGATTTGGAGTTTCCCGGACGTTTGGGACAGGCATTGATAATGTGAGACGGAGCTGGGCTCATCCTTGGATGGAGACGGTTGACGAAGAGGAGGAGCAGAAGATTTTGGAGCAGACGATCTTCCTCGCTCGGTTGCTCTCTCTCTAAAACGTAGATCAACCTTCGTGCAAAGAGAAATTAGCTCATCCAACTTAGAGGGCAAGTCTCTGGTAGCTAACTCATCCTTGATGCGTTCTGATAAGCCATGCCAGAATGCAGCATACAGGGCCATGCCAGTTCGG
Organism: Pseudophryne corroboree; assembly: GCF_028390025.1. Taxonomy (NCBI): domain Eukaryota; kingdom Metazoa; phylum Chordata; class Amphibia; order Anura; family Myobatrachidae; genus Pseudophryne; species Pseudophryne corroboree. The sequence continues at coordinate 878,086,553 of NC_086445.1, forward strand.
ATGCCAGGATTTTGAACTGTATGAGATACTGTCCCACAGTACGTGTTCCCTGGCGTAATCGGAGAATCTCAGATGAAGCAGAGGTTACCCGGCCTGGCTCGTCGACGATGTTCCTAAATGTTGCCACAAAGTCCATATAGGAGGACAGCAGGGGATCAGAATTCTCCCATAAAGGTGATGCCCAGTCAAGGGCTGAGCCACTGAGAAGGGAAATGATCTAGGCAATTTTAGTACGGTCGCTGGGGAAATTGCCAGGCTGAAGCTCAAAGTGGATTTCGCATTGGTTAAGAAATCCCCTGCAGAACCTTGGAGATCCGTCAAATTTTGCTGGCGTTGGGAGATGAAGACGTGGAATGGAAATGGGTAAGGTGGGTGGGGTTACAGCTGGTGTCATTGTTGTGGATGCACCGGACGTGCCAGGTCCACGGAGGGTCGTTTGAATCCCGTCCAGCCGCGTAGAGAGATCCTGGAGACAGCGGATGATGTGGCCTTGTGCAGCCTCCTGATGTTCAAGTCGGGCTGCCAGTTCTTGCATCGGCCTGGCCGCTTGATCCTGGTCGCCGGCTGGATTCATATGGTCAGTGCTTACTGTCACAACTGAGGGTTTTGGCTGACAGGAGAAAGCCTCAGTTGTAGGGGCTGAGAGGAACTTAAACCGGGGAAGTTTAATCAGACCCCTGGACTTGTAAGTGTTAAAAGGAAACCCGAAGGTGTGACCATGACAACCAGGTAAAAGTCAAAATAAAAGTTTATTAACAGACTCCGTGTAAACAAACAGCATTCAAGGAAAATAATGGCAATGATAAATAATATGATTCCTGGAGCACTCTGACCATGAAATGGTTACACAGGACACTGGTAGGTAAGAACAGCTGTTACAGTCCTTAGATGGAATAACCTTACCAGGCCTGGCTGTAGTAGTGAAGATATCCAAGGAACATGCCAGTAGATGGAACAGATGAAGTTGGTAACTTGAATCAGCTGTTGTAATTGCTGGATGGAACCAGCCAGGTGGTAAGACACGGAGTGGATGTGGAATGGAATCAGCCAGATGATAAAGTCACTGAATGAATGCTGGGTGGAACCAGCCAGGTGATGAAACACGGAGTAAATATAGTAAGATGCTAGGGAGCGTGGAAACAGAGGAATTGAAGGATGATTACCAGTGGTAGTGGATACTGCTGGAAGCAGATGAAATAGCTGGAAGCTGGAAACTGGATCAGCCACGGAGGACTGCAGAGTCAGGCTGCACCGCAGGATGGTAGGCAGGTGCGGGTCTCTTTGGTGGATGCTGGAGACAGGAGCTGGAACCTGGAAACACAACCACAGGAGAGAGACTGGAACAAGGTATGACAAACAAAGCACTGACGATTTCCTGGCCCAGGCACAGGATACTTATACCTGCAGGAATGCAGGCATTGGCTGGGCAATTATGCAGATTTCCAGAGGCAGTGGATTGGAGGAACTGAGACATGTGATTGGATCCAACATGGCTGCGCCCATGTTAGAACTTGGAGGGAAAGCTAGTTTGGAAATCATGTGGAAACATAGCAGTAATGGCGGCGCCGTCCGCAGAGGACAGGAGACGCCAGATTGACAAGTGTATGCTGAGACTCGTGGATGACAGCGGAGGCCGCGGCAGACATGAAGCACCACTCTGACAACCTGCAACTATAAAACAGGAGCGGCGGCGGAAGCCGCGGAGGACAGGAGACGCCATGCAGGATTCAAACATGGTGGCGCTGTGACAGCGTCTCAGCGTGACAGGAGGGATATGCAGCATGTAGAGACAGATGGGATCCGGCCTTGGAACGCTGAGCCAGCCTCAGGAGACATCTGAAAGGCAAGTAATGGCGTCCAGATACCCGGATCGTGACAGTATAATCCCCATGGTCCTTACGGAGTCCCCAGCATCCACTAGGACGTTAGAGAAAATAAGATTTTACTTACCGGTAAATCTATTTCTTGTAGTCCGTAGTGGATGCTGGGCGCCCGTCCCAAGTGCGGACTTCTTCTGCAATGCTTGTATATAGTTATTGCTTCAATAAGGGTTATGTTATGGTTGCATCAGGGTTGGACCTGATGCTCTGTTGTTGTCATACTGTTGACTGGTTGTTATAAACTCATGTTATACGGTGTGATTGGTATGGCTGGTATGAATCTTTCCCTGGATTACCAAAATCCTTTCCTTGTACTGTCAGCTCTTCTGGGCACAGTTTCTCTAACTGAGGTCTGGAGGAGGGGCATAGAGGGAGGAGCCAGAGCACACCAGAACCTAAATTCTTTCTTAAAGTGCCCATGTCTCCTGCGGAGCCCGTCTATCCCCATGGTCCTAACGGAGTGCCCAGCATCCACTACGGACTACGAGAAATAGATTTACCGGTAAGTAAAATCTTATTTTTACGTCTTTGCATGATGTGTGCTGTTTGTGGGACTAGTGTTTTGTTAAGTGCCATACTGTCTGCCACTGCAGTCTCACTCCTAGATGGGCCAGGTGTTTGTGCCGGACACTTTTGTCGCTTAGCTTAGTCATACAGCTACCTCATTGCACCTCTTTTACTTCTTTGCATGATGTGTGCTGTTTGGGGACTAGTTTTCTTTAAGTGCCATCCTATCTGCCACTGCAGTGCCACTCCTAGATGGGCCAGGTGTTTGTGCCGCACACTTGTGTCGCTTAGCTTAGTCATGCAGCCACCTCAGTGCAACCTTTTGGCCTAAAAACAATATTGTGAGGTGTTCAGGATAGACTGGAACTGAGTGGATATGAATGTTATTGATGTTAATAATACCGTAGGATCAAAATGACCCCCCAAATTCTGTGATTTTAGCTATTTTTTTTTTTTTTTTAAATCAACCAGATTCAAAACCAAAACCCGAAAAGTGCCCGCGGCATATCTCTACTTATTAACAGGTCATCATATGGTTATAACCAGGATATTACATATGCTCTTCCCCTTTCTCATTGACTTGGCTGAGCACAGCACCTAACCCATAATAAGAGGTATCAGTCTGTGCTACAAACATCCTTTTGAAATCTTTTGAACTCTTAGACTTACTGTAGCAGATATTTTGAAGGTGAAATTAAGAGTCAGGTATTTTCGATCTATGGAATGACAATCAGGTGTGAGTTTACATTCATTCCACATCCCCGTTTTTGCAGGAGTGTGTATCCCTTTATGAAGTTTATCCCATCATGGAGCACCAAAATCTATATTCGCTTACCAAAAAAAATAAGCTTGGGCTGGCTCTGGCCTCTGATAGCTTTTTCTAAAAACCTTTGAAAAAGCTATGAGTTGGCTCAGTGAAACGAGTTAGTGTGTGGCCATCACTGCCTCCACTTTTTTATTGGACTTGCAGAGTTCATCTAAGGTGCCTGAATGAAACCTCTGGATTTATTCAGCTTTACAACTGCATTTTGGACCACCAAGTGCTGTTTAATACATTCTGGACCCACCCAGCCCGGTATACCAACATCCTATGAAGAACCCAAATTGTGGATGTGGTGATTCCTGATATTTATTAAATGTGTATTTTTATCCAATCCCGTAGAGACACCGTGTATGGCTGGAATAACCCAGCTGACCTTAGGCAAGATGTCGGCCCGCTTTCTGCGCCGTACTGCAGCTACAGGCGAATCCTGACATAACAGCTAGCTGACATACGCAAGTCCATAAATTATCAGCACCAGGTAGAGTAAGAAGGTTTAAGTAGCTATTTTGTGACAGCAGCTTTTCTGGTGTACATCGGAGCGAGTAAGCTAAGCCACGAGTTCTATGAATTATGGTATGAGACTAGATGGTCTCACCATGGTCATATGCAGTAATACCAGTCAAGTAATACCAGCCCAGTAAAAAAAAATTGCATGTCAGCAGCTCTGGAGAAGAACTGCTTTTGAAATGAATCCATATGTTTGGTGTCTGGTGGTTATTAGTAATATAGATCTAGGAGACCGCCACTGATGCATTTGTAGAGTCTTCGCACCTTATGTTTTCTATTTTTAATTATATGCTCTGATTGTAAATATCTTTACACATGGGCAGCAACTTTGGTGAGGAGGTTTTTCAAGATTAAATAGTTTTTTTTGTGAATTACACAAGCAGAATAATGTGACATTGGTTGATAGCCAATCAAATATAGGGAAAGTGTGATAAATCAATGATTTCCACACTCATGTCTCTGTCTCAGATCATGGGGTAAATGTAATAGCCTGCAAACTGCACCTGGATTTGTCTTTTTAATGATTGCTACTTTAAAACACTGGGCAGACTCACACAGAAGATGTATTACAGTACATATACCCCTTATTTCTCTGTCTCTAACATCAGAATTTATCTGTGATTCTCATGTCTGGGTTTTATCTTTCTGTCACTCATATTCTGGTTTCTCTCTGTCAGATCCACTTTTACCCCTATATCTCTCAGATCAGGATGGATGTATCTCTCAATTTGCTTCCAAATGCTGGAAAGCGGACAAAAAGAGTTGTTCAGACAACTTTCTTAAACAGACATAACCAATTTGTCTGAATAACCGTTTCTGTCCATTTTCCAGTGTCTGGGAGCAAACGGTTGATTGTCATTTGCTCCCATGGATTACAAGATTCTCATTAAAAAAATTGCTTAATTGTTGGCTAATCTGTACTTGGGGGAAAAAAGTATAAAACCCTGACGTTTGCACGCAGACCCGTGCAGTCTCTGTGCCTGAAATTATAATTTTGTGAAGTCTGGGTTTATACATTTTTTTCACAAGTTTTTTATATTTCTGTTTTTAAGAAAAAGGTTTTACTCTGTGAATAATGGCCAAACAAACCTCTGAATAAAAGAGGATAACCACTTCATAATGTGTTAATGTCAAAGGGAATAGTTTTTAGTAACGATACAATTAACAGGTTATTTTCTAGTATAGTATATGGCCTACACCTGCAGGAAATTATATATAATTATACTGGAGGTTGCAGTTTTGTCTTATCATTGTGTCCGGTTGTAAAGCGCAACGGAATTTGCTGCGCTATATAAGAAACTATTGCTAAATAATAAATAGTGTATGAGGTGCAGGCCCGCCATCAGGGTGGTGCTGCGGGCACAACTGTCCCGGGCCCTGGAGAGGAGAGGGCCTAGGCCGCTCATGCCGCCATCCGCCCCCCTCAATGCTCTGACCACTTTTCATCCAAGTTCTGTCACTGTCACAGGAGGGGGGGTATGGGTCGTTGGGACCGACCCAACTTAAGTCGACACTCATTAGGTCGACCACTGAAGGTCGACATTGCCGTTAGGTCGACATGCATTAGGTCAACATGTGCTAGGTCGACAGGTCAAAAGGTCGACATGAGGTTTTTTTACTGTTTTTGGTGTCCTTTTCTCCGTAAAGTGACGGGGAACCCATATAAGTGCACTGTGTCCCCTCGCATGGTTCGCTTCACTCGCCATGCTTCAGTCAAGGTGCCTCGCTTCGCTCGGCACAGATTATCGTTCCAGTTGTAGTCCACGTGGATCGTTAAGTATGAAAAATCCCCAAAATTTGAAAAACTTATGTCGACCTTTTGACCTGTCGACCTAGTTTCTTGAGGAAGTCCCAAGGCATTGTGGGACGAAAAGCATTGATGCCACACTCCTGAAGTACCCTTGCACTGGTGTACCATTACGGGAATCAGCACACTGAATTACCGCTTGTCACTATCCCGCTGCTGTATTCATTGAGTGAGGTGCCGTGCCACTGCAGCCGCAGACTACTACATCACTGCCGTCATTGGGCTGTTAACAAACGGAGCGAACGGAGCCCTCCTGGTGAGCGCACTTTATATGTGATCTATCCTACCCCTCTGGACATTCTATCCCAGTACACATCACCCGGGGCGGTGACAGCCTCACCACCGGGTGAGAAGGGCAAAAAGACGCTACATCAGCAAGAGGGAACAGCGGTAACTATACAGCAGCATTTATATTACCTGTTTAAAATTTATACATTGTAGCCGGGACGCCGGCATACAAAATAACCATATCCTGTGTGGACCAGGTGCAAAGGACATTTCTCTAACGTCCTAAGTGGATGCTGGGGACTCCGTAAGGACCATGGGGGATTAGCGGCTCCGCAGGAGACTGGGCACAACTATAAAGAAAGCTTTTCGACTACTGGTGTGCACTGGCTCCTCCCACTAAGACCCTCCTCCAGACCTCAGTTAGATTCTTGTGCCCGGCCGAGCTGGATGCACACTAGGGGCTCTCCTGAGCACCTAGAAAGAAAGTATATTTAGGTTTTTTATTTTCAGTGAGATCTGCTGGCAACAGACTCACTGCAGCGAGGGACTAAGGGGAGAAGAAGCGAACCTACCTAACAGGTGGTAGTTTGGGCTTCTTAGGCTACTGGACACCATTAGCTCCAGGGGGATCGACCGCAGGACCCGACCTTGGTGTTCGTTCCCGGAGCCGCGCCGCCGTCCCCCTTACAGAGCCAGAAGCACGAAGAAGGTCCGGAAAATCGGCGGCAGAAGACTTCAGTCTTCACCAAGGTAGCGCACAGCACTGCAGCTGTGCGCCATTGCTCCTCATGTACACCTCATACTTCGGTCACTGATGGGTGCAGGGCGCTGGGGGGGGGGCGCCCTGAGGGCAATAAATAACACCTTGGCTGGCAAAATATACATCATATATAGTCCCAGAGGCTATATAGATGTAAAATCACCCCTGCCAGTATCACAGAAAAAGCGGGAGAAAGTCCGCCCAAAAGGGGGCGGGGCTTCTCCCTCAGCACACTGGCGCCATTTTTCCCTCACAGTTCCGCTGGAAGGAAGCTCCCTGGCTCTCCCCTGCAGTCTGAGAATACTACAGACGGGTAAAAAAGAGAGGGGGGGCACTAAATTTAGGCGCAGTATAGATATATATATATATATATGACAAGAATTACTCTCCCACTGCGCTATTTCAAATAAAACACTAAAATTAATTAATTATATGGCTGCCTGTATCCTCTAAGTTCCCTGTTAGGAGGAACTAAATGTGTGAAAATATGAAACGAAATAGAGGAGATGGCGCCAAGGGAGTTATATCAACGCCCTACCTAAAAACGGACCCTTACAGAACTCTCCGGATAAATTACGTCAGATAACAAATACTAACATAAAAATTTATTAAAACAACATATAAACCCGACACAAATGTTCATAAGTATACAGAGTTGATACATTTACATTTGTCGCACAATTTGAACAATCAGTTTGTAGTGATGAGGAAAAAGCGTAGATATATCACTACGATTTCCTCCTTCTCCTTATTGTAGATTCGGAGGTAACATCAGATAATAGATAGATAAATAACCCAACGCGTTTCGTCTTGTTCCAAGACTTCATCAGGGGTAAAATCTCTTCATTTCAGAACATATTGTCAGCACATAAAAGGTCATTCAAAGATGTATGAACAACGTTTCAATATTTCAATGGGACTTGATTGACACAGCGAGGACCATACCTCATATATCATCAGCTTGAGTCTGACATTCAGATATTGACAGCCAAGTCTCATTATACAGAGACTTGGCTGTCAGCACTGCACCACTGGAGGGTCTACCACGTGTTCTAAATTGGTTAGACATTATACCCATTTGAATTGCCTTCACTCCTGAGTCTCTGAGTGTCTGGTTCAAGCTGCTGACCGACGAGGTTCCTTATGCTTGCGAACCAGTTAGATTCTATACACATATGAATCTTCCCCATATTCGAATATCTGAATGTCAGACTCAAGCTGATGATATATGAGGTATGGTCCTCGCTGTGTCAATCAAGTCCCATTGAAATATTGAAACGTTGTTCATACATCTTTGAATGACCTTTTATGTGCTGACAATATGTTCTGAAATGAAGAGATTTTACCCCTGATGAAGTCTTGGAACAAGACGAAACGCGTTGGGTTATTTATCTATCTATTATCTGATGTTACCTCCGAATCTACAATAAGGAGAAGGAGGAAATCGTAGTGATATATCTACGCTTTTTCCTCATCACTACAAACTGATTGTTCAAATTGTGCGACAAATGTAAATGTATCAACTCTGTATACTTATGAACATTTGTGTCGGGTTTATATGTTGTTTTAATAAATTTTTATGTTAGTATTTGTTATCTGACGTAATTTATCCGGAGAGTTCTGTAAGGGTCCGTTTTTAGGTAGGGCGTTGATATAACTCCCTTGGCGCCATCTCCTCTATTTCGTTTCATATATATATATATATATATATATATATGTAATATATATAAAAAAAGCAGCTATAGGGAAAACACTCATTGATAGTGGGATCCCAGTGTTATATAGCGCTCTGGTGTGTGCTGGCATACTCTCTCTCTGTCTCCCCAAAGGGCTTTGTGGGGTCCTGTCCTCTGTCAGAGCATTCCCTGTGTGTTTGCGGTGTGTCAGTACGGCTGTGTCGACATGTTTGATGAGGAGGCTGAGCAGATGCCTGTAAATGTGATGTCACCCCCTGCGGGGTCGACACCTGAGTGGATGGTGCTGTGGAAGGAATTACGTGATAGTGTCGACTCCTTACATAAAAGGTTTGACGACATACCTAATGTGGGACAGCCGGCTTCTCAGCCTGTGCCTGCCCAGGCGTCTCAAAAACCATCAGGGGCTCTAAAACGCCCGCTACCTCAGATGGTTGACACAGATGTCGACACGGATACTGACTCCAGTGTCGACGACGAAGAGACTAATGTAACTTCCAGTAGGGCCACACATTACATGACTGAGGCAATGAAAAATGTGTTGCACATTTCTGATGTTAACCCCGGTACCACAAAAAAGGGTATAATGTTTGGAGAGAAAAAACTACCAGTAGCTTTTCCTCCATCTGAAGAGTTAAACGAAGTGTGTGAAGAAGCGTGGGCTTCCCCTGATAAAAAGATGGTAATTTCTAAGAGGTTACTAATGGCGTACCCTTTCCCGCCAGAGGATAGGTCACGCTGGGAAACATCCCCTAGGGTGGATAAAGCGCTCACACGCTTGTCGAAGAAGGTGGCACTACCGTCTCCGGATACGGCCGCCCTGGAGGAATCTGCTGATAGAAAGCAGGAGGCTATCCTGAAATCTATATATACACACACAGGTGTGATACTGAGACCGGCTATAGCTTCAGCCTGGATGTGCAGCGCTGCTGCTGCGTGGTCAGATTCCCTGTCAGAAAATATAGATACCCTAGACAGGGACACTATTTTGCTGAACGTAGAGCATATAAAAGACGCACTTTTATCCATGAGGGATGCACAGAGGGATATTTGCCGGCTGGCATCCAAAATTAGTGCTATGTCCATTTCTGCCAGGAGAGGGTTATGGACTCGGCAGTGGACAGGTGATGCAGATTCCAAACGACACATGGAAGTTCTGCCTTATAAGGGTGAGGAATTGTTCGGGGATGGTCTCTCGGACCTCGTTTCCACAGCAACAGCTGGGAAGTCTACATTTTTGCCCCATGTTCCCTCACAACCAAAGAAAGCACCGTATTATCAGGTACAGTCCTTTCGGCCCAATAGGGGCAAGCGGGTTAAAGGCGCGTCCTTTCTGCCCAGAGGCAGAGGTAGAGGGAAAAAGCTGCAGCATACAGCCAGTTCCCAGGAGCAAAAGCCCTCCCCCGCTTCCTCTAAGTCCACAGCATGACGCTGGGGCTCCACAGGCAGAGCCAGGTACAGTGGAGGCCCGTCTCAAGCATTTCAGCAATCAGTGGGCTCGCTCACGGGTGGATCCCTGGATCCTTGAAATAGTATCTCAGGGGTACAAACTGGAATTCGAGACGTCTCCCCCCCGCCGTTTCCTCAAATCTGCCTTGCCAACCACTCCCTCAGGCAGGGAGGCAGTGTTACAGGCAATTCAAAAGCTGTATTCACAACAAGTGATAGTAAAGGTGCCCCTACTTCAACAAGGAAGGGGTTACTATTCCACAATGTTTGTGGTACCGAAACCGGACAGTTCGGTGAGACCCATTTTACATTTGAAATCCTTGAACACATATATCAAAAAATGCAAGTTCAAGATGGAATCGCTCAGGGCGGTTATTGCAAGCCTGGACGAGGGAGATTACATGGTATCGCTGGACATCAGGGATGCTTACCTACATGTCCCCATTTACCATCCTCACCAGGAGTACCTCAGGTTTGTGGTTCGGTCTCTCCATGGCTCCGAGGGTCTTTACCAAGGTAATGGCGGAAATGATGATACTCCTTCGAAGGAAGGGAGTTTTAATTATCCTGTACTTGGACGATCTCCTGATAAAGGCGAGGTCCAGAGAGCAGTTGTTGGTAGGGGTAGCACTATCTCGGGAAGTGCTACAACAGCACGGCTGGATTCTAAACATTCCAAAGTCACAGCTGGTCCCTACGACGCGCCTGCTGTTCCTAGGGATGGTTCTGGACACAGAACAGAGAAAAGTGTTTCTCCCGGAGGAGAAGGCCAAGGAGCTGTCATCTCTAGTCAGAGGCCTCCTAAAACCAAAACAGGTGTCGGTGCATCACTGCACGCGGTTCCTGGGAAAAATGGTAGCTTCCTACGAAGCGATTCCATTCGACAGGTTTCTTGCAAGAACCTTTCAGTGGGACCTGTTGGACAAGTGGTCCGGATCGTATCTTCAGATGCATCGTCTGATAACCCTGTCTCCAAGGACAAGGGTGTCTCTGCTGTGGTGTCTGCAGAGTGCTCATCTTCAAGAGGGCCGCAGATTCGGCATACAGGACTGGGTCCTGGTGACCACGGATGCCAGCCTTTGAGGCTGGGGAGCAGTCACACAGGGAAGAAACTTCCAAGGACTATGGTCAAGTCAGGAGACTTCCCTGCACATAAATATTCTGGAACTAAGGGCCATTTACAATGCCCTAAGTCAGGCAAAACCCCTGCTTCAAAACCAGCCGGTACTGATCCGGTCAGCCAACATCACGGCAATCGCCCATGTAAATCGACAGGGCGGCACGAGAAGCAGGACGGCGATGGCAGAAGCCACAAGGATTCTCCGATGGGCGGAAAATCACGTGTTAGCACTGTCAGCAGTGTTCATTCCGGGAGTGGACAACTGGGAAGCAGACTTCCTCAGCAGGAACGACCTCCACCCAGGAGAGTGGGGACTTCATCCAGAAGTCTTTCAAATGATTGTAAACCAGTGGGAAAAACCACAGGTGGACATGATGGCGTCCCGCCTAAACAAAAAGCTAGAAAAATATTGCGCCAGGTCAAGAGACCCGCAGGCGATAGCTGTGGACGCTCTGGTAACACCGTGGGTGTACCGATCGGTTTATGTGTTCCCTCCTCTTCCTCTCATACCAAAGGTACTGAGGATAATAAGGAGAAGAGGAGTAAGAACTATACTCATTGTTCCGGATTGGCCAAGAAGAGCGTGGTATCCGGAACTTCAAGAAATGATGTCAGAGGACCCATGGCCTCTACCGCTCAGACAGGACCTGCTGCAGCAGGGGCCCTGTCTGTTCCGAGACTTACCGCGGCTGCGTTTGACGGCATGGCGGTTGAACACTGGATCCTGAAGGAAAAGGGCATTCCGGAGGAAGTCATTCCTACGCTGATAAAAGCTAGGAAAGAAGTAACCGCGAACCATTATCACCGCATATGGCGAAAATATGTTGCGTGGTGTGAGGCCAGGAAGGCCCCAACGGAAGAATTTCAGCTGGGCCGGTTCCTGCACTTCCTACAGTCAGGGGTGACTATGGGCCTTAAATTGGGTTCCATTAAGGTCCAGATTTCGGCTCTATCGATTTTCTTCCAGAGAGAATTGGCATCACTACCTGAAGTTCAGACTTTTGTTAAGAGAGTGCTGCATATTCAGCCCCCTTTTGTGCCTCCAGTGGCACCTTGGGATCTCAACGTGGTGTTGGATTTCCTAAAGTCACATTGGTTTGAGCCACTGAAAACCGTGGATTTAAAATATCTCACGTGGAAAGTGGTCATGTTGTTGGCCTTGGCTTCGGCCAGGCGTGTTTCAGAATTGGCGGCTTTGTCATGTAAAAGCCCTTATCTGATTTTCCATATGGATAGGGCAGAATTGAGGACTCGTCCCCAGTTTCTCCCCAAAGTGGTATCAGCTTTTCATCTGAACCAACCTATCGTGGTGCCTGCGGCTACGAATGACTTGGAGGCTTCCAAGTTGTTGGATGTAGTCAGGGCCCTAAAAATTTATGTTTCCAGGACAGCTGGAGTCAGGAAGACTGACTCGCTTTTTATCCTGTATGCGCCCAACAAGTTGGGTGCACTGCTTCTAAGCAGACTATTGCTCGCTGGATCTGTAGTACGATTCAGCTTGCACATTCTGCGGCTGGACTGCCGCATCCTAAATCAGTAAAAGCCCATTCCACGAGGAAAGTGGGCTCTTCTTGGGCGGCTGCCCGAGGGGTCTCGGCTCTTCAACTTTGCCGAGCTGCTACTTGGTCAGGGGCAAACACGTTTGCAAAATTCTACAAATTTGATACCCTGGCTGAGGAGGACCTTGAGTTCTCTCATTCGGTGCTGCAGAGTCATCCGCACTCTCCCGCTCGTTTGGGAGCTTTGGTATAATCCCCATGGTCCTTACGGAGTCCCCAGCATCCACTTAGGACGTTAGAGAAAATAAGAATTTACTCACCGGTAATTCTATTTCTCATAGTCCGTAGTGGATGCTGGGCGCCCATCCCAAGTGCGGATTGTCTGCAATACTTGTATATAGTTATTGCTTAACTAAAGGGTTATTGTTGAGCTATCTGTTGAGAGGCTCAGTTGTTATCATGCTGTTAGCTGGGTATTGTATCACGAGTTATACGGTGTGATTGGTGTGGCTGGTATGAGTCTTACCCGGGATTCAAAATCCTTCCTAATTGTGTCAGCTCTTCCGGGCACAGTATCCTAACTGAGGTCTGGAGGAGGGTCTTAGTGGGAGGAGCCAGTGCACACCAGTAGTCTAAAAGCTTTCTTTATAGTTGTGCCCAGTCTCCTGCGGAGCCGCTAATCCCCCATGGTCCTTACGGAGTCCCCAGCATCCACTACGGACTATGAGAAATAGAATTACCGGTGAGTAAATTCTTATTATCGCTACAGTTGCTATATACTGCTTATCAAGAACTTTAGCAACGTAACTGTTCCACATGCATTCAGAGAATAAATTAGTAACAAATTAACAATATATTTATTCACATGCTGATTAGGAAAATTTCCTCTTGTTCTTGATTTGAAAGCTATGTATGCATATTAGATTAGGATTTTAGTCTTTATTTTTAACATGTATTATGAAATAAATGTATCTATGTGCTAATTACGGAAGTCTCCCGACCACATCTCTGATATATATACAGCCACTTTATATGTTTATATATTTACATATTTAGATTATTTATATTTGGTTTATTGAAATAACAAATAAATACTCCACAGCGCTGTGTTTTAACTTTTTATTTGACCTAGTACATGTCGACATAACGTTCATGTCGACCTAATGCATGTCAACCTAAAGGCATTGTCGACCTTCAGTGGTTGACCTAATGAGTGTCGCCCTAAGTTGTGTCGACCTAACGACCGTAACCCGGAGGGGGAGAGGACGCTGCAAGCTTCTATTGTAAACGTCCCTTCAAAAATGTCCGCTGCCTCAGAGGAGACAATTATTAAAGACACTACAGGAGGCTCCTCTAGTATCTTTAATAACTGTCTCCTCTGAGGCGGCGGACATTTTGGCAGAGACTTTTCAAAAGAAGCTTGCGGCGTACTTTCCCCATCCTGTAACAGTGCCAGATCTCGTCATGAAAAGGGGGAGGAGCTACACGAAATTGAGGGGGCGGAGCTGCACAGGACTAGGCTGCTAGCATATCAGCTCCAGCCAGCCTGTGATAGGTAAGTTGAGGGAGAGTGCAGTGGCGCACGCAGGGGGGTTTCCGAGTACATGGAAATCCCCCCTGATGAGACAATTTTTTTATTTTTGAGATGGAGACAGCAGTGTCTCCGTCTCAGTAAAAGGCGCGTTCGTGACCGCTTACTGTAGCTGCTGGCTGCTGCAGCAGCATAGAGCAGAGAACCATGGAGGGGGGGGGGGGGGAGCTGCTGGCGGTACATGCTTAGCCACAGCAGATCCCTCCGTCCCTACACACACTGCCATTCATTTGCTCCTGCCTCTGTCCCAGCCCCAGCTCCTGCCTCTATCCCAGCCCCTGGTATGTATAAAATATACAGTACTGCAGGGACGTGCGGTGAGCTAAAAGGCTAAGGAGGCACTAGCTAGCACCAGAGCCAGATTTACACACAAAATATGAGCCAAAGGGTACATCTGGGCATTATAGACAGGTTCAGTAGTATAAACTCCTGGAAATTTGGTGAGTTTTGATCAGAGATGTGCGGAAAAGATAAGCAGGTGAGGCACTGCCTCACCTGCCATAGACTTTTTACTCCAGAGTTTTGGCTATAAAAATGATTAGAATAATGCAAAGAAGATATTTCAAACATATTCTTGGTATTTTTCATATACTTTATACTGTGAAAACTCTGGCACAGACGTAAATATGACTGGAAAGGCTCTGCCTCACCTGCCTCACCCCACCGCACGTCACTGCAGTACTGTATGTACTGTGTGTGTGTGTGTGTGTGTGTGTGTGTGTGTGTGTGTGTGTATGTATGTATGTGTGTTTGTGTGTGTAGGTATGTATGTGTGTTTGTATAAATTAATGTGTGCCCTATGTAAGTATATATACTCAGTAAATATATATATATATATATATATAACGTGAAGGCGGCACTCAGATCAATAATGCGACAACATGTTGTCGCATTATTGATCTGAGTGCCGCCTTCACGTTCTGTACATTGGACCCACAGTGGTTTCTAGGAGGGCACCAGCTGATTTATCACATGTTGGGAGTGCTATATACTGTATATTTATATATATATATATATATATATATATATATATATATATATATAATCTCCCAATGATAGAGTCACTCCTGGACTGCCAATCCGGTGAAAAAATTAAGGCGCTTTATTCAACGTTTCGGGGTACTGCCCCCCGTCATCAGGACACACAACACACATAGTGCAAACAACAGTGCTTAAATACAACAAGTGTAACAACTTACAGGTCCCCAGGTGCTCATTGCTGCCTCCCATCGTGTGTCCCAGCGTCTTCCGCCCCACTTCCGGTCTCGGCTTTGACGTCACGCCGGAAGTGATGCGCGCCGGCCCACAACGACGGAGCTGCTTCGGTTTCCATAGCGATGTGGCTACAAACCTCACATCGCTCTGGAACCTTAAAAAACCAATGAGAATCATTACAAACCAACTTGTCATCTGTATACTAATACATACTTAATAAAAACAACAATAATATAATGGACAGTGAACACAAATTAAAAACATCAGTGACTCATTATCGCCATCTAGTGAAAATCAATATGACAAGGTGAATAAATACACTTTTCCAGACTTGTGTAATAAATATGATGTGTAAAGTGCTGAGTGCTACTTAAACAAATCTAATAAAAAATATGATAAAAAATATATTGAATGATGTTTAGTGCAATTTCAGATGCAACAAATAGTATGGAACCTACATCTCCTACTTTATCGCACAACTAGTATATTATTCCCTATTTCAGAAATGGCATGATGCAATATTACAGCTTATGTCAGCACATATCCAATGTGGTTCCTAACCCCCACATGTGTCCATGTTCATGATGTTATACCTATAAAAAACATATATATATATATATATATATATATATATATATATAGTAGATTGCAATGGCAGCTGCACTCACAGTCATAAAAGAAACGTAGTTTTAAATGCTAAATTTACATATTTTCACATACATTTACATTTAAGGTAAAACCTTTTTATTGTTTGGATTCCTGAAGGTAGTTTTTTAATAAAAGCAAACCGTAGGAACATTTAATATGATGTTTCTTGTATGACCTTGAGTGCCATCGTCATTGCAATCTACTTTAAATTTACATTGGAAGGCACCGGGCTTTATATACACACACTGCTCAAAAAAATAAAGGGAACACTTAAACAACACAATATAACTCCAAGTCAATCACACATCTGTGAAATCAAACTGTCCACTTAGGAAGCAACACTGATTGACAATCAATTTCACATGCTGTTGTGCAAATGGAATAGACAACAGGCAATTAGCAAGACACCCCGAATAAAGGAGTTGTTCTGCAGGTGGTGACCACAGACCACTTCTCAGCTCCTATGCTTTCTGGCTGATGATTTGGTCACTTTTGAAAGCTGGCGGTGCTTTCACTCTAGTGGTAGCATGAGACGGAGTCTACAACCCGCACAAATGGCTCAGGTAGTGCAGCTCATCCAGGATGTCACATCAATGCGAGTTGTGGCAAGAAGGTTTGCTGTGTCTGTCAGCGTAGTGTCCAGAGCATGGAGGCGCTACCAGGAGACAGGCCAGTACATCAGGAGATGTGGAAGAGGCCGTAGGAGGGCAACAACCCAGCAGCAGGACCGCTACCTCCGCCTTTGTGCAAGGAGGAACAGGAGGAGCACTGCCAGAGCCCTGCAAAATGACCTCCAGCAAGCCACAAATGTGCATGTGTCTACTCAAACGATCAGAAACAGACTCCATGAGGGTGGTATGAGGGCCCCGACATCCACAGGTGGGGGTTGTGCTTACAGCCCAACACCGTGCAGGACGTTTGGCATTTGCCAGAGAACACCAAGATTGGCAAATTTGCCACTGGCGCCCTGTGCTCTTGACAGATGAAAGCAGGTTCTCACTGAGCACATGTGACAGACGTGACAGAGTCTGGAGACGCCAAGGAGAACGTTCTGCTGCCTGCAACATCCTCCAGCATGACCGGTTTGGCAGTGCGTCAGTAATAGTGTGGGGTGGCATTCCTTTGGGGGGCTGCACAGCCCTCCATGTGCTCGCCAGAGGTAGCCTGACTGCCATTAGGTACCAAGATGAGATCCTCAGACCCCTTGTGAGACCATATGCTGGTGCGGTTGGCCCTGGGTTCCTCCTAATGCAAGACAATGCTAGACCTCATGTGGCTGGAGTGTGTCAGCAGTTCCTGCAAGACGAAGGCATTGATGCTATGGACTGGCCCGCCCGATCCCCAGACCTGAATCCAATTGAGCACATTCGGGACATCATGTCTCGCTCCATCCACCAATGCCACGTTGCACCACAGACTGTCCCGGAGTTGGCGGATGCTTTAGTCCAGGTCTGGGAGGAGATCCCTCAGGAGACCATCCGCCACCTCATCAGGAGCATGCCCAGGCATTGTAGGGAGGTCATACAGGCACGTGGAGGCCACACACACTACTGAGCCTCATTTTGACTTGTTTTAAGGACATTACATCAAAGTTGGATCAGCCTGTAGTGTGTTTTTCCACTTTAATTTTGAGTGTGACTCCAAATCCAGACCTCATTGGGTTAATAAATTTGATTTCCATTGATCATTTTTGTGTGATTTTGTTGTTAGCACATTCAACTATGTAAAGAACAAAGTATTTAATAAGAATATTTCATTCATTCAGATCTAGGATGTGTTATTTTAGTGTTCCCTTTATTTTTTTGAGCAGTGTATATATATATATATATATATATATATATACACACAGGTTGAGTATCCCATATCCAAATATTCCGATATATGGAATATTCCGAAATACGGACTTTTTTGCGTGAGAGTGAGATAGTGAAACCTTTGTTTTTTGATGGCTCAATGTACACAAACTTTGTTTAATACACACAGTTATTAAAAATATTGTATTAAATGACCTTCAGGCTGTGTGTATAAGGTGTATATGAAACATAAATGAATTGTGTGAATGTACATACACTTTGTTCAATGCACAAAGTTACAAAAAATATTGGCTAAAATTACCTTCAGGCTGTGTGTATAAGGTGTATATGTAACATATATGCATTCTGTGATTAGATTTATGTCCCATCACCATGATATCTCATTATGGCATGCAATTATTCCAAAATACGGAAAAATCCCATATCCAAAATACCTCTGGTCCCAAGCATTTTGGATAAGGGATACTCAACCTGTATATATGTGTGTTATATGCACACACTACACATGGAACCCCCCCCCCCCCCCCCCCCTTACTAAATCCTGCATTTGCCCCTGGAGTGAGTGGGAGAGAGAAAGTGTGTGAGTATATGTATATATATATATATATATATATATATATATATATATATATTGTGACAAGAACACTGGGATAGTGTTTGAGGGCAGGTATGTTTGTCCCAGGTTCTTGTCTTACATGTTTTAGAAAATGAAAACTTCTAGGAAAATGCTTTTGTTTTGTTAGAACCTTTTCAGTTTGCTGGAAAAGCTGGATAAGGGCCCTGAGAAAGAGATAGGGCGAGTTCCAGACATTGGGCCCAGTTCGGATCTTTGGCCTCACAGAGGGCTAATCAGGGCTTTCAGCTGTGCAAGATTATAGGGCTTCTAGCCTGATTAATGTGGGCAGACTGCCTGGGAAGACTGCAGAGAAACATGCTTCCTGATACAAGTGAGCTATACAGTGTTTACTGGAGAACTCTGTGTTTTTGTTTAGTGATAGTTAGGAACATCTTGTGTTTAGTTAGTGCCGGACAGGCAAGGTATTTTCTTTTGGTGTATGTTTTATTTTCTGTATAATAAAACTGGCTGGGGCCAGTTGTACCACAAACTGGACTTGTGTGATTCCTCAGCTGCTGCGTGCTGCAATTTACCCTAGGAAACTGTTATGAACCACAGGTAGTGGTTCATTCCTATTTTATGTTATAGTTCTCTTGCAGGCCAGGATTTCCTTTTGCTCTGGTTTAGAAGATATTTGTTTGCTGTCAGTGGTGAGTCTGTGTAATTGCAGCCTGTTTCCATGTGGTTGGTCTCACCTGTCTGCTAATTGCATCTTGTCAGTTTGGAGTCATGCAACGGGGCAGCTGCACAACATAATTAATTAGGCCTCTCTGTTATATGCTGGCTGAGTGCAATTCACAGACGCTGGTGATATTTCTAGGTTTCCAGTCTTCCAAAGTGTTTGAGTTCTGAGCTTGTTCCTGCCAATTCCTGAGCTCCTGTCTAACAGTGTCTGACTAGCTGCTTCCTGTGTCGATTCCTGTGTTAGTTCCCGTGTCCTGCCGTGAAGCATTCCTGTCCTGAAGTCCTGTGGCTTTGCCTGTGCCTGGTCAAGTTTCTAGCTTCTTGGTGTCCACCGGTCTGTCGTTTGGGATTCTGCCTGTCCTCCAGTTCTGAGAGTCTGTGTCGGCAGCATTGGGGGTTCCTGTCCGTTTGCCAGTATTTGTACCGGTTCCGTGAGTAGCGGCTTTGCCACGTCCATCGGCCTAGGCCGCTGTATTCCTTGGTTGTATCTGTCACTGGTGTTTTGCAGAGTGTTCTGCTTATGCTGTCACCGCCGGTACACAAAAGTATTGTGTAGGCGTGTGGTCAGCATTTCCTTTGTTGTTCTTTTCCTTTGGCGGCAAGCCGCACATACATTTAGTTTTAGGCTAGTTAGTAGCCCCTGGCTTTGGTTGTTTCAGTTAGAGGGCCCCTTGTTATTACCCTGTCTCAGTTCATGCTTTGTCTCTCTTTAAGACCTGAGGGGGCATCGGAGTTGGGCAGACCTAATCCGCCCTTCAAACGCGGCTGCCATGGGCCCAAGAAACCATAGTCCTGCAAGCGTGAATTGACAACACGGGTAAAACAACGGAGGTAGGGTGCCAGGGGCTATTCCCGTTTCATTTCACCAAATCCAGTATTACGTCCTGGTGCTCTGGACTCACTTCATAACATCTCCCTTGTTCTGAGCACCAGGAACCTAACAGAAAAGGCACCTTGTACCCTTACAGTGTTATAACTTGGTGGAGAATGCGAGCATAAGTGAAAGCAGCAGCTTTGTGAGGCCTGCAGAAAACTGTGGTTTATGCAGATACAGCCCAGTGTGAAGTTACTGAGACTCACCCTGAGGATTTGATATATGTCCTGGGTGAAAGCAGCTACAAAGCCGCCTGAAAAATCTGTCGACATGGAGGAACTGCTCAAAGCCTTGCTGCAAGCTACAGCTGCTCAGCAGGAGGCCAACAGACAGCAGCAGGTGGCAATGGAGGAAAATAGGAGACAGCAGCAGGTGGCAATGGAGGAAAATAGGAGACAGCAGCAGGTGGCTATTGACGAACTTTACAGGCAACAGCGTCAGGATAGAGAGGCCTTAACAGAAGTGTTGCAGAGCCTTGCGGCCCGGATTGGAGATATGGCCATCAGTGCTCCGACCAGCTCTAGTTCTATACGGGCCAGTCACTTCCTGCAGAAAATGACAGAGGCTGATAATGTGGAGGCCTACCTGACCACGTTTGAAAGGACTGCCGAGCATGAGAACTGGCCGAAAGCACAGTGGGTCAGTCTGCTGGCACCTTTTCTGTCAGGTGAGCCCCAAAAAGCGTACTTTGATTTAAGCCCTGCTGAGGCTCGGGACTATGATAAACTAAAGACTGAGATCCTGACCCGCCTGGGAGTCATGCTGTCAGTACTAACACAACGGGTGCACCATTGGGTGTACGCCATGGAGAAGCCTCCTCGCTCCCAGATGCATGACCTTATTCAGCTAACAAAAAAATGGTTACAGTCAGAGACATTAACTGGTCACCAGATGGTTGAAAGAGTTGTCATGGACCGCTATTTGAGATCTTTGCCCGTGGTCCTGCGCAAGTGGGTGAGCCATGGAAACCCGAATACTGCTGACCAATTAGTGGACATGGTAGAGAGGTATTTGGCAGCAGAGGAACTACTGATGACCACCCAGCAACCCATAGATCCTCGACAGCGCCCTTCAGTAAAGACTGGTAAGACTGTTCCGTGGGAAAACATTGCTGGGCGGTTAAGAGAACGCAAGGCTGGAGAGACTGTAAACACTGGCCCTGGAGACAGGCCAATGGGGCTAGAACGGTCTATGCTGCCCAAACGGGTTGATAATCGTGTGGTTAAATGTTTTAGGTGTGGTATGCCAGGTCATGTTATTGCCATTGCCCAGTCACGCAAGAACCCATGCAATGTGATGCTGCCTTTGAATGTCGCAGAATGTCTTTCTTTGCTAGGTTAGCCTGTACTGTGGTACCTTCACCTGAGCTGGAAAAACAAATGTGTGATGTGTTCTTAGAGGGTAACCGGGTAGAGGGCTTGCTAGATTCAGGAAGTTTAGTTACCCTCGTGAAAGCTGGGCTAGTGAACCCCTTAAAGGTCCAGCAAATACCTATTGGGGTAACTTGCATACATGGGGATACCCAACATTATGTCACTGCTGAAGTGAATATAGAAACTTGTTGTGGGTCAGCAATTGTTAAAGTAGGACTGGTCTCCACCTTGGTGCATGAGGCCATAATAGGGAGGGATTTTCCTCATTTTTGAAACTGTGGGAATCACGGTTATCAACAGATGTGAGAAGTAAAGAGCCAGTTGATAATACCAGTGATTTTATGGATGTACGTGTGTCTTCGGAACTTTATGACCCTTTGCCTTTTGCTAGTTTGGCTGGAGAAGTGACAGATGGGGAGTCTAGTGAGGACCCTCTTGCTGGGAATAGAGACATAGTAGTTAGAACTGAAAGCGTGCCTGACCTGGAGGTAAAGAAGGATCTGTTTGCGTCTGAACAGTTAAAGGATCCTACCTTAATAAAGGCTAGAGAGAATGTTAAGGTTGTTAATGGGGAACCTGTGGTACCAGGTGACAGGGTTACGTATCCCCACATGGCCATCTGTAATGAGCTCTTGTACCACATTGTCAAAAGGGGTGAGGATGTGGTGGAACAGCTGGTAGTTCCCCAGCCTTATCGGAAAACGGTACTAGATTTAGCTCATAGTCACGTTACAGCAGGACATTTAGGGGCAGAAAAAAACACTGAAAGAGTTTTACAAAGGTTCTTTTGGCCAGGGGTTTATAAAGAAGTGTCTGAATATTGTTCTTCCTGTCCTGAATGCCAGTATCATGCCCCTAGACCCCATTTCAGGAGCCCACTAGTTCCCATGCCTATTATAGAGGTCCCGTTTGACAGAATAGCCATGGATCTCGTGGGGCCCTTGTTAAAGTCTGCTCGGGGCCATCAGTATATCCTGGTAATTATGGACTATGCCACTCGATATCCTGAGGCTGTCCCTTTACGCACTATCACAACCAAGGCGATAGCTAGGGAGCTGGTGCAGGTTGTCAGTAGAGTGGAAATACCAAAAGAAATTTTGACTGACCAAGGTACTCCATTTATGTCAAGGATCATGAAAGAATTGTGCAAACTATTTAAGGTCACTCACCTCAGGACGTCCATCTACCATCCCCAAACTGACGGGTTGGTGGAAAGGTTTAATAAAACATTAAAAAGTATGTTAAAAAAGATTGTTGATAGAGATGGGAAAAATAAGAATTTACTCACCGGTAATTCTATTTCTCGTAGTCCGTAGTGGATGCTGGGAACTCCGTAAGGACCATGGGGAATAGACGGGCTCCGCAGGAGACTGGGCACTCCAAAAGAAAGATTAGGTACTATCTGGTGTGCACTGGCTCCTCCCTCTATGCCCCTCCTCCAGACCTCAGTTAAGGAAACTGTGCCCGGAAGAGCTGACACAACAAGGAAAGGATTTGGAATCCAGGGTAAGACTCATACCAGCCACACCAATCACACTGTACAACTTGTGATAACCATACCCAGTTAAGAGTATGAACAAAACTGAGCCTCAGTAACAGATGGCTCATAACAATAACCCTTTAGTAAAGCAATAACTATATACATGTATTGCAGAGAGTCCGCACTTGGGACGGGCGCCCAGCATCCACTACGGACTACGAGAAATAGAATTACCGGTGAGTAAATTCTTATTTTCTCTGACGTCCTAGTGGATGCTGGGAACTCCGTAAGGACCATGGGGATTATACTAAAGCTCCCAAATGGGCGGGAGAGTGCGGATGACTCTGCAGCACCGAATGAGAAAAGGCAAGGTCCTCCTCAGCCAGGGTATCAAACTTGTAGAACTTAGCAAATGTGTTTGAACCCGACCAAGTAGCAGCTCGGCAAAGCTGTAAAGCCGAGACCCCTCAGGCAGCCGCCCAAGAAGAGCCCACCTTCCTTGTGGAATGGGCTTTTACTGATTTAGGATGCGGTAAACCTGCCGCAGAATGAGCTTGCTGAATCGTGTTACAGATCCAGCGCGCAATAGTTTGCTTTGAAGCCGGAGCACCCAGTTTGTTGGGTGCATGCAGGATAAACAGCGAGTCAGTTTTCCTGACTCCAGCCGTCCTGGCTACATAGATTTTCAAAGCCCTGACTACATCAAGTAACCTGGAGTCCTACAAGTCCCGAGTAGCCGCAGGCACCACAATAGGCTGGTTCAAATGAAACGCTGATACCACCTTAGGGAGAAATTGGGGACGAGTCCTCAACTCTGCCCTGTCCATATGAAATATCAGATATGGGCTTTTACATGACAAAGCCGCCAATTCTGACACACGCCTAGCTGAAGCTAAGGCCAACAGTATGACCACCTTCCATGTGAGATACTTTAGCTCCACGGTCTTAAGTGGCTCAAACCAGTGTGATTTCAGGAAATCCAACACAACGTTAAGATCCCAAGGTGCCACTGGAGGCACAAAAGGGGGCTGAATATGCAGCACTCCCTTAACAAACGTCTGAACTTCAGGCAGTGAAGCCAGTTCTTTTTGAAAGAAAATAGATAGGGCCGAAATCTGGACCTTTATGGACCCCAATTTTAGGCCCATAGTCACCCCTGACTGTAGGAAGTGCAGAAATCGACCCAGCTGGAATTCCTCTGTTGGGGCCTTCCTGGCCTCACACCAAGCAACATATTTCCGCCATATGCGGTGATAATGCTTTGCTGTCACATCCTTCCTAGCTTTTATCAGCGTAGGAATCACTTCATCCGGAATGCCCTTTTCCGTTAGGATCCGGCGTTCAACCGCCATGCCGTCAAACGCAGCCACGGTAAGTCTTGGAACAGACAGGGCCCCTGCTGTAACAGGTCCGGTCTGAGAGGCAGAGGCCATGGGTCCTCTGAGATCATTTCTTGTAGTTCTGGGTACCAAGTTCTTCTTGGCCAATCCGGAACGATGAGTATAGTTCTTACTCCTCTCTTTCTTACTATCCTCAGTACCTTGGGTATGAGAGGAAGAGGAGGGAACACATAAACTGACTGGTACACCCACGGTGTCACCAGTCCGTCCACAGCTATCGCCTGAGGGTCCCGTGACCTGGCGCAATATTTTTTTAGCTTTTTGTTGAGGCGGGACGCCATCATGTCCACCTGTGGCAGTTCCCAACGATTTACAATCTGTGTGAAGACTTCTTGATGAAGTCCCCACTCTCCCGGGTGGAGGTCGTGCCTGCTGAGGAAGTCTGCTTCCCAGTTGTCCACTCCCGGAATGAACACTGCTGACAGTGCTAGCACGTGATTCTCCGCCCATCGAAGAATCCATGTGGCTTCTGCCATTGCCATCCTGCTTCTTGTGCCGCCCTGGCGGTTTACATGGGCGACCGCCGTGATGTTGTCTGACTGAACAGATTTGTTTTGAAGCAGGGGCTCTGCTTGACTCAGGGCGTTGTAGATGGCCCTTAGTTCCAATATATTTATGTGTAGAGAAGCCTCCAGACTTGACCACTGTCCTTGGAAGTTTCTTCCCTGAGTGACTACCCCCCATCCTCGGAGGCTTGCATCCGTGGTCACCAGGACCCAGTCCTGTATGCCGAACCTGCGTCCCTCGAGAAGATGAGCACTCTGCAGCCACCACAGCAGAGACACCCTGGCCCTTGGGGACAGGGTGATCAACAGATGCATCTGAAGATGCGATCCGGACCATTTGTCCAACAGATCCCACTGAAAGATCCTTGCATGGAACCTGCCGAAGGGAATTGCTTCGTAAGAAGCCACCATCTTTCCCAGGACTCGCGTGCAGTGATGCACCGACACCTGTTTTGGTTTCAGGAGGTCCCTGACCAAAGATGACAATTCCTGGGCCTTCTCCTCCGGGAGAAACACCTTCTTCTGTTCTGTGTCCAGAATCATTCCCAGGAAAAGCAGACGCGTCGTAGGAATCAGCTGCGACTTTGGGATATTCAGAATCCAGCCGTGCTGTTGCAACACTTCCTGAGAGAGTGCTACGCTGACCAACAACTGCTCTTTGGACCTCGCCTTTATGAGGAGATCGTCCAAGTACGGGATAATTATAACTCCCTTTCTTCGAAGGAGTATCATCATTTCGGCCATTACCTTGGTAAATATTCTCGGAGCCGTGGAGAGACCAAACGGCAACGTCTGGAATTGGTAATGACAGTTCTGTACCACAAACCTGAGGTACTCCTGGTGAGGTGGGAAAATGGGGACATGCAAGTAAGCATCCTTGATGTCCAGCGACACCATAAAATCCCCCTCTTCCAGGCTTGCAATAACCGCCCTGAGCGATTCCATTTTGAACTTGAACTTCTTTATATAAGTGTTCAAGGATTTTAAATTCAGGATGGGTCTCACCAAACCGTCCGGTTTCGGTACCACAAACATTGTGGAATAGTAACCCCTGCCCTGTTTAAGGAGGGGGACCTTGATTATCACCTGCTGGATGTACAGCTTGTGAATTGCCGCCAGTACTACCTCCCTTTCCCTGGGAGCAGCTGGCAAGGCTGATTTGAGGTAACGGCGAGGGGGAGTCGCCTCGAACTCCAGCTTGTATCCCTGAGATACAATTTGTACAGCCCAGAGATCCACTTGTGAGCGAACCCACTGGTTGCTGAAGTTTCGGAGACGCGCCCCCACCGCACCTGGCTCCACCTGTGGAGCCCCAACGTCATGCGGTGGACTTAGTGGAAGCAGGGGAGGATTTTTGTTCCTGGGAACTGGCTGCCTGGTGCAGCTTCTTTCCTCTACCCTTGCCTCTGGCCAGAAAGGATGCTCCTCTGACCCGCTTGCCTTTCTGAGGCCGAAAGGACTGCATTTGATAATACGGTGCTTTCTTAGGCTGTGAGGGAACCTGAGGTAAAAAAGTCGACTTCCCAGCAGTTGCTGTGGATACGAGGTCCGAGAGACCGTCCCCAAATAATTCCTCACCCTTATAAGGCAAAACCTCCATGTGTTTTTTAGAATCAGCATCACCTGTCCACTGCCGAGTCCATAATACTCTCGTGGCAGAAATGGACATTGCATTAATTCTAGATGCCAGCAGGCAAATGTCCCTCTGTGCATCCCGCATATATAAGACAACTTCTTTTATATGTTCGATGGTTAGCAAAATAGTATCCCTGTCGAGGGAATCAATGTTGTCTGACAGGGTATCAGTCCATGCTGCTGCAGCACTACACATCCAGGCTGAAGCAATAGCAGGTCTCAGTAGAGTACCAGAGTGTGTATACACAGACTTCAGGATAGCTTCCTGCTTTCTATCCGCAGGATCCTTTAGGGCGGCCGTATCCTGAGACGGCAGTGCCACCCTTTTTGTTAAGCGTGTTAGCGCCTTGTCCACCCTAGGGGATGTTTCCCAACGTAACCTATCAGTTGGCGGGAAAGGGTACGCCATCAGTAACCTCTTAGAAATCACTAGTTTCTTATCAGGGGAACTCCACGCTTCTTCACACAAATCATTTAATTCATCAGATGGGGGAAAAGTCACTGGCTGCTTTTTCTCCCCAAACATAATACCCCTTTTGGTGGTAACCGGGTTAATATCAGAAATGTGCAATACATCTTTCATTGCAGTAATCATGCATCGGATGGCTTTTGTAGACTGTACATTTGTCTCATCCTCATCTACACTGGAGTCAGACTCCGTGTCGACATCTGTGTCTACCATCAGAGCTAGCGGGCGTTTATGAGCCCCTGACGGCTCCTGAGTCGCCTGGGCAGGCGCGGGCTGAGACCCCGGCTGTCCTAAGGCTGCTGCGTCATCGAACCTTTTATGTAAGGAGTTGACACTGTCGGTTAAGACCTTCCACATATCCATCCAATCAGGTGTCGGCCCCGTCGGGGGCGACACCACATGTATCTGCCCCTGCTCCGCCTCCACGTGACCCTCCTCATCAAACCTGTCGACACAGCCGTATCGACACACCGCACACACACAGTGAATGCTCAGACTGAGGACAGGACCCCACAAAGTCCTTTGGGGAGACAGAGAGAGAGTATGCCAGCACACACCACAGCGCTATATAACACAGGGATTTACACTGCTAATAAGTGATTTTCCCAATAGCTGCTTGTTTGTATCGATTTGCGCCTAAATTTATGTGCCCCCCCTCTCTTTTTAACCCATCTTGTACCTGGATACTGCAGGGGAGAGCCTGGGGAGCGTGCTTCCAGCGGAGCTGTGAAGGGAAAATGGCGCTGGTGTGCTGAGGAAGAAGGCCCCGCCCCCTCAGTGGCGGGCTTCTGTCCCGCGTTTTCTGTAACTTAATGGCGGGGTTTTTTACACATATACAGTTAACTGACTGTATTATGTGTATTTTTGCCAAAAGGTAATATAATTGCTGCCCAGGGCGCCCCCCCCCAGCGCCCTGCACCCTACAGTGACCGGAGTGTGTGGTGTGCTGTGGGAGCAATGGCGCACAGCTGCAGTGCTGTGCGCTACCTTAATGAAGACAGGAGTCTTCTGCCGCCGATTTCATCGTTCTTCTGTCTTCTGGCTCTGCAAGGGGGACGGCGGCGCGGCTCCGGGAACGGACGATCGAGGTCAGGCCCTGTGTTCGAACCCTCTGGAGCTAATGGCGTCCAGTAGCCTAAGAAGCACAAGCTAGCTGCAAGCAGGTAGGTTTGCTTCTCTCCCCTCAGTCCCACGTAGCAGTGAGTCTGTTGCCAGCAGATCTCACTGAAAATAAAAAACCTAACAAATACTTTCTTTCTAGCAAGCTCAGGAGAGCCCACAAGGAGCACCCAGCTCTGGCCGGGCACAGATTCTAAATGAGGTCTGGAGGAGGGGCATAGAGGGAGGAGCCAGTGCACACCAGATAGTACCTAATCTTTCTTTTGGAGTGCCCAGTCTCCTGCGGAGCCCGTCTATTCCCCATGGTCCTTATGGAGTTCCCAGCATCCACCAGGACGTCAGAGAAAACTGGGATTGTTTGTTGCCCTACTTGTTAATGGCCATCAGAGAAGTTCCTCAGTCCTCTACTGGGTTTTCTCCATTTGATTTGTTGTATGGTAGACACCCCAGAGGGCTGTTAGACATTGCCAAAGAGACGTGGGAAGGACAGCCCACTCCTTATAGAAGCGCTATTGAACATGTAACACAAATGCAGGATAGGATTGCAGCCATGGTACCTATTGTCAGAGAGCACATGGAACAGGCCCAAAGTGCTCAACAGAGGGTATATAACCGGAGTGCCAAGATACGGTAATTTGCTCCTGGAGATAGAGTTCTTGTTTTGGTACCCACTGTGGAAAGCAAATTCCTAGCTAAATGGCATGGTCCATTTGAGATTAGGGAAAAAGTGAATGAGGTTAATTACAAAGTATACCAGCCGGGAAAGAGAAAACCCGAACAAATCTGCCATGTTAACTTAATCAAACCCTGGAAAGATAGGTTGTCTCTGTCAGCGGAGCCTTGCCCTTCGGTGTCTTCACCTCGGTTGTTTCCCGCAGTAAAGGTGTCAGAGACATTATCAGCTGATCAGAACAATCAGGTTAAAGAATTTCTTATCCAAAATAGGGAGATATTTTCAGAGCTGCCTGGCCGAACGACCATAATAAAACATGACATTGTCACAGAACCAGGGGTCAGGGTCCATTTAAAGCCATATAGGATTCCTGAAGCTCAGCGAGAAGCTGTTTCTAAAGAAGTTAAAACCATGTTAGAACTTGGAGTCATAGAGGAATCTAACAGTGAGTGGTCCAGTCCCATAGTTCTCATCCAGAAGCCCGATGGTAGCATACGCTTCTGTAATGACTTTCGTAAGTTAAATGAGGTGTCCAAGTTTGACGCATACCCCATGCCCCGTGTGGATGAGCTTATAGAAAGGCTGGGAACAGCCAGGTTTCTCACCACGATGGACCTGACCAAAGGTTACTGGCAAATACCTTTATCTGATAGCGCAAAAGAAAAAACAGCCTTTTCGGTTCCGGAGGGTCTGTACCAGTATAAGATGTTACCCTTTGGGTTGCATGGGGCTACAGCAGCCTTTCAACGGGTGATGGATAAAATTTTGAGGCCCCATAGAAAATATGCAGCTGCCTATTTGGACGATGTGGTAATTCACAGTACAGACTGGGGGTCCCATTTGGTTAAAGTACAAGCAGTACTGGACTCAATCAGAGAGGCAGGGTTAACTGCTAACCCAAAGAAGTGCTGCCTCGCAATGGAGGAGGTCAAATACTTGGGCTTCACCATAGGCAGAGGTCTGATTAGGCCCCAATTGAATAAAATTGATGCTATTCAAAACTGGCCTCGTCCAGTGAATAAAAAACAGGTAAGGGCTTTTTTGGGAATAACTGGGTACTATAGACGGTTTATTCCCAATTTTGCGACCACAGCTGTGCCGTTGTCAGACCTTACCAAAGGGAAGCAGTCAAATATGGTGAAATGGAACCCTGAAGCAGAAAAAGCGTTCCAAGCGTTAAAAGTAGTGATGAGCGGGTTCGGTTTTTCGGAAACCGAACCCCCCCGAACTTCACCCTTTTTACACGGGTCCGAGGCAGGTTCGAACCTTCCCGCCTTGCTCGGCTAACCCGAGCGCGCCCGAACGTCATCATCCCGCTGTCGGATTCTCACGAGATTCGGATTCTATATAAGCAGCCGCGCGTCGCCGCCATTTTCACTCGTGCATTGGAGATGATAGGGAGAGGACGTGGCTGGCGTCCTCTCCGTTTATTGTTGAAGTTGATTGGTTTATTGCTTAATTGTGGGGAGGACTGGGGAGCAGCTGTTAGGAGAAGTACAGTGCAGAGTTTTGCTGATAAGTGACCACCAGTTTTTATCCGTTCTCTGCCTGGAAAAAACGCTCCATACCATATCTGTGCTCAGTGTGCTGCATAATATATCTGTGCTGAGTGCTCACACTGCTTAATTGTGGGGACTGGGGAGCAGCTATAGCAGGAGCAGAGTTTTGCTGACAGTGACCAACAGTATACGTTGTCTGCCTGAAAAACACTCCATATCTGTGCTCAGTGTACTGCTTTATTGTGGGGACTGGGGACCACCAGTATAATTAATATTATATAGGAGGAGTACAGTGCAGAGTGCACTGCTGTACCTACCTCTGTGTCGTCATCCATTAAGTATACTATCCATCTACATTCTATACCTGTGGTGCATTTTAGTTTTGCAGTTTGCTGACAGTGTCCACCAGTATACTATATATAGCAGTACGGTAGGCCACTGCTGTACCTACCTCTGTGTCGTCATCCATTAAGTATACTATCCATCTACATTCTATACCTGTGGTGCATTTTAGTTTTGCAGTTTGCTGACACAGTGTCCACCAGTATACTATATATAGTAGTACGGTAGGCCACTGCTGTACCTACCTCTGTGTCATCATCCATTAAGTATACTATCCATCTACATTCTATACCTGTGGTGCATTTTAGTTTTGCAGTTTGCTGACAGTGTCCACCAGTATACTATATATAGCAGTACGGTAGGCCACTGCTGTACCTACCTCTGTGTCATCATCCATTAAGTATACTATCCATCTACATTCTATACCTGTGGTGCATTTTAGTTTTGCAGTTTGCTGACAGTGTCCACCAGTATACTATATATAGCAGTACGGTAGGCCACTGCTGTACCTACCTCTGTGTCGTCATCCATTAAGTATACTATCCATCTACATTCTATACCTGTGGTGCATTTTAGTTTTGCAGTTTGCTGACAGTGTCCACCAGTATACTATATATAGCAGTACGGTAGGCCACTGCTGTACCTACCTCTGTGTCGTCATCCATTAAGTATACTATCCATCTACATTCTATACCTGTGGTGCATTTTAGTTTTGCAGTTTGTTGACAGTGTCCACCAGTATACTATATATAGCAGTACGGTAGGCCACTGCTGTACCTACCTCTGTGTCGTCATCCATTAAGTATACTATCCATCTACATTCTATACCTGTGGTGCATTTTAGTTTTGCAGTTTGCTGACACAGTGTCCACCAGTATACTATATATAGCAGTACGGTAGGCCACTGCTGTACCTACCTCTGTGTCGTCATCCATTAAGTATACTATCCAATATCCATCTACATTCTATACCTGTGGTGCATTTTAGTTTTGCAGTTTGCTGACACAGTGTCCACCAGTATACTATATATAGCAGTACGGTAGGCCACTGCTGTACCTACCTCTGTGTCGTCATCCATTAAGTATACTATCCATCTACATTCTATACCTGTGGTGCATTTTAGTTTTGCAGTTTGCTGACAGTGTCCACCAGTATACTATATATAGCAGTACGGTAGGCCACTGCTGTACCTACCTCTGTGTCGTCATCCATTAAGTATACTATCCATCTACATTCTATACCTGTGGTGCATTTTAGTTTTGCAGTTTGCTGACAGTGTCCACCAGTATACTATATATAGCAGTACGGTAGGCCACTGCTGTACCTACCTCTGTGTCGTCATCCATTAAGTATACTATCCATCTGCATTCTATACCTGTGGTGCATTTCAGTTGTGTGCAGTAAATATAGTAGTAGGCCATTGCTATTGATACTGGCATATAATTCCACACATTAAAAAATGGAGAACAAAAATGTGTAGGTTAAAATAGGGAAAGATCAAGATCCACTTCCACCTCGTGCTGAAGCTGCTGCCACTAGTCATGGCCGAGACGATGAAATGCCATCAACGTCGTCTGCGAAGGCCGATGCCCAATGTCATAGTAGAGAGCATGTAAAATCCAAAACACAAAAGTTCAGTAAAATGACCCAAAAAGCAAAATTAAAAGCGTCTGAGGAGAAGCGTAAACTTGCCAATATGCCATTTACGACACAGAGTGGCAAGGAACGGCTGAGGCCCTGGCCTATGTTCATGGCTAGTGGTTAAGCTTCACATGAGGATGGAAGCACTCATCCTCTCGCTAGAAAAAAGAAAAGACTTAAGCTGGCAAAAGCACAGCAAAGAACTGTGCATTCTTCTAAATCACAAGGAGAGTCCAATTGTGTCGGTTGCGATGCCTGACCTTCCCAACACTGGACGGGAAGAGCTTGCGCCTTCCACCATTTGCACGCCCCCTGCAAGTGCTGGAAGGAGCACCCGCAGTCCAGTTCCTGATAGTCAAATTGAAGATGTCGCTGTTGAAGTACACCAGGATGAGGATATGGGTGTTGCTGGCACTGGGGAGGAAATTGACAAGGAGGATTCTGATGGTGAGGTGGTTTGTTTAAGTCAGGCACCCGGGGAGACACCTGTTGTCCGTGGGAGGAATATGGCCATTGACATGCCTGGTCAAAATACAAAAAAAATCAGCTCTTCGGTGTGGAATTATTTCAACACAAATGCGGACAGCAGGTGTCAAGCCGTGTGTTGCCTTTGTCAAGCTGTAATAAGTAGGGGTAAGGACGTTAACCACCTCGGAACATCCTCCCTTATACGTCACCTGCAGCGCATTCATCATAAGTCAGTGACAAGTTCAAAAACTTTGGGTGACAGCGGAAGCAGTCCACTGACCACTAAATCCCTTCCTCTTGTAACCAAGCTCCTGCAAACCACACCACCAACTCACTCAGTGTCAATTTCCTCCTTACCCAGGAAAGCCAATAGTCCTGCAGGCCATGTCACTGTCAAGTCTGACGAGTCCTCTCCTGCCTGGGATTCCTCCGATGCATCCTTGAGTGTAACGCCTACTGCTGCTGTTGTTGCTGCTGGGAGTCGATCGTCATCCAAGAGGGGAAGTCGGAAGACCACTTGTACTACTTCCAGTAAGCAATTGACTGTCCAACAGTCCTTTGCGAGGAAGATGAAATATCACAGCAGTCATCCTGCTGCAAAGCAGATAACTCAGGCCTTGGCAGCCTGGGCGGTGAGAAACGTGGTTCCGGTATCCATCGTTAATTCAGAGGCAACTATAGACTTGATTGAGGTACTGTGTCCCCGGTACCAAATACCATCTAGGTTCCATTTCTCTAGGCAGGCGATACCGAAAATGTACACAGACCTCAGAAAAAGAGTCACCAGTGTCCTAAAAAATGCAGTTGTACCCAATGTCCACTTAACCACGGACATGTGGACAAGTGGAGCAGGGCAGACTCAGGACTATATGACTGTGACAGCCCACTGGGTAGATGTATTGCCTCCCGCAGCAAGAACAGCAGCGGCGGCACCAGTAGCAGCATCTCGCAAACGCCAACCCGTTCCTAGGCAGGCTACGCTTTGTATAACCGCTTTCCAGAATAGGCACACAGCTGACAACCTCTTACGGCAACTGAGGAAGATCATCGCAGAATGGCTTACCCCAATTGGACTCTCCTGGGGATTTGTGACATCGGACAACGCCAGCAATATTGTGCGTGCATTACATCTGGGCAAATTCCAGCACGTCCCATGTTTTGCACATACATTGAATTTGGTGGTGCAGAATTATTTAAAAGACGACAGGGGCGTGCAAGAGATGCTGTCGGTGGCCCGAAGAATTGCGGGCCACTTTCGGCATTCAGGCACCGTGTACAGAAGACTGGAGCACCACCAAACATTCCTGAAGCTGCCCTGCCATCATCTGAAGCAAGAGGTGGTAACGAGGTGGAATTCAACCCTCTATATGCTTCAGAGGATGGAGGAGCAGCAAAAGGCCATTCAAGCCTATACATCTGCCCACGATATAGGCAAAGGAGGGGGAATGCACCTGACTCAAGCGCAGTGGAGAATGATTTCAACGTTGTGCAAGGTTCTGCAACCCTTTGAACTTGCCACACGTGAAGTCAGTTCAGACACTGCCAGCCTGAGTCAGGTCATTCCCCTCATCAGGCTTTTGCA
The DNA here is from genome assembly GCF_028390025.1 of Pseudophryne corroboree. Taxonomy (NCBI): domain Eukaryota; kingdom Metazoa; phylum Chordata; class Amphibia; order Anura; family Myobatrachidae; genus Pseudophryne; species Pseudophryne corroboree. Next base: position 878,120,456 of record NC_086445.1, read on the forward strand.
GAAGAAGCTGGAGACATTGAAGGAGGAGCTAAAACAGAGCGATTCCGCTAGGCATGTGGGACTTGTGGATGGAGCCCTTAATTCGCTTAACCAGGATTCACGGGTGGTCAATCTGTTGAAATCAGAGCACTACATTTTGGCCACCGTGCTCGATCCTAGATTTAAAACCTACGTTGTATCTCTCTTTCCGGCAGACACAAGTCTGCAGAGGTTCAAAGACCTGCTGGTGAGAAAATTGTCAAGTCAAGCGGAACGTGACCCGTCAACATCTCCTCCTTCACATTCTCCCGCAACTGGGGGTGCGAGGAAAAGGCTAAGAATTCCTAGCCCACCCGCTGGCGGTGATGCAGGGCAGTCTGGAGCGAGTGCTGACATCTGGTCCGGACTGAAGGACCTGCCAATGATTACTGACATGTCGTCTACTGTCACTGCATATGATTCTCTCACCATGGAAAGAATGGTGGAGGATTATATGAGTGACCGCATCCAAGTAGGCACGTCAGACAGTCCGTACGTATACTGGCAGGAAAAAGAGGCAATTTGGAGGCCCTTGCACAAACTGGCTTTATTCTACCTAAGTTGCCCTCCCTCCAGTGTGTACTCCGAAAGAGTGTTTAGTGCAGACGCTCACCTTGTCAGCAATCGGCGTACGAGGTTACTTCCAGAAAATGTGGAGAAGATGATGTTCATCAAAATGAATTATAATCAATTCCTCCGTGGAGACATTCACCAGCAGCAATTGCCTCCAGAAAGTACACGGGGACCTGAGGTGGTGGATTCCAGTGGGGACGAATTAATAATCTGTGAGGAGGGGGATGTACACAGTGAAAGGGGTGAGGAATCGGAGGATGATGATGAGGTGGACATATTGCCTCTGTAGAGCCAGTTTGTGCAAGGAGAGATTGATTGCTTCTTTTTTGGTGGGGGCACAAACCAACCAGTCATTTCAGTCACAGTCGTGTGGCTGACCCTGTCGCTGAAATGATGGGTTCGTTAAAGTGTGCATGTCCTGTTTATACAACATAAGGGTGGGTGGGAGGGCCCAAGGACAATTCCATCTTGCACCTCTTTTTTCTTTCATTTTTCTTTGCATCATGTGCTGTTTGGGGACAATTTTTTGGAAGTGCCATCCTGTCTTGATTGACACTGCAGTGCCACTCCTAGATGGGCCAGGTGTTTGTGTCGGCCACTTGTGTCGCTTAGCTTAGTCACACAGCCACCTTGGTGCGCCTCTTTTTTTCTTTGCATCATGTGTTGTTTGGGGACAATTTTTTGGAAGTGCCATCCTGCCTGACACTGCAGTGCCACTCCTAGATGGGCCAGGTGTTTGTGTCGGCCACTTGTGTCGCTTAGCTTAGTCACACAGCCACCTTGGTGCGCCTCTTTTTTTCTTTGCATCATGTGCTGTTTGGGGACAATTTTTTGGAAGTGCCATCCTGTCTTGATTGACACTGCAGTGCCACTCCTAGATGGGCCAGGTGTTTGTGTCGGCCACTTGTGTCGCTTAGCTTAGTCAAACAGCCACCTTGGTGCGCCTCTTTTTTTCTTTGCATCATGTGCTGTTTGGGGACTATTTTTTAAATCGGCCATCCTGTCTGACACTGCAGTGCCACTCCTAGATGGGCCAGGTGTTTGTGTCGGCCACTTGGGTCGCTTAGCTTAGTCATCCAGCGACCTTGGTTCAAATTGTAGGACTAAAAATAATATTGTGAGGTGTGAGGTGTTCAGAATAGACTGGAAATGAGTGGAAATTATGGTAATTGAGGTTAATAATACTATGGGATCAAAATGACCCCCAAATTCTATGATTTAAGCTGTTTTTTAGGGTTTTTTGTAAAAAACACCCGAATCCAAAACACACCCGAATCCGACAAAAAAAATTCGGTGAGGTTTTGCCAAAACGCGTCTGAATCCAAAACACGGCCGCGGAACCGAATCCAAAACCAAAACACAAAACCCAAAAAATATCCGATGCACATCACTAGTTAAAAGTGGCTTTGTGTTCACAACCGGTATTGATAACACCAGATTTTTCAAAAGAATTTGTGGTACAGACAGATGCCTCAGAGGTAGGGATAGGCGCTGTGCTGTCCCAAACCAGAGATGGGGACGAACACCCTATCATTTATTTGAGTAGGAAACTCAATGAGCATGAAAAAAGGTATGCCATTGTGGAAAAGGAGGCTTTGGCCATTAAGTGGGCACTAGATACCTTGAGATATTACCTCTTGGGTAGACAATTCAGACTACTGACAGAGCATGCCCCTTTAAAATGGATGTATGTAAATAGAGGCAAGAATGCTCGTGTAACTAGATGGTTTCTAGCGGTGCAGGATTTTAAGTTTACTGTCGAACATAGACCGGGTAGACAATTGGCCAACGCAGATGCATTGTCCCGCATCTTCTGTTTGGGGGCTACAAGTGTTCCGGCCCCTAGGTCGAAACAGGGGAGGGGGATATGTGACAAGAACACTGGGATAGTGTTTGAGGGCAGGTATGTTTGTCCCAGGTTCTTGTCTTACATGTTTTAGAAAATGAAAACTTCTAGGAAAATGCTTTTGTTTTGTTAGAACCTTTTCAGTTTGCTGGAAAAGCTGGATAAGGGCCCTGAGAGAGAGATAGGGCGAGTTCCAGACATTGGGCCCAGTTCGGATCTTTGGCCTCACAGAGGGCTAATCAGGGCTTTCAGCTGTGCAAGAGCCTTATAGGGCTTCTAGCCTGATTAATGTGGGCAGACTGCCTGGGAAGACTGCAGGATCTGTAAGAGAAACACGCTTCCTGATACAAGTGAGCTATGCAGTGTTTACTGGAGAACTCTGTGTTTTTATTTAGTGATAGTTAGGAACATCTTCTGTTTAGTTAGTGCCGGACAGGCAAGGTATTTTCTTTTGGTGTTTGTTTTATTTTCTGTATAATAAAACTGGCTGGGGCCAGTTGTACCACAAACTGGACTTGTGTGATTCCTCAGCTGCTGCGTGCTGCAATTTACCCCAGGAAATGGCACCGTGTACCCTTACAGTGTTACTATATATATATATATATATATATATATATTTATTTTTCATTTTTTATATAGATTTTTCATTTTATTATTATTATTATTATTATTAATAATTGCTTTTTTTTGGTGGGGGGGGGGGGGGGTCTGCCTATTTTTTGAGTCCCGGGACCCAGGATTTCTGATGGCAGCCCTGATGAGGTGCACGTCTGGGTGTTGTAGTGTATGAAAGTTATGTCTGGGTGTTGTGGTGTATGACAAGGGGTGTCTGGGTGTTGTAGTGTATGACAAGGGGTGTCCGGGTATCGTAGTGAATGAGGAGGGGGTGTCTGAGTGATGTAGTGTATAACAGTGGGGTGTCAGGGTATTGTAGTGAATGAGGAGGGGGTGTCTGATTGATGTAGTGTATAACAGTGGGGTGTCAGGGCATTGTAGTGTGTGGTTGGGGCGGGGGGCTGGGTGTTGTCATGTATGGGGGAGGGTGTCAGGGTGTTGTAGTATATGAGGGGGGTGTCTGGGTGTTATAGTGTATGAGGGGGGTTTCTGGATGTTGTTATGTATGAGGTGCATGTCTGAGTGTTGTAGTGTATGAGGAGGGGTGTCTGAGTGATGTAGTGTATAACAGTTGGGTGTCAGGGTGTTGTAGTGTATGGGGGGGTCTGGGTGTTGCAGTGTATAAGGGGGCGGCATCTGGGTGTGTAATGTATGAGGTACTCATCTGGATGTTGTAGTGTATGAGTAGGGGTGTCTGTGTTTTGTAGTGTATGGGGGAGGGTGTCAGGGTGTTGTAGTGTATGGAGGGGTGTCTGGGTGTTGTAATGTATGGGGGAGGGTGTCAGGGTGTTGTAGTGTATGGAGGGGTGTCTGGTTGTTGTAGTGTATGGGGGAGGGTGTCAGGGTGTTGTAGTAATTGTGGGGGGTGTCTGGGTGTTGTTATGTATGAGGTGCATGTCTGAGTGTTGTAGTATATGAGGAGAGGTGTCTGAGTGATGTAGTGTATAACAGTTGGGTGTCAGGGTGTTGTAGTGTATGGGGGGGTCTGGGTGTTGTAATGTATAAGGGGGCGGCATCTGAGTGTGTAATGTATGAGGTACTCGTCTGGATGTTGTAGTGTGTGAGAAGGGGTGTCTCTGTGTTGTAGTGTATGGGGGAGGGTGTCAGGGTGTTGTAGTGTATGAGATGGGGTGTCTGTGTGTTGTAGTGTATGGGGGAGGGTGTCAGGGTGTTGTAGTGTATGGAGGGGTGTCTGGGTGTTGTAGTGTATGGGAGAGGGTGTCAGGGTGTTGTAGTATATGGGGGGGGGGGGGGGTGTTTGGGTGTTGTTATGTCTGAGGTGCATGTCTGAGTGTTGTAGTGAATGAGTGAGGGTGTCTGGGTGTTGTAATGTGTGGAGGAGTGTCTGGGCGATGTAGCGTATGAGTTCGGAATGTCCAGGTATTGTAGTGTATGAGGAGGACTGTCTGGGTGTTGTAGTGTATGAAGTGGATGTTGGGGTGTTGTAGTGTATGGGGGGAGGGATATGGGTCTGTGTGTTGTTGTGTAGTGGTTAGTTAACACTAACAGAATTCTCAGCTACACTGTAATTTGTGGAAATAATTAAGGGTAGACAATAATAAATGCTGCACTAAATATTGCCCAAAAAAGAGCTATTGTAATCTGTTCCACATTCAGGAAATATATAATGGATAAATGATTCAGGAGTGCATTGGGAAACACGGTTTGGATAACTGAGGCTCCATTTTAAAGATAAATTATTATTGTCTATCTTGGGATACCTAATGCTCTTTCTGTGGTTTTGTTGCTGCACTGCTTAGCACTCAACTGTACTTCAGTGAGAATATGGGACACAGTTTGGACATTACTTTGACATTTAAGTTCCTCTACCAGTCATGTGCGGTGAGGTAGACCTTTCCTGTCATACTAACGTATAAGCCAGAGGTTTGACTATATAAAGTACAGGTTGAGTATCCCTTATCCAAAATTCAAAATCACACATTTTTGTTTCCCCTACTGAGATAATGACACACATATACATATATATATATATATATATATATATATATATATATATATATATATATATATATATATATATATATATAGAGGAGGTGTCCTTCCCCACCTGTGGCTCAGGTGTTTGCGGCGAAGGAACTGAGGCGGCACTCCATGGACTTGTGCAAAAAAGGCAATTGTATTAAAACATCAAAGTGACATCGTGTCAATCAAAGCAAACAAAAAACAAAAATAGGTATCTTACTACGACGTTTCAAGGCATGACTGCCTTTTCATCAGGTAAGTGACCCTAGAGTTGTGAAACAGATAGAGAACCAAACCGACAGAGAAGGCACTCACCTGTTAAGTAGCGTGCGGTGCAAGAGAGGTGTTCCCGGCGTCTGTGTCCGGGACTTCCGGGGGGGTCACGTGAGCGGCTCCCCTGTGACGTATTCCGTTGCCCAGCAACGTACGTGAACTGTGGCAGGCGCCGGGAAAGCCTGTCTGTGATGAAAACAAATGCGGTGACTAGAGGCATGTGGTTACATGCCATGGCCGGCAGAGGTAGTGTTGAGAAGTGAAACGTGACAAAAGTGTATAAAGTTCATTAAAAGTTAAAACATTATTAACAACAGCTGCATTAGAATGACATACTATGTGATCATAAATGACTTAGTGTTAATTGATGACACTGTATAGTACACGACATTTTTGTATACAAATTGATCACTGGACCATAGTGGCATTTGATATTAGCTATATACTTGCAGCAATGACTCTAATGATCATTGAAACATATGGGCCATTTAACACTGGGCCCTTGCGGTTATTGCTCACAGGGCCAGGGTAGCCGGGGTGAAAAACGGGGGGGGGGGGGTGCTGAGGGGAGTGAAAAGTGGGGAAGTGATGAGGAAGAGCCCCCTGGAATAGTGAAGAACAACGACAGGGAGGGGGGGGGGAAGGGGGTGGAATAGCGGAGGGGAGGGAAGGAGTGGGACTGGAGGGGAGGACGGGGAGGGGGGGGGGGGAAATTGGAACAGGAGCCTCTAAATGATAGGTTGTAATGGGGTTAATCAAAGCATGGATGTGTAGTCTCTGTTATAAAAAAACATTCCAAGAAAATTTTTCATTTAGTCCTTTTGGAGACAGTGCATCCAATAGAAAGATCCATTTAGCTTCGCACTTGGATAGGGCCCGTTGTCGGTCTCCGCCTCTCTGATGAGCTGGGATATGGTCAATTATTTTGTATCTGAGACTAGATAACGGGTGGCCACATAATTTGAAATGGCGTGCCACCGGTTGGTCAACTGGTTTGCCATCCAATGATGCTTTTATGGCAGATCGATGGAGCGCCATCCTGTCTCGTAGATTTCGAATGGTTTGTCCCACATAGAGCATGCCACATGGGCAAATAATGATGTAAACAATGTATGACGTGGTACATGTGAGTACATGGCGGATTTGGTATTTGAGACCTGTGAGTGGATTATGGAATTCATGACCAGTTTCTAAATATTTGCAGGTGGTACAGGATGCACATTTGTAGCATCCAGGTTTTTTCAACTGTATATACGGAGCATTGGCTGGATTCTTTGGCACAATATTAGTTTTAACGAGGATGTCTCTGATGTTGGGTCCTCTTTTGTAGCTGGGCATTAGTGTGGTGTTCTTGAAACAAGGAAGATCCTTATCACCTGAGACAATGGGCCATATATATATATATATATATATATATATATATATATACACATAATATATAATATATATGTCATTATCTCAGTAGGGGACCCAAAAATGTGGGATTTTAATTTTGGGTAAGGGATACTCAACCTGTATATGAAAAATCTAAAGAATATATTAGAAATATCTTCTTTGTATTATTCTAATCATTTAAAGTCTATGACAGGTGAGGCAGTACCTATCTTGTCCGCACATCTCTGATCAAAGCTCGCCACATTTCCATCAGTATATACCTACTGCACCTTTGTATAATGCCCACATGAACCCTTGGGCTCTTATATTGGGTGTAAATCTGGCACTATCTAGTGCCTCCTGAGACATTTACCTCATCGCACATCCCTGTCCTCTACTACCAGGTAATGACTTACCAATATCATGCCACAAACAATTTATCATTCCAGCATTCTATAGGAATAAGTCCCTGGCAATTTCCCATTTGTGGAGCGCACGGGCCATAGGTCCAAGGGGCCCACACTGCCCAACCTAAACCCATATAATTATACAGGTTGAGTATCCCATATCCAAATATTTCGAAATACGGAATATTCCGAAATACGGACTTTTTTGAGTGAGAGTGAGATAGTGAAACCTTTGTTTTTTGATGGTTCAATGTACACAAACTTTGTTTAATACACAAAGTTATTAAAAATATTGTATTAAATGACCTTCAGGCTGTGTGTATAAGGTGTATATGAAACATAAATGAATTGTGTGACTGTAGACACACTTTGTTTAATGCACAAAGTTATAAAAAATATTGTCTAAAATTACCTTCGGGCTGTGTGTATAAGGTGTATATGAAACATAAATGCATTCTGTGCTTAGACTTAGGTCCCATCACCATGATATCTCATTATGGTATGCAATGATTCAAAAATACGGAAAAATCCGATATCCAAAATACCTCTGGTCCCAAGCATTTTGGATAAGGAATACTCAACCTGTACTTAACTCTCTGGAGTCTGACAAAGTATATAATATTTGTCCTATTAAAAACACGTTAAAGGTTAAAGAACACAGTACGCAATTGGCGCAAAAGGTACCGCAAGGGTATGCGCAGACGCTGTGCACAGGGTGTGAACACAGGCATTGCAGATACTTACAGAATTAAACTAGAATAACTATACCTTAAGGAATGTACTTATACTGTAAACCTCTGTGTAGTGGTAGAGTGTAGATGCAACACAGTGTAACCTTATTAATTTAAAAGCTGTTCGAGCGTCACCGACGCTCTGAGAATACTTAACACTATAAGAAATACATAAATACCGTGCTTAGGGTCTAACGCCTTATATGAATGTTATACTTGCAAAAGAATAATACAATACAAGTCACACACTACAATATAACATAGACTAACTAACCAGATAACTACACAGGAAATACAATACAATACAATTACGTTTAGGGGAAAAAATGAGGGAGAAAGAGGAGAAGAGAGAGAGAGAGAGAGAGAGAGAGAGAGAGATATGGCTCACAATAACTATAAAGACAATATTGGTTGCAGAGAAGCTTACACATGTGAGGAACAATCGCTGCGCAGTTAGTCAATGCTGAGAATCTTTGTGGAGAAAATACTTGAGCTTACCCATACTGGCTGTCCCTATATACACAACCCTACAATACCGCATGGGACAGAAGCTAGACTCCATTTTTGGAAAACTCCAATGATTCCAAAGACTGCAACACATGGTTGAAAGGGGCAGGGGAAGACACCCAGCAGCAGCCATTTCTTACAAACAAACTAATCTTATTTCACATTCCAAACAACTTCCTAGAACCATCTTATTCAATTTCACATTCCAAACAACTTCAGTATCTCAATAACCAGAGCATATTCATCACAAGACCAGATCACAATGTAACCACACATATCAGCCTGCCATTGCTACCAGCACATATTCCCAGATCTATCACACAAACAAGTTACAATATCCTATTTAAACCAGCACCATTGACCTTAAAGCAATCTGTCTATATTTCCTTATCTAGCCATGTGAATTCAATACTTAGCCTTTAGCTTGGAGGTCAGTCCTGGGGATGTAGCCGTCATGCTGCTGGGTGCCAGGTAGCTGTGTGAGTGAGTGAGCCCTGTGATTTCCAGTGGATAATATCATACCTGCATTCCAGCTGTGGGGGTGTGTCAACCACAGGAAGTGTGTCTTCCACAGGAAGTGTGTCTTTCTTGTATCAGGGAGCTGAGCATGTGAGCTTGGTTATGCAAAATGTTGGGTGATGACTAACACATTCCTGTCTTCTGGAGAGCTATTGTTTGGCGAATACAAAACAAAACCCTGTCTCTGGGTTTTGTTCGATATTCATGATGTCCACTTTCAGTTGAGACAATGACATCTCAGCAATCATTCTTCTGGAGACAAACCCTAACCCATTCGTAAACACAGGTGTTGGCCCTCCTCATTGAGTCTCAAAGCTCAGTGTAATTAAAGGCTATTGTACTCCGTCTGCGGGAAAGATACTGATTTGGAATACAATTAATCTTCAATTACTATTCCTGTGCTTAACTATGCATATGAAGATGTGAAGCCCTCCCAACATGCAAACTATTGTTTGGGGAATCTCTAAGGTCAAAGAGCCATTTGAGACCCACTGATACCTGCTGGACTCAGGGGAATATTAACTTACAAAATACATTATTTTGATTAAATATGTAGCGTGCACACACATGAGGTGCATATATGGCAACGTGCAGCGTGATATTTTTCTGACTTTGACAGTTCACCCTTTGGCAGTCAACAATAACTGCCACTTTCTAAAACATTTCAAAAAGAGAAAAATATATGTCATATGTAAATACATTTCTATGATTGGGTAAGGGAGGAGAGAAGAAGGTAGGAAAAGGGTATGACCTAGTGAGATAGCAGAAGCATGCGTGTATGAATCCATGTTTGGGGAGGGTCATGAATCATCGTGCCGTACGTGTTTTAAATCAAGCTTCAAGGTATTGCGAAGTATACATTTGAATTCCTTCTTATCCCGCGGTACGGGTCTGTGGATGGGCTGTCAAACTTTACCGAGCTCTTTTCGGATTTTGGTTGCAACAAAATGGGGGCGCACATTTTAGTTGATGATACATGAATGGGGGGGATATGTGATTGCTGATATCTGTGCCTGTATTCCCTATCGACTATGTGTGTCATTACCTGAGGGTTGTAGAGATGAAGATAAAGAACACTTATGGTAAATGCAGTGGTATTCTATGTCAGGTTAATGAACATTTGTCGGTTGAAGTCTTGTTCGGTGTCTGTTGAATGCAGTCTTCTTTGCGCTTTTGCTCATAAGGTGCGAGCAAAAAGCTTTGTCAATGTCCATAGACTTACAAAAGTGTTGGGCTAGCGTAATTTTAAAATTTCTAGGGAAACTGGGGGTCTATGGCATAGTTCATCAAATATCTGTGTATAAGGTTGTCAAAACTTCTTCTTTAATCCATCAGTTGTCTGTATACTGGATCATCAAATTCCTCGTCCAAGTGGGTCTTTTTACCTTGGAGAAAACGGAAAAACAGGTGAAAGAAACGGACCGTATAATCGCATTTTCATCACATCATTGTTTCTACCGTTGGGTCATAAATCAAATCTATTGGAATTACAATTTCCTCACTCCTTAGACTCATTACCTCAGGTAGTACTTTTCCAATATAACACAATCCTTCAGAGTTTGGGGCAAGCCACTTTATACGCCTTCCTCCCGCATATGAAATATGCATCATCGGGGAGAACATATGGGACGGAGTAGGACATTACCATATTACACATCTTCCATGTGAAATCTCCTAACCCTAATTCTCCCATCTGTTTAGTACACGTATCAGTTTGTACGATATGTGCACAGTATCCTGGTGATACCTCTCCAACTCTCGTAATCCTACTTCCTAGGGTATACATATACCGGAAAGATTTTCCTCTACTGGCTATGTGGCGTATAAGTTCTGTATCTGTTGGCATTCTATCGGCTCTATGTGAAAAGGTCATGGTTTGGTTACTCCATGACACTTCCCAATTTCCCGGCTTTCGGGGATTGGAAATGTTAAAACATATTAGGGATCTATCCACATGATATTGGTGGAGCTTCAAGCTAGGAGGACTGGAGATATTAAACCTCCTGTCCACCGGTCTCCCACCCTTTAGCTCAAGTACCTCCCCTACCGTTAAAGGAAATGGTACTAGCCCTGATTTGCTATGACCTTGAGGTACTTGAGAGCATACCCAACAATCTGTCTTATTTAACACACTACCCACTAAGGAGTGATAGTCACTCAATGGATGCCGGTCCATGTGGATATTAAAACTGGATTAGCATTTCTTAATGCACCCATCCTCAACTACATTGTCACAGAGCCTACAGATACAGTTTTCTTCAGCTAACAATCCTTCATAATGTTTACAAATAACATGGCTGCTAGATCATTTCCGGTACTCGCCTTTGCTTGGTGATTGTGTTGCTATTGGAAATTTACACCTCCGTCTCAGTCATCGGAACCTTTCTGGATCCTTTCTCGACCTCACTGGTACTCTCACCGAAACAGACTGCTCTGGTCAACATCATGGTCAACAGGAAAATCCGGATCACAGTCTCCTGGGGCAAGTCCACCTTACAGGAGGAGAAAAGGAGAAATTTGTAATGGGGGTATAGGAAAACAGTTTGAGGGGGAGAGAAACTTGTTACGATAATTAGTTCTCTAGTCTTGTTGTTCTTAAGGTGCTGTCTCTTAGTCTTCCAAACGAACATTCCGGTGATGCAATATTCCTTCCAAACCAGCGAACTTTCTGTAAGGAGCAAAAAATCTTGCATTACCATTTGTCTAACTGATGTGTGACATACCATCTTTAAAACATGAAAACATGAGTGAGAAGAGAGAAAAAAAAAAAAAAAAAGAGAGAGAGCACAATTCATATATATTATATATATATATATATATATATATATATATATAACACATCAATAAACAACAACAGGAAAAAAACATTTTTCAAACATTTTAAAACATTGTCAGATCATCAGGCTGTCATATCTACATGTCCAATGGTATCCTTGCATAGTCCCTCCCACCAGCACCTCCATACTCTGTATCTGGCCAGGATACATTGATGCGGATAGGTCATGCTGGGGTTTGGTAGACTTCTGCAAAGACCAAGCAGATATGCAATGTTTGAGTCCTATCAATAATCGTCAGAGATGGGGAGAGAAAAGAAACATTTCACAGATACATTTACAACGTTTCACCCGGTCATTCCTGTGTCTTCAGGGAATGACCTCCCCATTTATTAACTGTTACCTCAGGCTTACCATCAGTCCTAATGATCACCTTTTATAGTTTGGTGTGTCATATTCATGCTCATATTCATGTCTAGGGGGTCTGACTTTATGTGGGCTGTTGCAGTTACTGGCATAATGCCCTTCTCTTTTGCAAAGATCACAAACCCTGGGCTTCCTCCAAGTGTCAGTGAAATGGGGTCTTGGTTGATTTGATGTCTCCTCAAACGCTTGGATGCTCATCACCATCAACCGCTTTCCCTGTACCTCCCTGATTCCTTGGATACCATGATTATGTCGTTGTCTAGGGAATTGATATACCTTCTGTGAATCTTTGATCATACACTTAGATCTTTCCTAGGATCTGGGAAATCAGACATGATTGGTCTCAATTCTGTCCGGGACCAGGGATGGCGCATTGCACTGTCCTTGACGGGAATGATTCCCTGATCGTCAGTCTTCCCATTGGGGACTGTGATCATCCTGACAGGACTAAATTCAATTACATCACTTTGTGTTGGTCTTACAATATAGGGTACATTTGTTTGTGCGTGATATAAAACATTGTACGTACCTGTGGACACGACCTCACCTGACCCTCCGTTAGGGGGTTTGATTATTGCCTTTACCGATTTGGTCGCGTCCACCTGGATGTCTTGTAGGATGGCTTCTGGAAGAGATGCCGACATCGTTCTGGGCTCACTTTCTTGTTTGTATTCCTGAGGGAAGTTTGACATGGGGTGCGACTTGCACAGGTTAACATTTGTGATTTTTACACTTTCATTTTTATAAACATTATTACATTTGTTACTTTTGTTCTTAATACAGTTACTAAGTGCATTTTTATCGTACAACATTGTGCCATTTCTCTGCAACCATAATCCTCTCCATTGCCATGTCTCTCTTCCCAAGATGAGGGTCAGATATGTAAGTTAAATTTCTTTGCATTTCACTTTCCTGTTGCCATAATTTTAAACAATCATAATGTTTGATCCGTCTCTTTACTGATTTAATGAGACCTATCCTTCTCCTTAGATTTAGTAACACTTCTGGGCTAAAGCTGCCTACTCTTGGGAATTTCTCCCCGTCATGTACAGTCATTCTCTCCCATTCATCACATAAAACTTCTGTGTGTGACCCGTATTTTTCACACATTACGTACCTTGCCGACCCGATTGGTCGGTTCACTAAATCAACCCGAACCGAGGTTGATCGCCCCCTTCCTGAACAACTGGCCCCCATAATTTGCAGGTGTTGCTTGCTCTACCTCTGACCTTTATATCAGGGTCTTCAGCGAACCCTTACAAAAAACCAAAATGTTCACGATAGGCTGACGGTGGTGGTTTACCGAGTACCCCACTTACTCGCCCACGCCGACCAATACGCCTACACACTGCTTTAGCGCTGGCGTACTCGACCCAGGGCCCCTATGAACCTTCGTTTACTGGAACATGTGAGTGTGATCCGCAGAGCATTAACCCTTTCCAGTAACTGTTGGTTGTTGGATAATTCCTGAGTGACCAGCGAACTTCCCTTTTAAAAAATAAAAAATTACACAAATCACGTCAGAATGTACAAATAGTGTTTATGACCGGTTTCGTACACAAATGGTACTGGTCAGACTAACTAATGCACACAATTACGTGCGGTACAATCGTTCAGTACATAAGCAACTAATCTTATGTACGGAGCGACCAGTGGAATCGACATTCAGCAGCTGCGAATTCCTTCAGCCTGAGCTTTATGGCCTATATGGGTTCCGCTCCAACCCTTCTTGGTGTTGGGCTACTTGACTCTATAGCGGACTTCCTTGTCTGCTGTACCTGGACCTCCTGGTCTGTTATGCGACCTCCTGGTCTGACCTCCTGGTCTGTTACAGTATGACCTCCTGGTCTGCTACACTCTAATGCTCTTTATATGTTTAACAAGGGATGCCTCCCTAGCCACCATGTATGTCACTTACACGTATGTACTTCACGAGAACTCGATGATTTCTGTGGTTCAATCCCCAAAATTGTAAAAACTTATATAATTGCAAACACTCACTCACCACATGTACACTTTTGTTTCTATTTCTATTTCTGCGCAGAAATTTTTTCTTTAGACCAGATGTGTTGTAAATTTGGAGAAGGATCTGTTAATTTAAATTTCGGATATTAAAATAGATTTGCGCTATTTATCGCATTTTGCGCTATTTATCGCATTTTGCGCTATTTATCGCCTGTTGCGCTATTTATCGCCTGTTGAAAATCAACACTATCGTGTGACGAGTTACGTGGGCGTACCCAGACGCTCCGTTGCGTAATTTACGCTGCGTGCGTCGGCCTTTGCGTACGCGAGTCTCAGCCCTTTGTTAGAGACACGTGTACACAAAACCAATGTCCACCGTAACACAATGTACACGTTTATCAATGTAGATGATCCTCGATCCTCTACTGAACCCCACACCAATCTCTCCTTGTACCTTTAGGTAGAGCTGCGTGTGTGCTTTACTTTTTATCCCTTAACGCATTACTTTTACACTTTAACTATTTAAATAGCGACAAATCTCTCTTAGCACGTTTATCAATGCAAATGGCAAACAGGAAGGTGAGATGTGAAACTTACACAAATGAACATGCAATTCTAAATTAATCTAATAACATATATTGATGTAAGCACACGCATATAGATATTACATATAAGTACCAATCACTATTACTTATGATTGACTATGATATAGATTAAATAAATGCATAAAAAAAAAACTCATTAAATGATGATTTCTTTTTGACAATGGATGGCTGATTATTTCCTGAGTCAACTGAAAATCAGCCGCTTAGGGAGAAAAAAAATAAATAAAAAAATGTGACCTTCCCAAAATGGCCGCTGCTCCTCCCCCTTTCACCTCCATGAGGGTCACACAAAATGGTGGACAGACCATGCTGCTTCTTGTCACAAAGAAAGTCATCATTCAAACTACTAAAGTTATCATGCTATGCAGAGCGATTAAAAATAATTTTAAACCTATTTAAACAGACAAACCATCCAATCTGCGTGTGTAGTTGGCACCAAATAGAAATAAAAACCAGATTTACAAAGACAATAACGTACTGTTCTTACCTTCCAGTTCCGGATTACTTCAGCACCCTTTACTAAGCGAAACAGACGCTTATCCAGACAGCACTACGAGGAATATAACCTCCCGCCCTTTGCTGATGGATAATGTCTGCTGGGATTACCTAGTATAGATATGTGAAGGACCGACGAGCCGCCAATTGTCAAAGTATATAATATTTGTCCTATTAAAAACACGTTAAAGGTTAAAGAACACAGTACGCAATTGGCGCAAAAGGTACCGCAAGGGTATGCGCAGACGCTGTGCACAGGGTGTGAACACAGGCATTGCAGATACTTACAGAATTAAACTAGAATAACTATACCTTAAGGAATGTACTTATACTGTAAACCTCTGTGTAGTGGTAGAGTGTAGATGCAACACAGTGTAACCTTATTAATTTAAAAGCTGTTCGAGCGTCACCGACGCTCTGAGAATACTTAACACTATAAGAAATACACAAATACCGTGCTTAGGGTCTAACGCCTTATATGAATGTTATACTTGCAAAAGAATAATACAATACAAGTCACACACTACAATATAACATAGACTAACTAACCAGATAACTACACAGGAAATACAATACAATACAATTACGTTTAAGGGAAAAAATGAGGGAGAAAGAGGAGAAGAGAGAGAGAGAGAGAGAGAGAGAGAGAGAGAGAGAGAGAGAGAGAGAGAGATGGCTCACAATAACTATAAAGACAATATTGGTTGCAGAGAAGCTTACACATGTGAGGAACAATCGCTGCGCAGTTAGTCAATGCTGAGAATCTTTGTGGAGAAAATACTTGAGCTTACCCATACTGGCTGTCCCTATATACACAACCCTACAATACCGCATGGGACAGAAGCTAGACTCCATTTTGGGAAAACTCCAATGATTCCAAAGACTGCAACACATGGTTGAAAGGGGGAGGGGAAGACACCCAGCAGCAGCCATTTCTTACAAACAAACTAATCTTATTTCACATTCCAAACAACTTCCTAGAACCATCTTATTCAATTTCACATTCCAAACAACTTCAGTATCTCAATAACCAGAGCATATTCATCACAAGACCAGATCACAATGTAACCACACATATCAGCCTGCCATTGCTACCAGCACATATTCCCAGATCTATCACACAAACAAGTTACAATATCCTATTTAAACCAGCACCATTGACCTTAAAGCAATCTGTCTATATTTCCTTATCTAGCCATGTGAATTCAATACTTAGCCTTTAGCTTGGAGGTCAGTCCTGGGGATGTAGCGGTCATGCTGCTGGGTGCCAGGTAGCTGTGTGAGTGAGTGAGCCCTGTGATTTCCAGTGGATAATATCATACCTGCATTCCAGCTGTGGGGGTGTGTCAACCACAGGAAGTGTGTCTTTCTTGTATCAGGGAGCTGAGCATGTGAGCTTGGTTATGCAAAATGTTGGGTGATGACTAACACATTCCTGTCTTCTGGAGAGCTATTGTTTGGCGAATACAAAACAAAACCCTGTCTCTGGGTTTTGTTCGATATTCATGATGTCCACTTTCAGTTGAGACAATGACATCTCAGCAATCATTCTTCTGGAGACAAACCCTAACCCATTCGTAAACACAGGTGTTGGCCCTCCTCATTGAGTCTCAAACCTCAGTGTAATTAAAGGCTATTGTACTCCGTCTGCGGGAAAGATACTGATTTGGAATACAATTAATCTTCAATTACTATTCCTGTGCTTAACTATGCATATGAAGATGTGAAGCCCTCCCAACATGCAAACTATTGTTTGGGGAATCTCTAAGGTCAAAGAGCCATTTGAGACCCACTGATACCTGCTGGACTCAGGGGAATATTAACTTATAAAATACATTATTTTGATTAAATATGTAGCGTGCACACACATGAGGTGCATATATGGCAACGTGCAGCGTGATATTTTTCTGACTTTGACAAGTCCCACAAAGGAGCTGCTGCAGCAGCAAAAATCCACTGGGAAAATGGAGTAGCCAACATTTTTCTGGAAATTTACACATGTACAGTGGAGAAGTCATAAGGAACATAGCACAGCTGCCATGTTCCTGGAGGCCTGTGCATGTTCAGTAGACTCTGGCACAATATATTTAAAACTTTTTTTGTTGTTGAAATTTCCAAATTAGTAGAAAGGAAATTCAAAATCAAGCAATCTGCCTCAAATTCTTTATGAACCCTTACCACTTTGGGGCAATAGCACAGAGGCAGTTGAAAATCGCTGAGCTGCGATAATGAAAAGTTTGTGATGAAGTGTGGGGAGTTTTTTTTTTTTAAAGTGCTGTGATAGGCGGCAATAAAAAAAAGTTACATATTGCTGCAAAGCAGCTGTTCATGATAAACAGGCCAGTATAAATTTTTATAAGCTGTTCTTATTAGATAGTCACATCTAGACATAAGGTATGATTGAACTTTATTGGATCAATGGAATCATTAGTCAAGTATATCGTACAGTGGCATAACTTCACCGTAGGTGCCCGAAGGCAAGATAGATTTGGCGTCCCCCCCCATCCCCCCCCCCCCCACACACACACACACACACGTAACACACGGGGGGAATGACTGGACGGGACATGGTGGCATACACTGCAGCCTGGTGGGACAGGTGACATTCATACTGGGGCTTGGGGGCACACGGAGGCATACACCCTTGGGGTCTATGAGGACATGGATACATATATATTGGGGACTGGAGGGGACATGGAGACATAAACATTGAAGCCAGGGGCCATCTTGGTGACACACACTGTGGCATGTGGGAGGGATATGGAGACACACATTGGGGCCTGGGGGAGTGGGGATGGCATATTGACATTTATACTGGGGCCTAGAGGGACATGATGACACATACTCTGGGACCTTGGGGGACATAGTGATGCACACACTGGGGGGGACATGGAGACATACACACTGAGGCCTGGGGGGGACAGGGTGACACACTGCGGCTTGGGGAGGGAGGGGCGACATGGTGTCCTTCATACTGGGGCCTGGGAGGCCATAGTGACACATATACTTGGACGTGGGGGGAGCATAGTGACATACACTGTGGGAGCACAGGGATATACTGTATACACTATAGTTGCAGGGGGTCATGTAGATATACACACTGAGGACTGTGGTAGAGGGAGAACGCAGCACGGGGGATGGGGGGTGCAGCATATGCGCAGGAAGAGCTGCACCCATTATGGAGAAAAAGACCAGAGTCCTCTTCTCCTCTGCCTGCAGAATTTGCTCACTTGTTAGTGCTGAATGGGGATGTGTCTGTTGGTGCTCCCTGTCTGACTATGAGCTGTCCAGGGTTGGGGAGAAAGGTGAGGGTCGGGCAGGGCAGAGCAATAAATCGCTGTCAGCGCCCACCTCCACTGCCCGCAGACACTCCTGGATGTCACTCCACCTATATCACGCACGGGATCACCATAGTGCTATGCTGGTTGACACTGCACACACCTCTGTTCAGCATATGCCCATCAGGCTGCCGTACGGCCACTCAGACTCCGTCGCTGTCATACAGAAAGATTGCTGGGGCATAGGGGAACGGAGGAAGCTGGGACAATGGAGGAGGTGCCCCTTTTAGAGCTGGAGCCCAGCGGCAACCAACTTCATTGTCTTCTGTACTTCAGCCACTGATATCTTAAGATATGTGTTTATTACTTTTACCTGCTATTCACTTTTTTTTTTATTCAGCTTTATTGATTTGTTTAGTATCCTAAACTGTGTAGAAAATGTCTGTTTCCACATGACTAAGGTACTTTTTTAATATCGCTGCTATATGCAAAAAACTGAACGCAGAAAATAGAGATTTCTGCTGCATTTAGATAAGTAATGAAGAACACAGAGTCCATAATTTTTAATGAGGATCCAGTGGCGGATTTTACCTATGGGCTACAGCCCCACAGGTAAAATCTGCCACCCATCTCAGTATCAGTGAAGCCAGATGTAGTCCATGACTGCACTGGCTTTACTGTGCTTGGAAGTGACTTCTTAATGGAAGTCCTACCTGTCAGTCACAGACACTACAGGCAGTCCCATTGGGACTCCATAACTGCCAGGGAGAGGCCCACCCCCTCTTTGAAAGATTAGGTTCGAGACCGTCAACCTGAATTATACATTATACATATGTTACATTATACTGCACAGGACTGTGGAGCATTTTCTACAGTGCATTGCTGTTATTAATCTGGTACATTATCATGCATGCGCTACCAGTATTTACTATATATTTTTATCAAGGGGCCCACTGGCCACACCCCTAAACATGACGGACCCCTACCACTGTATTCCCCCGGTGGCCCTTTTCATGCCCCAGTCCGACACTGTCCAGGGATGCAGTTAGGTTGCCGGCGGTCGGGATCCCGGTGGTCAGAATACAGACGCTGGGATCCCAACCGCTGACAATGACAACAGCCAGTACCCAGCGCTAACAGGAGCTATTCTCACTCGTGGGTGTCCACGACACCCATAGAGCAGGAACAGAACCTGTGGCGAGCGGAGCGAGCTCTCAAGGGGACTGTTTGCGCACGCCCCGCTGCCGGCATACTGACGGCTGTGATGCCGTTGTCAATATAATGACGGTCTGCATCCCAGCCACCAGTATATCATACTGAACCTGCCTACCAGACCAGGCAGTGATATACAGAGAGCCAGATCCATTGCGCAGGTGCCGGGACCTGGGGCTTCATGTCTCCTCTCCGGGCTGGGGGTAGTGACAGCCCCACTACTCAAAGTAAGTAGGAGTTGCTGCTGATAGGGATTGCAGTTTTCGAGCAATTTACCGCCTCAATAACTAACACCATTTACAGATGGTGTGAGTCTCTGAAAACTTGTAGGTTACAGTATTACCAGAGGGATACCTCCTGGCTGCCTGGGCTGTACACATGTATGACCTGATGCACAGTACAAACACCCAGTCAGATACAAAAAGTTCTATCAATGGAAACCATTCATCGCCGTACAGCGTTGAATGTTCTGTCCCTGCATGACTGTAATGGTAAACAGCTCATTGTCATGACTGAGGTTTTTGTGAACCCGGTGTAGTGAAGTCTGTGCGGGCGACTGGAGGATTATGTGAATACTACCACTGACCTGGTTTGGAAATGCCGTGGACTCTGGGTTTCCTCCGGAGACTGGGAAGAGGAACCGCAGCAGAGATGGCCGAATCTAGGTTCTCCTCATGCAGGATTAGGTCGGCAGACAGGAGGCATGCTGAAGGTCTCCTGAAAGACAGAACTGGAAAGGCACTGATGAATCAGTGAAGAATACCAGGTATAATTGTGCTAAAGGGCACGGGGTGCTTGGAGACACTGAGGTGCTTGCGGACACTGAGGTGCTTGCGGACACTGAGGTGCTTGGAGACACTGAGGTGCTTGGAGACACTGAGGTGCGTGGAGGCACTGAGGTGCGTAGAGACACTGGGGTGCGTAGACACACTGGGGTGCGTAGGGGTGCTGAGGCACGGAGGTGCTGGAAGCACGGAGATGCTGTGGCACGGAGGTACTGAGGCACGGAGGTGCTGTGGCACGGAGGTGCTGGAAGCACGGAGGTGCTGGAAGCACGGAGGTACTGAGGCGCTGAGGCACGGAGATGCTGAGGCACTGAGGTGCTGAGGCACGGAGATGCTGAGTCACGGAGATGCTGAGGTGCTGGAAGCACGGAGGTACTGAGGCACGGAGGTACTGAGGTGCTGAGGCACGGAGGTGCTGAGGCACGGAGGTACTGTGGCACGGAGGTGCTGTGGCACGGAGGTGCTGGAAGCACGGAGGTACTGAGGCACTGAGATGCTGAGGCACTGAGGTGCTGAGGCACGGAGATGCTGAGGCACGGAGATACTGAGGTGCTGGAAGCACGGAGGTACTGAGGCACGGAGATGCTGAGGCACTGAGGTGCTGAGGCACGGAGATACTGAGGTGCTGGAAGCACGGAGGTGCTGAGGCACGGAGATGCTGAGGCACGGAGATGCTGAGGCACGGAGATGCTGGAAGCACGGAGATGCTGAGGCACGAGGTACTGAGCCCTGGAGATCCCAACTACAACAGTAGTAAAACTGAAACACGACAGCTGTGGTTTTCAGTGGAGAACACGGAATTCAGTACTGTGCCTTTAAGACGAAACATTGCAGCTGTACCTTTACATTGAGACTCAGGGAAATGGTGAAATCAAATGGCAACACACAAATAAACCAAACGGTAACAAGGGAACAGAGTTTCCACAGGAACTTAGGTACAAAGGTTACCTTTAGGGAGCTCAGCTTAAGACCCACACAAGGCTGTATGTGACACAAGGAACTGGCCCAGATTCCAACTCAGCCTCCTGATTTATACTTCCTGGTCCTTGATGATTGGTGGGCAGGATTAGGTGATGTCACTGTCATGTGACTACTCTAGCCAAGGCTGTGATGTAGAATGAGGCCTAGCAGGCCAAGAGAACACTGAAGCCTGGACTTCTGCAAAACACAGGATGCTTGCTTTTAGATTACTGAATTCAGCCTCACACAGGAGATCACCACAGGTGGAGCTAATTAACTATTACCTCTCAGGCAGAGAACTCAGGAAAACTGACAAGCTGTTTAACTCCGTGAGTGAAAAGACACAGGATCCAGGACAGATGGCAGGGGTAAGTCACCAAATATAAAACCTACAGTCAGGATTGTGACACTCATGAATTAATCTGTTATCGTTGTTAATAGCAATTACAGATGTTAGTTAACATGGCAAAACTGCAGCCATCAATAAATAGGCCCCACTTTATCTTTCTACTGTCCACCATCTATTCAAGACATTTGATGGGTTACAAGCCGTCACCTTGTACTAACAATTCCCTTCAATGTCAGTCAGTCATTCTTCAAATATGCAGCTAGCTGGAGAACAGATAACACTCAGCAACGGGTTAAGATACAGTGTTGATCACCATGAATCTGTTCTGAAAAATGGCTCCCAACGTGGTTTAATATTACACAAAAAGAGGGTGTTATGGCGTTTAACCAATCAGAATATACAATATACAGTTCACACTATTTCATACAAAGCTAATGAATATTTTCTAAACATATTCTATGTTTCAACCATCTACAGATCCAATGAATTCTTTCTTAGCTTATTTTGAACATAATATCAAGGTCTACCATGTCTAGGCGGACAGCCAAGTCCTGAAATGATACTGCGCAGTTGCTGATTATCCAGGTGCAAACCTTAAGCATTCAAATAATAAACAATATTCATTGTTCTCACACTTATTAGTCTAACACATATTCATATAGGTGTGCGCAGGGGGGGTGCCTCGTGCGCACAGGCACCCCCTAATGTCTGGCACTCCGATCACACATGCCCGATGCAGCGATCGCCGAGCAGGCTGATTACAGTCCCCTCTGTGCTGCACCCTGTCAGGACTGCAGTACTGACCGGACGCATGGGTTAATCAAGGGTGCCACTGCCACCGGCTTTCAAACTCCTGGCTCCACCTCCATGTACAAAAACAGCATGATGTGATGTGATTACGTCATACTGCTCGCACGCGCACCGCCACATGCCCTCCTCTCTCCTTCTATGCTATGCCAGCGCCAGCCACTGATGAGTATCAGCATGCAGCCAGCGTTCCTCTTAGGAAGACAAATTCAATACTGGCAGGCGGTCGGCAGCAACATTGACACGTCACTCATTTTTCCAGCAGCAGCAGTACTAGTCTGCGACTGTCAGTGTCAGTGAGTGGCTGACTTGTAAGTAAGCTGCTGCAGTTTGCAGGGGAAAGTGAGAGGGGGCCAGACCAGGCTGAGGAGGAGCAGTGTAATTGCAGTGAGTGCCATCAGGGGTGTTTGTTTGGTGCACACCACAACATCTGATACAATGTATCTGCTTTATTAGGATTGGTACAAGGGTGGATATTTTATATTGCAATGGCCGTCAATAGATGGTGCAAGACACACCCCTCCGATGGTGCACCCCCTAATAAAATGTACTGCGCACGCCTATGCATATTCACATATTGCTGGCTACAAATATAGGGGGTAATTCAGACCTGATCGCTAGGGTGCGTTTTTTGCATCCCTGCGATCAGGTAGTCACCGCCTACAGGGGAAGGGTATTGTGTGTGTGCAGGTGTGTGATCACTTGTGCTGGAAACTGGCACAAACAGCAGTTTGTACAGTCCCTGCACAGCCAAGGACTTACTCTGCCACTGCGATGATCGGAGCCGGAGCTAAAGTCAGAAATCCTCCCATAAAACACCGGGTCCCTCCTGCGTTTTTTTTCGGATACTCCCTAGAAACGGTCAGTTGCCACCCACAAATGCCCTCTTTCTGTCAATCTCCTTGTGATCGCCGATGCGTTCGGAATTTTTGCACCATATCGTCGCTGACCAGCGATCCTTGTTGCTGCGGTCCATAGCGCCTGCGCAATGTGGTGCATACACATGTGCAGTGCAGACCTGATCGCAGCCTGTGAGAAAATGCACAGCAGCGATCAGATCTGAATCGGCCCCATATTTTTAATTGTTAATTGGAATCATATTTGTTATGAATAAGCAAGACAGAACCTATACAAAATGGAGTCTCTATGGCTAACTTATTTTAACCCTATCACATTAATTTATATCTTAACCTATTTCTCCCACACATTTTATTTTCTCTTACGTCCTAGAGGATGCTGGGGTCCACATTAGTACCATGGGGTATAGATGGGTCCACTAGGAGCCACTGGCACTTTAAGAGTGTGAGAGTGTGGTCTGGCTCCTCCCTCTATGCCCCTCCTACCAGACTCAGTTTAGAAAATGTGCCCGGAGGAGCCGGTCACAGCTAGGGGAGCTCCATAGGAATTCTTTTAGTTTTATTGTTTTATTTAGAGCTTAGGCACAGGGAGGCTGCTAGCAACAGCCTCCCTGCTTCGAGGGACTAAGGGGGAGACTAGTGTCCGCGCTGCGGGGTCTGAGCAACTATCTCCGCTGACAGGACATTGAGCTTCTGAGGGGATTGATCGTTCGCCGCCACAGGGGATCGCTCACCCCGGCAACATGCCGCCACCCCCTTACAGAGCCAGAAAATCAAAAGATGGCGAGATATGGCGGCACTAGGGTAGGAGCGCAGCTCTGAGCAGCTGCGCTCCGGGAAGGCTCAGCGGCACACAGTGTAACGCAATGAGGGGCATCCTGAGCCAGCGTCTTAATACCCTACATTGGTCACAGATGCTAACCGGAAACTGAATCCTCAGGCTAGCGTTAGAATCCTCTGTACACAGACGCTAACAGGGGACCGAATCCCCCGCCTAGAAATGGACTCCTCAGGCCAGTGTATAGAATTTGTGTGGGAAGATGCGCCATCTTCAGGGGGCGGAGCTTCTCCCAGAGCAGACCCAGCAGCATTCAGCACCATTTTCCTGCCTGCAGTTCGTGTACACAGACGCTGACAGAGCTGTCCCTCCAAGCAACTCCAGCTATCCTGTGCGGTACCAGGGGGTTGTAGAAGGGGGAAGAGACGGTGAAATCGTTTGTGTAATCTATTACAGTACACAGTGGGCACTGGTCCTTTATCTTAAAAAGCGCTGTGTGTGGGTTGGCTCCAAACTATATGTCTGTCTTGGCATTCTCTTGGGGGAAAACTCTGCGCTTCCGTGTGTGTGTGTGTGTGTGTGTGTGTGTGTGTGTGTGTGTGTGTGGAGTGTTTGTGGTCTCCGTAAAACTATGTCCAGGGACTCTGTGTCATATGCTGCTGAGGATATGTCCTCTCAGGATGATCCAATTCCATGTAATCAGGATTACACTGTCTTAGCGCAGATACCAACAGTGGAGCCAGAGTGGTTATCCTCTATCAAAACTATGATTTCTCAGATTTCTACTAGGGCTGCGCAGAATGAATCTGCAACTCAGGTTTTACAGAACTCTATGACGGTTTGGTCCGGTTCTGTTACCTCAGGGCACCCTCCTGTATGTTTCCACAAACATGCTCTTGCCCAGATTATGCAAGATGACACAGATACTGATTCTGATATGGTAGAAGGTGATGGGAATGTGCTGAGGGGGGCGGCATCTCTGGCAAAGTGGGTGCAGTTGATGATAGAGGCTATCAGAGATGTGTTGAATATTGCTGATGCAACACAACCGAACAGGTTGAGGAGGCTTACTTCACTGACAATATGAAAGCCTCGCTAACCTTCCCTGCATCTAAAGAATTGATTGCTATATTTGAGAGAGCATGGGAAAACCCGGAGAAAAAATTTCAGATCCCTAGAAGTGTTCTGGTTGCTTTTCCCTTCCCTGAGGAGGATAGGAAAAAATGGGAAAACTCACCTATAGTTGATGTATCTGTATCCAGACTTTCAAAAAAGGTGGTTTAACCTGTTCCAGGATCTACCGCCTTAAAAGAGCAGGCTGATCGCAAGATTGATAATACGCTCAAATGCATATACACGGCTTCAGGGGCTATACTACGTCCTACTATTGCCAGTGCATGGATTTCCAAAGCTATAGTAAAGTGGTCAGACACGTTACTTGAGGATTTGGATACAATGGATAAAAGTGATGTTGAATTGTTTTTGCGTAACATTCAGGATTCTGCAGGATTTATGGTGGAATCCATGAAAGACCTGGGTTCAATGGCTGCAGGGATTTCTTCCATGTCTGTTTCAGCTCGTAGGGGACTTTGGCTGTGCCAGTGGTCTGCCGATGCGGAATCCAGGAGAGGTGTGGAGACCCTACCCTACACAGGTCAGGCTCTCTTTGGGGAAGCGTTGGATGCGTGGATTTCCATGGCTACAGCGGGTAAGTCTCCTTTTCTTTCCTCAGCTGCACCTGCTACGAAGAAACCCTTTTCTTCAGCTGCATCACAGCCAAAGCAAGAAAGGCCAAACTGTCCACCACCTTCTTTAGAGGAGGTCGGACAAAATCCAAGAAACCTGCTGCTGCGGGTTCCCAGGGACAGAAACCTGCTTCAGATACGCCAAAGTCCTGAGCAGGACTGTGGTCCGCGTGGCCTGTAGGTGGGGCCGGTGGGGGCGAGACTCAGGTATTTCAGTCACGTCTGGGTGTCGTCCGGTCTGGATCCCTGGGTAAAAGATATTGTGTCCCAGGGGTACAGGCTGGAATTTCAAGGTCTCCCTCCTCACAGATTCTTCAAATCAGGCTTGCCAGCTCTGCTGGCAGACAGGGCTACCCTACAGGAAGCCAAACAGAAGTTGGTGGAGGCACAGGTTATTGTACCAGTTCCATCACATATGAAAAACAAAGGTTACTATTTGAACATTTTCGTGGTACTGAAACCGGATGGTTCGGTCAGACCCATTCTGAACTTAAAATCGTTAAACCCCTTCCTGAGGGAGTTCAAGTTCAAAATGGAATCTTTAAGGGTGGTGATATCAGATCTGGAGGAAGGGGAATTCCTGGTATCCCTGGATATCAAGGATGCATACCTCAACATTCCGATTTGGCTCTGCATCAAGCTTATCTCCGATTCGCACTGTTGTACTATCACTTTCAAGTCCAGGCCCTGCCATTCGGCCTCTCCACAGCACCGAGGGTGTTCACCAAGGTGATGGCGGAATTAATGGTTCTCCTCCGCAGAGAGGGGGTGAACATAATTCCTTCTCTGGACGATCTGCTGATAAAGGCATCATCCAAGGAGAAGCTGCTACAGTCCATTGTTCTCACGACCCATCTACTCAGGGAACACGGTTGGATCCTGAATCATCCAAAATCACATTTGGAACCAACCAGGAGGTTGTCCTTTCTGGGAGTGATCCTCGACACCGAAGTGCAGAGGGTATTTCTTCCAGTGGAAAAAGCGTTGGTGATTCAAACAATGGTCCGGGATGTCCTGAAGCCAGCCTGGGTGTCGGTTCATCAGTGCATTCGCCTTCTGGGGAAGATGGTGGCCTCTTACGATGCTCTCCAGTACGGGACAGTTTCATGCCCTGTCCTTCCAGCTGGATCTCCTGGACAAGTGGTCGGGATCTCATCTACACATGCACCAGAGAATACGTCTGTCGCCAAAGGCCAGGATTTCACTCCTCTGGTGGCTACAGTTACCTCATCTTCTGGAGGGCCGCAGGTTCAGGATTCGGGACTGGATCCTTCTAACCTCCGGGGCTGGGGCGCAGTCACTCAAGGGGAAACCTTCCAAGGAAGGTGCTCAAGTCTGGAAGCTGGCCTGCCGATAAACATTGTGGAACTCAGAGCCGTCTACAATGGTCTTCTACAAGCGGCCCATCTTCTAAGAAATCAGGCCATTCAAGTGCAGTCGGACAATGCCACGACAGTGGCTTACATAAACCGACAGGGTGGAACGAAGAGCAGAGCTGCAATGTCAGAGGTAACAAAAATCATCCTCTGGGCAGAAAAACACTTGTTGGTGCTGTCAGCAATCTTCATTCTGGGAGTAGACAACTGGGAAGCGGACTTCCTCAGCAGACACGATCTCCATCCAGGGGAGTGGGTCTCCATCCGGAAGTGTTCAAGGAGGTAACAGATCTTTGGGGTGTACCACAAATTGACATGATGGCCTCTCGTCTCAACAAGAAGCTTCTGAGATATTGTTCCAGGTTGAGGGACCCGCGAGCCGTGGCTGTGGATGCCCTAGTGACTCCGTGGGTATTCCAGTCGGTGTACGTGTTTCCTCCACTTCCACTCATTCCAAGAGTTCTAAAACTCATAAGGAGAACAAGAGTTCACGCAATCCTCATTGCTCCGGACTGGCCAAGAAGGACTTGTACGCGGATCTTCTGGGTTTACTGCTAGAAGAGCCGAGGCCTCTTTCTCTTCGGGAAGACCTGCTGCAGCAGGGGCAGTTTGCCTATCAAGACTTACCGCGGCTACGTTTGACGGCATGGAGGTTGAACACCAGATATTAGCTCGGAAGGGCATTCCGAACAAGGTTATTCCTACCTTGATACAGGCTAGGAAAGGAGTAACGTCTAAACATTACCATCGTATTTAGAAAAATATGTATCTTGGTGTGTGTCCAAGAAGTTTCCTACGTTGGAGTTTCAACTGGGATGGTTGGTTTCTCCTCTTCCTGCAAGCAGGTGTGGATAGGGGTCTGAGGTTGGGATCCGTGAAGGTCCAGATTTCGGCCTTATCCATTTTCTTCCAGAAACAATTGGCTGCCCTCCCTGAGGTTCAGACTCTTTTGAAGGGAGTTCTGCACATCCAACCTCCCTTTGTACCACCTGCGGCGCCCTGGTATCTTGACGTGGTGTTGCAGTTCCTCCAGTCGGACTGGTTTGAGCCTCTACAGGAGGTTGAGGTCAAGTTTCTCACGTGGAAGGCTGTCACTTTGTTGGCCTTAGCTTCTTCTAGACGTGTGTCGGAGTTGGGGGCTTTGTCCTGTAAAAGCCCCTACTTAATCTTCCATGAAGATAGAGCTGAGCTCTGGATACATCAGCAGTTTCTTCCGAATGTTGTGTCGGCACTTCATATCAACCAACCTATTGTGGTGCCAGTTGCTACTGACTCCTCAATTTCCTCTAAGTCCTTAGATGTTGTAAGTGCTCTGAGAATCTATGTGAAGAGGACTGCTCATCACAGAAAATCGGACTCTGTTTGTCCTGTATGATCCTAAGAAGATTGGGTGTCCTGCTTCTAAGCAGACTATCTCTCGCTGGATCAGGTTCACTATCCAGCATGCGTATTCTACGGCAGGCTTGCGGTGTCCTACGCCTGTTAAGACCCACTCTACTCGTAAGGTGGGTTCTACCTGGGCGGCTGCCCGGGTTGTCTTGGCTTTACAACTCTGTCGAGTGGCTACTTGGTCTGGGTTGAACACGTTTGCAAAGTTCTACAAGTTCGATACTTTGGCCTCTGATGATCTGAAGTATGGTCAATCAGTTCTGCAGGAGCCTCCGCCCTGTCCCTCCCGTTCTGTGAGCTTTGGTACATCCCCATGGTACTAATGTGGACCCCAGCATCCTCTAGGACGTAAGAGAAAATAGGATTTTAATTACCTACCAGTAAATCCTTTTCTCATAGTCCGTAGAGGATGCTGGGTGCACACCCAGCACTTCGTTTTCCTGCAGTGGTTATCTGGTTCAGTACAACATTGTTTTAGTTGAGTACTGCTTTGTTACTTGGTAAGTAATGTTTCAGCGGTTGCTGAGTTTTAAGCTGATTAGCTTGGTTTGCCTTGTATGTGTGAGCTGGTATGAATCTCGCCACTATCTGTGTATAATCCTTCTCTCGAACATGTCCGTCTCCTCGGGCACAGTTTCTCGACTGTGTCTGGTAGGAGGGGCATAGAGGGAGGAGCCAGCCCACACTCTCAAACTCTTAAAGTGCCAATGGCTTCTAGTGGACCTGTCTGTACACCATGGTACTAATGTGAACCCCAGTATCCTCTACGGACTACGAGAAAAGGATTTACCGGTAGGTAATTAAAATCCTATTTTAACAACATAGCCTTGCAGCCATCAGTTGCGTCATTAAGATTTTATTAGTAGGGGGGCGTGGCTTGACTGGAGAAGAGAGCAGACGTGCCTCTGCTGGCCTCCTCTCTCCAGTGTTCTATAACCTCATATACTGTGTCCTCACCCCCTGTATTCCCTCCCTGGGGGGCTCCCCTTACCTCACTGTTAGCCTCCTCAGTCCTGTTGTGAGTGCCACGGAGCCAGGGAGCAGTTTTCACTGCTCTCGCAGGTTGCGGCCTACACACTCCCGGAAGCTGGGGACTCGCGTACTCCCGGCGCCCGCGATTTGAGCTCCACGGCGGAGACGCAGCGCTGGGAAGCGGCACGGACCCCACACAGGAGCGCCGGACCATCCAGAAGCTGTCCCCTGACCCCCAGGGTGGATACCCCCTGAGGTGGCAGGTCGGGGAGACGCCGGGCAGCAGAGGAGTGCAGTGGATCTGAAGCCCAGGGAGACGCGGTGGCCATCTTTAATACTGCTGGAGGAGCTGGATCTGAGGTAGCAGTGTGCCTGGGTAGCTGTGGGGTCTCTGGATTAGGGCTACACCAGGATTGGTGGCCCTTTGGCACTGTTCTCCCCCTGCTCTTACTCTGGGGTCCCTGTTGAGGGATTTGTCCATTCACTTGTGTGGGGAGAAATAGCCTTTTACTTGGCACTATTGTTTTCTACTGCAACTGCCCCATCTAGTGGCCTTTGGTTGTAATAGCATACATTTCTCACACAGTGTGCTGGATTTATAATACACATTGCTCTGCAGTATCCGTGGGACCGCAGATATCCCGGCACCTGCCGAGACGATCGGCCGCGATGTCCTCATGGTTGAATGACCAAGATATTATGAAGTGAACGCTCTGAGATAACTCTGCCTACACCCGAATGCTCCTATGACATGATATGACAACTAATTTATGCGTGGATCCCTCCTCGATTGATATCTCAGAAGCCTTGTGCCTCCCGTTCCTCTACCTTTGCCATTCAGCGCTGCCATGCCTCCCAAGAAATATAAGGCCGCCAAAACTGTCTCCCAGGTGGCGTTCTTTAAACTTTCTCCTCAGGCCGCTAAAGCAAAGGATACGCGGGGTGGTGCCTCTAAACCTGCTGTCCCGGTGCCCTCGCCATCTAGAGACATGTCCGCCCCTGCCACAGCACACCCCAGCTCCATCAATGATAGTGACTCGCTTACGGTGGGTGCTATGAAACATCTCCTAACACAATTTAAGGATGAAGTCGCGGCAGAATTCAGAGCGACTATTAAAGAATGTCAGAGATCTATTGACGAGATAGGTGGCCGCACCGACCACCTAGAAACGAAAATGGGTGAATTTGT
Organism: Pseudophryne corroboree; assembly: GCF_028390025.1. Lineage (NCBI taxonomy): Eukaryota > Metazoa > Chordata > Amphibia > Anura > Myobatrachidae > Pseudophryne > Pseudophryne corroboree. Next base: position 878,151,264 of record NC_086445.1, read on the forward strand.
GTCGTCGCACAACGACCTGATCTCTTCTCATGATCTGCTCCAAAATGAGGTCACGGCGCTCAGAGACAAACTCTCGGATATTGAGGACAGATCAAGACGCAACAACATAAAGCTACGTGGTATCCCGGAAGCTGTCGCTAATAGCGCTTTAAAAGATTTTGCAGCTGACCTCTTCAGCAAACTCCTTCCTTCGTTCCGCCCAGTGGACTTTCTACTTTACCGTATCCATAGGCTCCCTAAAGCCAGGAACGCTCCTAATGGTGTCCCCCGGGACGTTCTTATGAGGTTACACTATTTCCACGTGAAGGAGGCGATCTTGAAAGCTGCTAGACCCTCGGATACTGCATCGGAGGCTTTGGGCTCACTTCAGATCTTCGGAGACCTGTCACCTGCTACTTTAGCGAAACTGCGCTCTCTTTACCCCATCACATCAGTGCTACGTAGAGAGAACATTCTATGCAGATGGGGATTCCCTACTAAGTTGCTTATTTCTAGAGAAGGTTCTACTGTTGTCATATCGAACGTCGAGGAGGGTAAAAAGATCCTAGCATCATGGAACTCTGCAAGCTCTTCTACACACACCTCTCCCGAGCGGGGCCTTCAGCGGGACTGGGCCTCTTCGGCTGCAGAACTTTGAGTATTGTTTGATTTACTACACTTGCATTGATTTCATGTCCTCTGATCGGTTTGTAGTGTCGTATTTCCCACGTTGCACCAGTTCCTTAGCAATTGCTTGATGAGGGTGTCCATGTGATATCTGAGTGTTATTAGCATGTTTTTCAGTGATGCCTTCTCTTCGCCGATTTACTGTTAGCTGCCTGTCTCTGCTGCCCCGACTGCCGCCCACATTTCTTTGTCGGCTGGGACCTCTACCCGAGTTTCCTTTAATCCCGGTGGCTGTCGGGGGACCAGAGATGGAGGACCGAGGAACTACATTTTGTTTAATTTTGGTTCGGGTGCGGGCAGATTGACCACTACCCCCCACAGTTTAACTCTGAGTCGCCATGGTTAGGCGTCCACATGTGCCCCCGCGAGGGGTTATTGATCTGTTTCTTCTTTCTGTTATCCTTCATCTTTTTTGTCCTTTCTTTCCCTTTCCCTCTCTTTTTGTCCGGAAACGTTACACACACTTTCTACTTGCCAGTTGGTTGTCGATAGTTATGCAATCCCCGACAGTTTCACAATATGGTTAACATTGTTTCTATAAATGCAAAGGGTCTTAATTCCCCACACACGAGGAGATTAGCACTTAATTATTTCCATAAACTTAAAGCTCAAATCATAGCCGTCCAAGAGACTCACTTTATTAAATCAGCCCCTCCACGGTTTACTAATGGGAGATTCCCCCATTGCTATCTGGCCAACGGGCCAGCAAAAAAGGCGGGGGTGGCAATCTTGATATCTCAACACTGCGGGTTTTCCCTCACTTCGCAATACTGCGACCCTGAAGGGAGAATTCTAATTTTGGTTGGTACCCTTGAAAATAAAGAGGTGACATTAGTTTCTTGCTACGCTCCTAACAACAAGCAACTAGCATTTGCAGGAAACTTTGCGCTAAGGTGCAACAATTGGCTAAGGGCGCTTTACTCCTAATGGGGGACTTTAACTTGACCCTGGATCCTTTAGTTGATAACTCTAGCAAGCGGCCCTCGCTCTCCAGTCAGCTCCATAGGAATGGCAAAGGGCTTTAGCCAGTTACTGGTGGAATATGATCTTTTAGACCTCTGGCGCGTTAAACATCCAATGGACAGAGATTACACGTTTTTCTCCCCAGTGCATGAATCCTATTCTAGAATAGATCTAGCATTAGCAGACAAGTGGACTCTACAGTCCATCCGTAAAATCTCCATTCTCCCCATGTCCTGGTCGGATCACTCCCCACTATACATCGAATGGGACATAAATAATAGAAAGGTTACCCTGGCCCCCTGGCGCTTAGGTAAACTCAGTCTTCTTCAGCCAGAGACCACGCAGGCGATCCAAACCACCTTGGATCATTATCTTTCTGAGACCTCTCCTCAGGAGACATCTATCTTCACATTCTGGTGCGCCCTGAAAGCAGTAACACGAGGGACGGCGATTCAAACTGCGGCTAAGCTTAAAAGGGCATATCGTAAGAAATTTGAACAAGCTGAGCTCACAGTCGCTTCCCTGGAGAGTTCTCACAAGGCACATCCACACGATAAAGCCCTCCTTAAGTCATTGAAAGAAGCAAGGGAGGCGGTAAATGTTTTCTATCTAGTGGAGGTCCAACGCAACCTACATAGACTGAACCAAAAATGTTATGTCTATGGCAACAGAGCTGGTAGACTACTGGCGAGGAAGCTGAGGGGTAGGAAGGCGAAAGAAAAAATCCATATTGTCCACTCAGATAGGGGTAAGAGAGTCTACGATCCTGACGAGATTGCAAATGTATTTGCATCCTATTACTCTAAATTATACAACCTGAAGGGGGACTCCTCTACTTTTCAACCTACAGGCATAGATGTTCAGAATTTTCTGAGTAACTTTCCTCTCCCCTCGCTGTCATCTGAGTCTTGTAGCTCACTCAGTGCGCCTTGGACTTTAGCCGAAGTCGAGAAGGCTATTGACTCCCTTCCAGCGGATAGGGCCCCAGGACCCGATGGTTACCCTTTGGTTTCTATAAATCCTTTAAGGAGAACTTGGCCCCGGTGCTCTTGTCAGTGTTTAATGAAGCCTCAGAGGCTGGCCACTTCCCCAAAGAGATGCTGGAAGCTCAAATCATCACCATTCCCAAACCGGGAAAAAGCCCCACCTCAGTCCAGAATTTTAGACCAATTGCTTTATTAAATACGGATCTAAAAATGTATGCCAAATTAATCGCTAACCGTATCAGTCCCCTTCTCCCTTCCCTTATCAACCCTGATCAAGTGGGCTTCATCTTAAACCGACAGGCCCCGGATAATACGCGTAGGGTGATTAATGTTCTTGAACACTCTGCCTGTAGAGGAGATCCCCTCCTAGTTTTGTCTCTGGACGCCGAAAAGGCGTTCGATAGATTGAACTGGGATTTTATGAGATTAACTCTGGACAAATTTGGCTTCTCTGGTAGGATCCTAGACTCGATCCTGGCTCTCTATTCCACACCCAGTGCGCGGGGCTTTGTTAATGGCTGCCTTTCTTCACCCTTCAATATTTCTAATGGCACGTTACAGGGCTGTCCGTTATCTCCTCTTATTTTTGCATTGGCGATAGAACCCTTGGCTGCCTGCATTAGATCCCGGGACTCGATTAGAGGCCCGGTTATAGGGGGCATTTCCCACAAAATTAGCTTGTTTGCGGACGATATTCTGCTATGTCTCTCTGACCCCGAGGCTTCCTTGCCAGTTCTTCATGACGTCCTACAAAGTTATTCGGATGTTTCCTTTTATAAATTAAAATAAGAATTTACTTACCGATAATTCTATTTCTCGGAGTCCGTAGTGGATGCTGGGGTTCCTGAAAGGACCATGGGGAATAGCGGCTCCGCAGGAGACAGGGCACAAAAAGTAAAGCTTTCCGATCAGGTGGTGTGCACTGGCTCCTCCCCCTATGACCCTCCTCCAAGCCTCAGTTAGGTACTGTGCCCGGACGAGCGTACACAATAAGGGAGGAATTTTGAATCCCGGGTAAGACTCATACCAGCCACACCAATCACACCGTACAACTTGTGATCAAACCCAGTTAACAGTATGATAACAGAGGAGCCTCTGAAAGATGGCTTCCTAAACAATAACCCGAATTAGTTAACAATAACTATGTACAATTATTGCAGATAATCCGCACTTGGGATGGGCGCCCAGCATCCACTACGGACTCCGAGAAATAGAATTATCGGTAAGTAAATTCTTATTTTCTCTATCGTCCTAGTGGATGCTGGGGTTCCTGAAAGGACCATGGGGATTATACCAAAGCTCCCAAACGGGCGGGAGAGTGCGGATGACTCTGCAGCACCGAATGAGAGAACTCCAGGTCCTCCTTAGCCAGAGTATCAAATTTGTAAAATTTTACAAACGTGTTCTCCCCTGACCACGTAGCTGCTCGGCAAAGTTGTAATGCCGAGACCCCTCGGGCAGCCGCCCAAGATGAGCCCACCTTCCTTGTGGAGTGGGCCTTTACAGATTTAGGCTGTGGCAGGCCTGCCACAGAATGTGCAAGTTGGATTGTGCTACAGATCCAACGAGCAATCGTCTGCTTAGACGCAGGAGCACCCATCTTGTTGGGTGCATACAATATAAACAACGAGTCAGATTTTCTGACTCCAGCTGTCCTTGCAATATATATTTTTAATGCTCTGACAACGTCCAGTAACTTGGAGTCCTCCAAGTCACTTGTAGCTGCAGGCACTACAATAGGCTGGTTCAGATGAAATGCTGACACCACCTTAGGGAGAAAATGCGGACGAGTCCGCAGTTCTGCCCTGTCCGAATGGAAAATCAGATATGGGCTTTTGTAAGATAAAGCTGCCAGTTCTGACACTCTCCTGGCCGAAGCCAGGGCTAGTAACATGGTCACTTTCCATGTGAGATATTTTAAATCCACCTTTTTTAGTGGTTCAAACCAATGAGATTTTAGAAATTCCAAAACCACATTGAGATCCCACGGTGCCACTGGAGGCACCACAGGAGGCTGTATATGCAGCACTCCCTTAACAAAAGTCTGGACTTCAGGAACTGAAGCCAATTCTTTTTGAAAGAAAATCGACAGGGCCGAAATTTGAACCTTAATAGATCCCAATTTGAGACCCATAGACAATCCTGATTGCAGGAAATGTAGGAATCGACCCAGTTGAAATTCCTCCGTCGGAGCACTCCGATCCTCGCACCACGCAACATATCTTCGCCAAATGCGGTGATAGTGTTGCACGGTTACTTCCTTCCTTGCTTTAATCAAAGTAGGAATGACTTCTTCCGGCATGCCTTTTTCCTTTAGGATCCGGCGTTCAACCGCCATGCCGTCAAACGCAGCCGCGGTAAGTCTTGAAACAGACAGGGACCCTGCTGAAGCAAGTCCCTCCTTAGAGGTAGAGGCCACGGATCTTCCGTGATCATCTCTTGAAGTTCCGGGTACCAAGTCCTTCTTGGCCAATCCGGAACCACTAGTATCGTTCTTACGCCTCTTTGCCGTATAATTCTCAATACTTTTGGTATGAGAGGCAGAGGAGGAAACACATACACCGACTGGTACACCCAAGGCGTTACCAGCGCGTCCACAGCTATTGCCTGCGGATCTCTTGACCTGGCGCAATACCTGTCCAGTTTTTTGTTGAGGCGAGACGCCATCATGTCCACCATTGGTCTTTTCCAACGGGTTACCAGCATGTGGAAGACTTCCGGATGAAGTCCCCACTCTCCCGGGTGAAGGTCGTGTCTGCTGAGGAAGTCTGCTTCCCAGTTGTCCACTCCCGGGATGAACACTGCTGACAGTGCTATCACATGATTCTCTGCCCAGCGAAGAATCCTTGCAGCTTCTGCCATTGCACTCCTGCTTCTTGTGCCGCCCTGTCTGTTTACATGGGCGACTGCCGTGATGTTGTCCGACTGGATCAACACCGGTTTTCCTTGAAGCAGAGGTTCTGCCTGGCTTAGAGCATTGTAGATTGCTCTTAGATCCAGAATGTTTATGTGAAGAGACGTTTCCAGGCTCGTCCACACTCCCTGGAAGTTTCTTCCTTGTGTGACTGCTCCCCAGCCTCTCAGGCTGGCGTCCGTGGTCACCAGGATCCAATCCTGTATGCCGAATCTGCGGCCCTCCAATAGATGAGCACTCTGCAACCACCACAGAAGAGATACCCTTGTCCTTGGAGACAGGGTTATCCGCTGGTGCATCTGAAGATGCGACCCTGACCATTTGTCCAACAGATCCCTCTGGAAAATTCGTGCATGGAATCTGCCGAATGGAATTGCTTCGTAAGAAGCCACCATTTTTCCCAGGACTCTTGTGCATTGATGTACAGACACCTTTCCTGGTTTTAGGAGGTTCCTGACAAGCTCGGATAACTCCTTGGCTTTTTCCTCCGGGAGAAAAACCTTTTTCTGAACCGTGTCCAGAATCATCCCTAGGAACAGCAGACGAGTTGTCGGCATTAACTGGGATTTTGGAATATTCAGAATCCAGCCGTGCTGTTTTAGCACTTCTTGAGACAGTGCTAATCCCATCTCTAGCTGTTCTCTGGACCTTGCCCTTATTAGGAGATCGTCCAAGTATGGGATAATTAATACGCCTTTTCTTCGAAGAAGAATCATCATCTCGGCCATTACCTTTGTAAAGACCCGAGGTGCCGTGGACAATCCGAACGGCAGCGTCTGAAACTGATAGTGACAGTTTTGTACAACGAACCTGAGGTACCCCTGGTGTGAGGGGTAAATTGGAACGTGGAGGTACGCATCCTTGATGTCCAAGGACACCATAAAGTCCCCTTCTTCCAGGTTCGCTATCACTGCTCTGAGTGACTCCATTTTGAACTTGAACTTCTTTATGTACAGGTTCAAGGACTTCAGATTTAGAATAGGTCTTACCGAGCCGTCCGGCTTCGGTACCACAAATAGAGTGGAATAATACCCCTTTCCTTGTTGTAGAAGAGGTACCTTGACTATCACCTGCTGAGAGTACAGCTTGTGAATGGCTTCCAAAACCGTCTCCCTTTCGGAGGGGGACGTTGGTAAAGCAGACTTCAGGAAACGGCGAGGCGGATCTGTCTCTAGTTCCAACCTGTACCCCTGAGATATTATCTGCAGGATCCAGGGATCTACCTGCGAGTGAGCCCACTGCGCGCTGAAATTCTTGAGACGACCGCCCACCGCCCCCGAGTCCGCTTGAGAAGCCCCAGCGTCATGCTGAGGCTTTTGTAGAAGCGGGGGAGGGCTTCTGTTCCTGGGAAGGAGCTGCCTGTTGGTGTCTCTTCCCCCTTCCTCTGCCTCGTGGCAGATATGAATATCCCTTTGCTCTCTTGTTTTTAAAGGAACGAAAGGGCTGCGGTTGAAAAGTCGGTGTCTTTTTCTGTTGGGGAGTAGCTTGAGGTAAAAAGGTGGATTTCCCGGCTGTAGCCGTGGCCACCAAATCTGATAGACCGACTCCAAATAACTCCTCCCCTTTATACGGCAAAACTTCCATATGCCGTTTTGAGTCCGCATCGCCTGACCACTGTCGCGTCCATAAACTTCTTCTGGCCGAAATGGACATAGCACTTACCCGTGATGCCAGTGTGCAGATATCCCTCTGTGCATCACGCATATAAAGAAATGCATCCTTTATTTGCTCTAAAGACAGTAAAACATTGTCCCTATCCAGGGTATCAATATTTTCAATCAGGGACTCTGACCAAGCTACTCCAGCACTGCACATCCAGGCTGTCGCTATAGCTGGTCGTAGTATAACACCTGTATGTGTGTATATACTTTTTTGGATATTTTCCATCCTCCTATCTGCTGGATCTTTAAGTGCGGCCGTCTCAGGAGAGGGTAACGCCACTTGTTTAGATAAGCGTGTGAGCGCCTTGTCCACCCTAGGAGGTGTTTCCAAGCGCGCCCTAACCTCTGGCGGGAAAGGGTATAAAGCCAATAACTTCTTTGAAATTAGCATCTTTTTATCGGGGGCAACCCACGCTTCATCACATACATCATTTAGTTCTTCTGATTCAGGAAAAACTATAGGTAGTTTTTTCACACCCCACATAATACCCTGTTTAGTGGTACCTGTAGTATCAGCTAAATGTAACGCCTCCTTCATTGCCAAAATCATATAACGTGTGGCCCTACTGGAAAATACGGTTGATTCGTCACCGTCGCCACTGGAATCAGTGCCTGTGTCTGGGTCTGTGTCGACCGACTGAGGCAAAGGGCGTTTTACAGCCCCTGACGGTGTTTGAGGCGCCTGGACAGGCACTAACTGATTGTCCGGCCGTCTCATGTCGTCAAACGACTGCTTTAGCGTGTTGACACTATCCCGTAATTCCATAAATAAAGGCATCCATTCTGGTGTCGACCCCCTAGGAGGTGACATCCCCATATTTGGCAATTGCTCCGCCTCCACACCAATATCGTCCTCATACATGTCGACACACACGTACCGACACACAGCAGACACACAGGGAATGCTCTTAACGAAGACAGGACCCCACTAGCCCTTTGGGGAGACAGAGGGAGAGTTTGCCAGCACACACCAAAAGCGCTATATATGACAGGGATAGCCTTATAATAAGTGCTCCCTGTATAGCTGCTTTTATAATATAATTTTTGCCACTATTTTGCCCCCCCTCTCTTGTTTTACCCTGTTTCTGTAGTGCAGTGCAGGGGAGAGACCTGGGAGCCGTCCTGACCAGCGGAGCTGTGTAAGGAAAATGGCGCTGTGTGCTGAGGAGATAGGCCCCGCCCCTTTTTCGGCGGGCTCGTCTCCCGCTCTTTAGTGTATTCTGGCAGGGGTTAAATATCTCCATATAGCCCCCGGAGGCTATATGTGAGGTATTTTTTAGCCAAATAGGTTTTCATTTGCCTCCCAGGGCGCTCCCCTCCCAGCGCCCTGCACCCTCAGTGACTGCCGTGTGAAGTGTGCTGAGAGGAAAATGGCGCACAGCTGCAGTGCTGTGCGCTACCTTTAGAAGACTGAGGAGTCTTCTGCCGCCGATTCTGGACCTCTTCATGTTTCAGCATCTGCAAGGGGGCCGGCGGCGAGGCTCCGGTGACCATCCAGGCTGTACCTGTGATCGTCCCTCTGGAGCTGATGTCCAGTAGCCAAGAAGCCAATCCATCCTGCACGCAGGTGAGTTCACTTCTTCTCCCCTAAGTCCCTCGTTGCAGTGATCCTGTTGCCAGCAGGACTCACTGTAAAATAAAAAACCTAAGCTAAACTTTCTCTAAGCAGCTCTTTAGGAGAGCCACCTAGATTGCACCCTTCTCGGCCGGGCACAAAAATCTAACTGAGGCTTGGAGGAGGGTCATAGGGGGAGGAGCCAGTGCACACCACCTGATCGGAAAGCTTTACTTTTTGTGCCCTGTCTCCTGCGGAGCCGCTATTCCCCATGGTCCTTTCAGGAACCCCAGCATCCACTAGGACGATAGAGAAATACAAATAAAACTGAAGCCCTCCCACTCAATATATCTCCGACTGTGGTCTCTAGGTTGAAGGATTCATACAAATATGCCTGGAAGTCCTACTCGTTGAAATATCTAGGGATTAATTTAACCAGAGAAGATAATTTGATTGAGTGTAATTATGCCCCGTTATTAAAAGTGTTTACGGAGCTGACTGGGGAGTGGATGCTACAGGAAGTGTCTTGGTTGGGTAGGATTGCTGCTGCCAAAATGGTCCTACTGCCGAAATTAATGTACCTGTTTCGCGCCATACCAAGGCCCCTTCCCAAACTCTTCTATAATAAATTTAATCAGGTCCTGATCAGATATGTGTGGGGAGGCTCTAGACCGAAAATTGCAAAAAAAACTCTCATTCTGCCCAAACTGTCTGGTGGGGTAGCTTTCCCAGATATAGAAAAATACCATGCGGCATGTCTAATGAGTCAGTCTAGAGACTGGTTCGACACCTCGAGCCTGAAACCTTGGGTTATCCTGGAGGCTTCATGCTTAGACGCTGTTTCTCTCCCTGATTTGTTTTGGTTACCACTGTCTGCTACACGGAGTAGGGCCGGATCCTGCAAGTCTATTAAAACGACCTTAGATTCATGGCATAAACTAGTGCTCTCTTCGGAAGAGATTAATTTACCTGCCCCCTGCCTGTCGTTATCTGCTCTTATGTCATCGATTCCTAATGTCTCCCTAGAGGAGTGGATTCGGAAGGGGCTTTCCACTGTGGGCGATTTATTTGTGGGAGACGTCTAGATGTCCTTTTCTCAATTGCAAGAGAGATTTGGGATTCGGACTCAAGATTTTTTTAAATACCTGCAGGTGAGAAGTTGGTTACACTCAGTTACTCCCTCACATCTCCACAAACCTTCTCTTCCGGCTTGTATTATAAGCCGATTGGAGTCGTCCTCGCATAAATATGGGATTACGTGGTGGTACCAATTTCAATTGACTAATGGCCCACAGACAAAATTAAAAGCTCAGACTTTATGGGAAAGAGACTTGAATAGGTCCTTTGTTGATGCAGATTGGGACAGTATATTTAGATCTTGTTTCAAAGTCTCCAAATGTGTTAACCACTTCGAAATGTTCTACAAGCTTATACAGAGGGCCTACTTCACCCCTGAAAGACAACACAGGATCTGGCCTTCACAATCTAAATCATGTTGGAGGAAATGCGGCTCTACGGGGGATATCTTTCATATCTTCTGGGCATGCCCTCATATACAACCACTATGGAGAGAAGTTTTAAATATGGCTAGCATAATGTTAGGGCTCAACATCCCCCTGGACCCAGCTCTAGCGCTATTCCATTTATACATTGATCGCCTCTCCGCAGGTGATCGCTATGTCTTGGGACATATCCTGATAGCCACTAGAAGCTGCTATAGCACAATTGTGGAAGTCTGAGAATATTCCTACCTTAGCGTTTATTAAAAATAAGATTCACAAACATCTCATTTTCGAAACAGCGGAGGCTAAATACTCTTCCTCGGCTAACTCTATCCACCTGAAATGGTTAGGATGGTCCGACTATAGGAGTAGAGAAGGTAGGCTAACTGTTTATAGCTCTCCAATTGATGTGTCTGTGCTTTACCCCACCTAGATTGACCTTTACAAGAATGTTGTGCTATCAGGTATTTTCTAAGTTTAATGTATTTTAGTCCTTATTGTTGTTTTTTTCTTTCTCTTCTTCTATGTCTTTTCTCAGTGCTTTCTCCTTATGTATCTGAACGCCTAATGTAGCCAATTGTATATTCATCCGACTGTGCGCTGTTTGTATTTTGCATATGGTAACAATTCCGGACTACCCCTGTGTTTCCCCTACCTCTTTTTTCTGTTCCCCATTTCTGTGTGTAAACTCTTCAATAAAAATTTAATGTTTAAAAAAAAAATATTTTATTAGTAGTACAGTTACTATTTCATTGTATCATGAACCATTAGCTCCAAGCTGCACCACTTTGGGCAGCCAGATTCCACAGATTGGTGAGTCCAGCACAGTTCACATGATTTTTCACACCGGCTTATCACATAGGTGAACCTGTTAAAGTTCTTCTTCCATCCTAGTTGCAGTCCATGTGGACTTCAGTTTAGACAAAGAAGAAGAGAAACAAGTAGGGTGGGTTTTACTAAGAACCTTTCCAGTGGTACTGCTATATAATTCCAGTGATACTGCCGTATAAGTCCAGTGGTACTGCCATATAAATCCAGTGGTACTGGTGTATAAACCCAGTGGTACTGCAGTATAATTCCAGTGATACTGCCACATAATTCCAGTGATACTGCTGTATAAATCCATTCCAGTGATACTGCCCTATATGTCCAGTGGTACTGGCGTATAAATCCAGTGGTACTGCCATATAAGTCCAGTGAGACTGCCGTATGTGTAAAGTGATACTGCCGTTTATGTCCAGTGGTACTGCCGTATAAATCCAGTAATAGTGCTGTATATGTCCAGTGGTACTGCTGTATAAATCCAGTGATACTGCCGTATATGTCCAGTGGTATTGCCATAAAATTCCAGTGATACTGCTGTATATGTCCAGTGGTACTGCTGTATAAATTCAGTGGTACTGCCGTATAATTCCAGTGATACTGCCATATAAATCCATTCCAGTGATACTGCCTGTGATGATGCTGCCGGCCAATTCCACAAATACGCCAATTTGAGAATTGCCACATGCAACGTGCGGGGTCACTTTTGACACACGGGATTACTTAAATACCTTCAGCTGCCACCAGCAAAGACTTTTCAACGTATTCCGGACTTTGCAGGCGTCTTTAGCTTTACCTGTCACACACACACTGCAATTCTTAGAAAAATAGGTAGGCGTGAACTAAAATTAGAATTTTAATTTCAAGAATACTTCAGAGCTTTAGTTACAAAAAGGTTACAAAGATTATTAAGAATATTTTAAAAACACACACAGGATAAAGCAATCTCAATAAATGAAAATGAATAAAAACGGCAGAAACCCTAATTCACTTACTCAAATTGACTTTGTGGTTTCCATTGTGGGGGATTTCACAGAATAACTCAGGTCATCTCCAGCATGTAACTGCTGTGTCCCCAAGAGACCACCCTTTCTGTTTTCATGAGGGAGAAAGATATAGTCTCCAGCTTCATCCGGCCCCCTCCCTTGGGAATTTTAACTACTTCCCTACTGGACACTACATATACACAGGTTTTACATACTTGGTGATAGAAAGAAACACAGGAGTAGGGGAGGGGGTGTAGTCCAAAAGCATTGAAATCTCCTTCAAAGAGAGTGAGGTCTGTAAGGATCTGCACCTTGTCACCCCTGGACAGCTGTATAACTAGCCAGGAAGTTTTGGCTTAGTTATATAAACATGTGGACTTTTACTTTCCATCAGGTAATTGATCCAGCCATCTCCCTCTTATCAGTATTTATAACTTCTGGTCTGGTCATTGCACATGTGATCTCAAACTTTATGGTCTGCAGATCTCCCCCAACCTGGATGTATGGAGGTTAAATGCAGGACATTGACTGTCAGCCATTTTGTCACATCTAGGCTGAAAGAATACAAAATTATATATGTACAGTCACTTGAAAACATTATTGGTAATTATTTCTGCAGGTAATCACCACACCTTAGATCACATATAATTTGTGATCCTCCTTTCTGTATTTAACATGACACTGCCGTATATGTCCAGTGGTACTGCTGTATAAATCCAGTGGTACTGCTGTATAAATCCAGTGGTACTGCCATATAATTCCAGTGATACTGCTGTATAATTCCAGTAATACTGCCGTATAATTCCAGTGATACTGCCATATAATTCCTGTGGTACTGCTGTATAAATCCAGTCCAGTTGTACTGCCGTACAAGTCCAGTGGTACTGCCGTATAATTCCAGTTATACTGCCGTATAATTCCAGTGGTACTGGCATATAAGTCCAGTAATACTGCCAAATAAATCCAGTCCAGTGGTTCTGCCGTATAAATCCAGTGGTGCTGCCGTATAGTTCCAGTGATACTGCCGTATAATTCCAGTTGTACTGGCGTATAAGCCCAGTGATACTGCCGTATAAATCCAGTCCAGTGGTACTGCCGTAAAAGTCCAGTGATACTGCCGTATATGTCCAGTGGTACTGCCGTATAAATCCAGTGGTACTGCCATATAATTCCAGTGATACTGCCGTATAATTCCAGTGGTACTAGCGTGTAAGTCCAGTGATACTGCTACATAAATCCAGTCAAGTGGTACTGGCGTATAAGTCCAGTGGTACTGCCATATAATTCCAGTGATACTGACGTATAATTCCAGTGGTACTGGCGTATAAATCCAGTCCAGTGGTATTGCCGTATAAATCCAGTGGTACTGCCATATAAGTCCAGTGGTACTGCCGTGTAATTCCTGTGATACTGCTGTATATGTCCAGTGGTACTGCCATGTAAATCCAGTGATATTGCCAGTGGTACTGGCGTATAAATCCAGTGGTACTGGCGTATGAATCCAGTGGTATTGCCGTATAATTCCAGTGATACTGCCGTATAAATCCAGTCCAGTGGTACTGCCGTATAAGTCCAGTGGTACTGCAGTATAATTCCAGTAAAACTGCCGTATAATTCCAGTGGTACAGGCGTATAGGTCCAGTGGCACTGCCAGATAAATCCAGTGGTACTGCTGTATAATTCCAGTGATACTGGTGTATAATTCCATTGGTACTGCCATCAGGGCTGTAACTACGTGTGTGCCAGGTGTGCCTGGCACACAGTGCAGTTGTCCTGAGGGCGCAACTGGCCGCATTGTAATGAGTCAAATTGACTCATTACAAGCTGCCTTTGTGTGCGAGGTGAGCAGCAGCAGCTACGGGAACAGGGGAGAAGGGAGGGGACTCGGGAGCCGCAGCAGCGCACTGTAATTGGTGGTGGCGCTGCTGCAGCTGTCCCTCTCCTTCCACATAGGCTGGGCGACGCCACTGTGAATGCTGGGATGCGCTTCCCTCACTCCAGTATTCACAGCGGCGAGGCCAGCCAATATGAAAAGAGAGGGACAGCTGCAGCGGCGCAGCCACCAGTTACAGTGCGCTGCTGTGGCTCCTAAATCCCCCTCCAACTCCTCCTCCCCTGCCCGGGATCTGCCAGCAGCTGCTGCACCGAGAAGCCTGACTGCCTGAGTCAGCGGAGAGAGAGTAAGTATTATCTATTCTTTCTATCTCTCTGTCTATCTATCTATCTATCCATCCATCCATCTATCTATCTATTCTATCTGCCGTAATGTGTAAAAAGGGGACGCTGCCTACCGTAATGTGTAAAAAAGGGGACGCTGTCTGCCGCAATGTGTAAAAAAGGGGACGCTGTCTGCCATAATGTGTAAAAACGGGACGCTGTCTGCCGTAATGTGTAAAAAGGGGACGCTGTCTGCCGTAATGTGTAAAAAGGGGACGCTGTCTGCCGTAATGTGTAAAAAGGGGACTCTGCCATAATGTGTAAAAAGGGGACGCTGGCTGCCGTAATGTGTAAAAAGGGGACGCTGTCTGCCGTAATGTGTAAAAAGTGGACTCTGTCTGCGGTAATGTGTAAAAAGGGGACGCTGACTGCCGTAATGTGTAAAAGATGGACTCTGCCTGTCGTAATGTGTAAAAAGGGGACGCTGTCTGCTGTAATGTGTAAAAGATGAACTCTGCTGTAATGTGTAAAAAGGGGACGCTGTATGCCGTAATGTGTAAAAAGGGGACTCTGCCTGTCATAATGTGTAAAAAGGAGACGATATTTGCCATAATGTGTAAAAAGGGGACGCTGTCTGCCGTAATGTGTAAAAGATGGACTCTGCCTGTCGTAATGTGTAAAAATGGGACGCTGTCTGCTGTAATGTGTAAAAGATGAACTCTGCTGTAATGTGTAAAAAGGGGACGCTGTATGCCGTAATGTGTAAAAAGGGGACTCTGCCTGTCATAATGTGTAAAAAGGGGACGATATCTGCCGTAATGTGTAAAAAGGGGAATCTGTCCATCATAATGTGTAAAAAGGTGGACTCTTTCTGCTGTAATGTGTAAAAAGGGGGCTCTACCTGGTGTAGTGGCGCTACTGTCCTGCGTAATTTGAATTGGTATTATTTTGTGGCCACAACCCTTCCCTATGAAGCCATGCCCCTATATTTTTGACACGCGCCTACGGCGCACACTGCACCTATTTTACATAAGGGGTGGTGGGGGTGCCAATGACGTTTCTTGCACACAGCACTAAAATGTCTAGTTACGGCACTGACTGCCATATAATTTCAGTGGTACTGCAGTATAATTCCAGTGATACTGCCGTATAAATCCAGTGGTACTGTCCTGTGCTGTATATTATTTACTCCACTTAAAGGGGTTATTAATATTTAATCCAAATAATTTTTACAGGGTTTTCCCTGTGTGGTGTAGGTGTGTGTGGTGTAGGTTTTCCCTGTCCTGTGTCGCATATTGTGTTATATAACTCCATAAAAATAATGGAGAACAAAAATTTGGAGGATAAAATAGGGAAAGATCAAGAACCACTTCCTCCTAGTGTTGAAGCTGCTGCCACTAGTCATGACATAGATGATGAAATGCCATCAACATCGTCTGCCAAGGCCGATGCCCAATGTGATAGCAGAGGGCATGTAAAATCCAAAAAGCCAAAGTTCAGTAAAAATACACAAAAAAAGAAAATGAAATGGTCTGAGGAGAAACATAAACTTGCCAATATGCCATTTACGACACGGAGTGGCAAGGAACGGCTAAGGCCCTGGCCTATTTTCATTACTAGTGGTTCAGCTTCACATGACGATGGAAGCCCTCATCCTACCGCTAGAAAAATGATAAGAGTTAAGCTGGCAAAAGCACAGCAAAGAACTGTGCATTCTAAGATGGCAGTTGCGATACCTGACCTTCCCAACACTGGATGGGAAGAGGTGGCTCCTTCCACCATTTGCACACCCTCTGCAAGTGCTGGAAGGAGCACCCACAGTCCAGTTTCTGATATTCAAACTGAAGATGTCACTGTTGAAGTACACCAGGATGAGGATATGGGTGTTGCTGGCGCTGAGGAGGAAGTTGTCGATGACGATTCTGATGGTGATGTGGTTTGTTTAAATCAGGCACCAGGGGAGACAGTTGTTGTCCGTGGGATGAATAAGTCCAATGTGATGCCTGAGCAAAATACCAAAAAAGCCACCTCTTTGGTGTGGAATTATTTCTCCACAAATCCGGACAACAGGCTTCAAGCCATGTGTTGCCTCTGTCAATCCGTAATAAGTAGGGGTAAGGACGTTAACCACCTAGGAACATCCTCCCTTATACGTCGCCTGCTGCTCATTCATCAGAAGTCAGTGTCAAGTTGTGAAACTTTGGGTAAGAGTGTAAGCAGTCCACTGACACCTAAATCCCTTCTTCCTCTTGTACCCAAGCTCCTGCAAGCCACACCACCAACTCCCTCAATGCCAACTTCCTCCTCAGTCAGGAACGTCAGTAGTCCTGCAGGCCATTTCACTGGCAAGACTGAGGAGTCCTCTCCTAACCGGGATTCCACCGAAGGATCCTTGAGTGGTACGCCTATTGTTGCTGTTGCCACCGCTGCTGTTGTTGCTGCTGGGAGTCGATTGTCATCCCTGAGGGGAAGTCAGAAGACCACTTGTACTACTTCAACTAAGCAATTGACTGTCCAACAGTCCTTTGTGAGGAAGATGAAATATGATAGCAGTCATCCTGTTGCAAAGCAGATAACTGAGGCCTTGACAGCTATGTTGGTGTTAGAGGTGCATCCGGTATCCACCATTAGTTCAGTGGGACTTAGAGAATTGATGGAGGTAGTGTGTCCCCGGTACCAAATCTAGTGATGAGCGGGTTCGGTTTCTCGGAATCCGAACCCCCCCGAACTTCACCCATTTTACACGGTTCCGAGGCAGCCTCGGATCTTCCCGCCTTGCTCGGTTAACCAGAACGCCCCTGAACGTCATCATCCCGCTGTTGGATTCTCACGAGATTCGTATTCTATATAAGGAGCCGCACGTTGCCGCCATTTTCACTCGTGCATTGGAGATGATAGGGAGAGGACGTGCAGCGTTCTCTCAGTTTCTGTGTTCAGTGTGCTGCAAATATCTGTGCTCAGTGTGCTGCAAATATCTGTGCTCAGTGTGCTTGCAAATATCTGTGCTCAGTGTGCTGAAAATATCTACGTTCTCTGCCTGAAAAACGCTCCATATCTGTGCTGCATTGTAGTATAGGAGAACAGTGCAGAATTTTGCTGACCAGTGACCACCAGTATTATATAGCAGTACGGTACAGTAGTCCACTGCTCTACCTACCTCTGTGTCGTCAAGTATACTATCCATCCATACCTGTGGTGCATTTTAGTTGTGAGCAGTATTATATAATAGGAGGACAGTGCAGAATTTTGCTGACCACCAGTATATAATATATAGCAGTACGGTACAGTAGGCCACTGCTCTACCTACCTCTGTCTCGTCAAGTATACTATCCATCCATACCTGTGGTGCATTTTAGATGTGCGCAGTATTATATAGTAGGAGGACAGTGCAGAATTTTGCTGACTACCAGTATATAATATATAGCAGTACGGTACAGTAGTCCATTGCTCTACCTCTGTGTCGTCAAGTATACTACAAAAGTTTAGTAAAATGACCCAAAAATCAAAATTAAAAGCATAATGAGAAGCGTAAACTTGCCAATATGCCATTTACGACACGGAGTGTCAAGGAACGGCTGAGGCCCTGGCCTATGTTCATGGCTAGTGGTTCAGATTCACATGAGGATGGAAGCACTCATCCTCTCGCTAGAAAACTGCAGTGCCACTCCTAGGTGGGCCAGGTGTTTGTGTCGGCCACTTGGGTCGCTTAGCTTAGAAATCCAGCGACCTTGGTGCACCTCTTTTTTTCTTTGCATCATGTGCTGTTTGGGGATTATTTTTACATCGGCCATCCTGTCTGACACTACAGTGCCACTCCTAGATGGGCCAGGTGTTTGTGTCGGCCACTTGGGTCGCTTAGCTTAGCCATCCAGCGACCTTGGTGCACCTCTTTTTTTTCTTTGCATCATGTGCTGTTTGGGGACTATTTTTTAAATCGGCCATCCTGTCTGACACTGCAGTGCCACTCCTAGATGGGCCAGGTGTTTGTGTCGGCCACTTGGGTCGCTTAGCTTAGCCATCCAGCGACCTTGGTGCACCTCTTTTTTTCTTTGCATCATGTGCTGTTTGGGGACTATTTTTTAAATCTGTCATCCTGTCTGACACTGCAGTGCCACTCCTAGATGGGCCAGGTGTTTGTGTCGGCCACTTGGGTCGCTTAGCTTAGTCATCCAGCGACCTCGGTGCAAATTTTAGGACTAAAAATAATATTGTGAGGTGTGAGGTGTTCAGAATAGACTGGAAATGAGTGGAAATTATGGTTATTGAGGTTAGTAATACTATAGGATCAAAATGACCCCCAAATTCTATGATTTAAGCTGTTTTTGAGGGTTATTTGTAAAAAAAAAAAAACGAATCCAAAACACACTCGAATCCGACAAAACATTTTCTGGGAGGTTTTGCCAAAATGCGTCCGAATCCAAAACATGGCCGCGGAACCGAATCCAAAACCAAAACACAAAACCCGAAAAATTTCCGGTGCACATCACTAACCAAATCCCATCTAGATTCCACTTCATTAGGCAGGCGATACCGAGAATGTACAGAGACGTCAGAAAAAGTGTCCTCAGTGTCCTAAAAAATGCAGTTGTACCCACTGTCCACTTAACAACAGACATGTGGACAAGTGGAACATGGCAGACTAAGGACTATATGCCTGTGACAGCCCACTGGGTAGATCTATTGCCTCCAGCAGCAACAAAAGCAGCGGCACCAGTAGCAGCATCTCGCAAATGCCAACTCGTTCCTAGGCAGGCTACACTATGTATTACCACTTTCCGTAAGAGGCACACCGCTGACAACCTCTTACGGAAACTTAGAGACATCATCGCACCATGGCTTACCCCATTTAGACTCTCCTGGGGATTTGTGATATCGGACAACGACACCAATATTGTGCATGCATTACATCTGGGCAAATTCCAGAACGTCCCATGTTTTGCACATACAATTAATTTGGTGGTGCAGAATTTTTTGAAAAATGACAGGGGCGTGCAGGAGATGCTGTCGATGGCCCGAAAAATTGCGGGCCACTTTCGACATTCAACTACCGCGTGCCAAAGACTGGAGCACCAGCAAACACTCCTGAACCTGCCCTGCCATCACCTGAAGCAAGAGGTGGTAATGAGGTGGAATTCAACCCTCTATATGCTTCAGAGGATGGAGGAGCAGCATAAGGCCATTCAAGCCTATACATCCACCTATGATATAGGGGAATGCACCTGACTCAAGCGCAGTGGAGAATGATTTCCATCTTGTGCAAGGTTCTCCAACCCTTCGAACTTGCCACACGTGAAGTCAGTTCAGACACTGCCAGCTTAAGTCAGGTTAGTCCCCTCATCAGGCTTTTGCAGAAGCCGCTGGAGAAATTGAAGGAGGAGCTAATACGGAGTGATTCCGCAAAGTATGTGGAACTTGTGGATGGAGCCCTTCATTCTCTTTGCCAGGATTCAAGGGTGGTCAGTCTGTTGAAATGAGAGCACTACATTTTGGCCACCGTGCTCGATCCCAGGTTTAAAGCCTACGTTGTATCTCTCTTTCCAGCAGACACAAGTCTGCAGAGGTTCAAAGACCTGCTGGTGAGAAAATTGTCAACTCAAGCGTAATGTCACTCGTCAACAGCTCCTCCTTCATTTTCTGCCGCAACTGGGACTGCGAGGAAAAGGATAAGATTTCCTATCCCACCCCCTGGCAGTGATGCAGAGCAGTCAGGAGCGAGTGCTGACATCAGGACCGGACTGAAGGTCCTGCCAACGATAACTGACATGTCTACTGTCACTATATATGATTCTGTCACCATTGAAAGAATGGTGGAGGATTACATGAGTGACAGCAACCAAGTAGGCATGTCAGACAGTCTGTATGTATACTGGCAGGAAAAAGAGGCAATTTGGATGCCCTTGCACAAACTGGCTTTATTTTACCTAAGTTGCCCCCCCTCCAATGTGTACTCCGAAAGAGTGTTTAGTGCAGCCAGTAACCTTGTCAGCGATCAGCGTAGGAGGTTACTTCCACAAAATGAAGATGTTGTTCATCAAAATGAATTAGAAATTCCTCCAGGAAGACCTCTACCAGCAATTGCCACCAGAAAGTACACAGGCACCTGTGATGGTGGATTCCAGTGGGGACGAATTAATACTGTGTGAGGAGGGGGATGTACACAGTGAAAGGGGTGAGGAATCGGAGGATGAGGTCGACATCTTGCCTCTGTAGAACCAGTTTGTGCAAGGAGAGATTGATTGCTTCTTTTTTGGTGGGGGCCCAAACAAACCAGTAATTTCAGCCACAGTCATTAAATTATTGGTTTGTTAAAGTGTGCATGTCCTGTTTATACAACATAAGGGTGGGTGGGAGGTCCCAAGGACAATTCCATCTTGCACCTCTTTTTCTTCTTTACCTCCTGTGCTGTTTGGTGACTAGTTTTTTAAGGTGCCATCCTGTCTGACACTGCCATACAACTCCAGGGGTACTGCCGTATAAGTCCAGTCCAGTGGTGCTGTCTTGTGCTGCCATAAGTCCAGTGGTGGTGTCCTGTGCTGTATATTATTTACTGCAAATAAAATGGTTATATACATTACTTATATTATTATCCAAATAATTTTTACAGGGTTTGCCTAGTGTGGTGCAGGGGTACGCTCGCCTGTGCTGCATATTATTATAATAGCTCCAAATAAAAGGGTTATTATCCAAATTAATTTTACAGGCTTTGCCGTGTGTGTGTGTGTGTGTGTGTGTGTGTGTGTGTGTGTGTGTGTGTGTGGTTTAGGGGTATACTCTCCTGTGCCACCAAAATTGTGTGTGTATTACATCTGGGCAAATTCCAGCACGTCTCATGTTGTTTGTGCTGCACACTTGGGTCGCTTAGCTTAGTCATACAGCTACCTCATTGCACCTCTTTTAATTCTTTGCATGATGTGCTGTTTGAGGCCTAGTTTTATTAAGTGCCATCCTGTCTGCCATTGCAGTGCCTCTCCTAGATGGGCCAGGTGTTTGTGCCGCACACTTGTGTCGCTTAGCTTAGTCATACAGCTACCTCGGTGCAACTCTTAGGCCGAAAAACAATATTGTGAGGTGTGAGGTGTTCAGAATAGACTGGTGGAAATGAGTGGAAATTAGTGTTATTGATGTTAATAATACCGCAGGATCAAAATTACCCCCAAATTCTGTGATTTTAGCTGTTTTTATGGGGGGGGGGGGTGTCAAAAATAATCCAGATCCAAAACCAAAACACGAAAGGGTGGTTTTGGCAAAACCAATCTACACCCAAAACACGAGCATGATGGAACCAGAACCAAAACCAAAACACAAAACATGAAAAGTGCCCACTGCACATCTCTGGATTTAACCATCTGTGCTCAAGCATGGGTACCGCTAAAACCTGGACTGTTAGTGTGCCTTGAGGACCGAGGTTGCGAAACACTGCTGTAGTTTATCATGAACTAAGTATGCCTGCCAGTTTAAATTACACTTTCTCCTTCATGTGAACTTTCTTATTGATATTCTCAGCACATAGTGTACGTGTTTGTTGTACATTGTAGGAAAATGATTAGTCTTTTAATAGTCTAAATACTCAAACTGAAATGTAAATGAAAATACAGCTTTGCATAAGGCAGAGATGCAAATTATTAATACAAAGTGGAAAAATCTAAATGTTCCGAAAGTCTGTTTCCGACAACACATTTCCAAAACTCCCTAGCAGAGAGCTGAGGTAATATTTGTGTCTGCAACTTGCTACTTAACCAGCTGACTGTGCCTATGTGTACATAGAAACACATTTATGGACAAACTACAGCCACAGTGCAAGTTGCTCATTTGTGGTAGATCGTAAACTAGAAGATATGGCTTCACATTTTACCTGTCAAACTTTTGAACATGCCGAACTTTCTCAGGTCGACCTTTTCCATGTCGACCATATGGGATCAACCTATTGACTGTCAATGTAATTAAGATTGACTTAATGATTCATACCCCTGTGAGCAATGATTGTGCAGTCCCATAGCCTCCTGTGATCTCTTGTTAATAAGAGGATGGAAATATGGGTATCTGGTTTATAGGTCGACAGTAAAAAGATTGACAGTCAATAGGTCAATGGCTCGATGTGCATTAGATTAACATGTCAAAAGGTCGACAGTGCTGATGACCGTCATGTACAAAGGGTCGACAGGATCACATGTTCAATATGACAATTGTCGACACACATATGGTCGACACAACTTTTTAAAGCTTTTTGCATTTTTTTTTCAACTTTTTCATACTTTACCATCCACATGGACTATGGGAATAGTAATCTTGCCCGCAGCATGGCGAGTGAAGCGGTACACTAATTGGGGCTCACTGTGCTTTGATGGCGAAAACGACACTCAACCATTTTGCATGTTGACCTGTTGTACCTGTCAATCTTTTCCATTGTCTACCTATTACCTCTGAACCTAATGACCCTGTCGACCTTTTGACCATGTTGACCTTTTCCATGTCAACCATAAGGGGTTGACCTATCATTGTCGACCTAATTAGAGTCAACCTAATGATCCATACCCGGAAATATGTTATTAGCAGTCTAGAAAATAAATAATTTTCGTAATTTTTCAATGTTACAATTTCTCAAAGGTTAAAAGAATAAACCTTATTATTTTACCCTTAAGCTGTCAGTACACTGTCTGCTGATCTCTCCATTTTAGCAGATAAGAGGACCAGCAGGAAATATCAGATTACAAGGGAACTAATACAGGTAAACTACAGATTACAATATAGGTGGTCATTCCGAGTTGTTCGCTCGTTGCCGTTTTTTGTTTTTGGAAAATGCGCATGCGCATGGTACGCAAGCGCGCATGCGCTTACTAAGTTAACACAACGCTCGAGTGATCGTAGTGTGATTGACAGAAAGTGGGTGTTTCTGGGCGGCAACATGGCGTTTTCAGGGAGTGTGCTAAAAAACGCAGGCGTGCCAGGTAAAAACGCGGGAGTGGCTGGAGAATTGGGGGAGTGGCTGGCCAAACGCAGGGCGTGTTTGTTACGTCAAACCAGGAACTAAACGGACTGAGGTGATCGCAATCTAGGAGTAGGTCTGGAGCTACTCAGAAACTGCAAGGAATTATTCAGTAGCAATTCTGCTAATCTTTCGTTCGCAATTCTGCTAAGCTAAGATACACTCCCAGAGGGCAGCGGCCTAGCATTTGCAATGCTGCTAAAAGCAGCTAGCGAGCGAACAACTCGGAATGACCACCATAGTGTATCTGACCAGTAGACATGATGGAGTAGAGACTGCATGTTAATCGTAGCTCCTCCATACACTGCATGATGTATGAGGCAAACTCATCCATCTTTGAATTAGGCCCACAGTTGCAGAATGGGTAGCGCTGCATTAACATGGTCCAGGCCACAATTCAAAAGACAAAAGCAGTCTTTCACAGTCACTTAATCCATTATTCTTCATCATGAGGATCCCTGATATGAATCTCTCTGGTCTGAGAGAAACTTTCTTCTTACAAAAATAATTTTTATGGTATCTGTTTTTCATTGTATACTGGTATCACAGAAAACTCAGTTTACAAGTAAAGCTAATGCCCACAGAGATGCCTGGGTGCCTTTGAAGAGCACATTATGATTTAGAGACTTACTGTACACATTACGCACACAGCGGCCTATTTATCAATAATCCCATTTGCTTTGAAATTTGGGTGCAATATTAGTGCCCAGAATCGCAATGCAGGGACAGGGGCTCTGAAAGTAACGTGTACCCATGATGTGCTCGTAGTGGCTAACTGGACTAATGTACATGCGCGGTCCGCTGACCATCCATGTGTGACCATCCATGTGTGATGGCCATTGCTGGGTAGGTTCTGGGGGAACCCACTGCCCACTAACTTTGCAATGTATAGCCCATAGGCTACAGCAGCACAACGCCATCTTTAGATGTTATTAGCTGCAGGAACCAAACTCAGGGGGCTGCAGCTGCTATCGGAAATGTATTTATTATTTATTTATTAGCAGTTTCTTATGTAGCGCAGCATATTCCATTGCGCTTTACAATTAGAATAACAGTTATAGAACAAAACTGGGCAAAAACAGGCAGACATAGAGGGAGGAAGGCCCTGCTCACAAGCTTACAATCTATAGGGAAATAGGCATTGATACACAAGCATATATGCTACCTATTGCATAATGGTCCACCAGATTGCTAGGTTCTTAATGGGTTGTATGATATGATCACCCAGCAATGGGGGTCACTCAAACCCGTTTGCACGCTGCTGTTTGTCGCAGCGGTGCGAACAGGTCGGTTTTGCGCATGTGCGCCGGCCGCAATGCACACGCACGTCGATGCCCAGCGACAGCCGTTGCTAGGCAATGACAAGAATAACGGAAAAAGCGATCGCGGCTGCGATTGCAAGAAGAGTGACAGGCGGAAGGCATTCCGGGGCGTCAACTGACCATTTTCTTGGAGTGGGGCAGCGAACGCAGGCGTATCCAGGCGTTTGAAGGGCGGATGTCTGACGTCAATTCCGGGACCTCACCGCTGGATCCACCGCACAGGGTAAGTAACTGCAGGGCTAGTCTTGTTTTGCACAAAACTTTTCTAGCATAGCAGGGCTGCACAAGCGATCGCAGCCTTGCTATGCTAAAATACACCCCGCCACCCCCCCCCCAGGCGGCGTCTAGTTGATTGCACGAGCAGCAAAAAGTTTCTACGTGGGTGAGATTATGTGGACTGTACAGAGAGAATGTAATTAGATAGGGAAGCATTGAAGGTTATATGGGTTGGTCTGGAATTTGATAGGCTTATCCGAAGAGCTGAGTTTTCAGGGAAGGTTTGGAGACTAGAGGTGAGTCTTATTGTGCGTTGGAGGACATTCTACACAGTGACGGAAGCCCGAATAAAGGTGGTCATTCCGAGTTGATCGCAGC
This sequence comes from Pseudophryne corroboree, assembly GCF_028390025.1. Lineage (NCBI taxonomy): Eukaryota > Metazoa > Chordata > Amphibia > Anura > Myobatrachidae > Pseudophryne > Pseudophryne corroboree. Next base: position 878,176,375 of record NC_086445.1, read on the forward strand.
CAGCAACTTTTTGCTGCTGCTGCGATTAACTAGTCCACGCCTATGGGGGAGTGTATTTTAGCTTAGCAGGACTGTGATCACTTGTGCAGCCCTGCTAAGCTAAAAAAATTTCAAGTAAAACAAGACTAGCCCTGGACATACTTACCCTGTGCGACGATCTCAGCGATGCTGGGGCCGGCTTTGACGTCAGACATCCGCCCTCCGTTCTCCTGGACACGCCTGCGTTTTCTTCTCCACTCCCTGAAAACAGCTGGAAACGGTCCGGTGACGCCCAGGTACGCCTTCTTTCTGTCAATCTTCTTGCGGTCGGCTCTGCGACCGCTTTCTTCGTTGTCCTGGACGTAACCTGGCGACCCCTGTTGCTGGGCAACGTTGCGCATGCGCAGTGCAGCCACCGCGCATGCGCATTCCGGACCCGTTCGCACCACAGCAACAAAGTAGGAGACAAGTAAGGAGACTATTACAATAATCAATGCAGGAGATGATGAGTGCGTGGATTACAGTTTTTACAGTGTCTTGTGTAAGATAAGGACGTATTTTGGATATGTTTTTAGGTGCATGTAACATGATTTCGAGACAAATTGAATGTGTGGAACAAAGGACAGTTCAGGGTCAAGGATGACACCTAGGCAGCGAGCTTGTGGGGTAGGGTGGATAGTCGCATTGTCAACAGTTATGGAGATATCAGGTTGGTAACTACTCTTGGCTGGTGGGAAAATAATTTATTCTGTTTTGGAAATGTTGAGTTTGAGGTTGCGAGATGACATCCAAGATGAAATGGCAGACAGGCATTCAGTGACACAAACGAATACAGATGGTGATAAATCTGGGGAGGATAGGTAGATTTGAATATCATCAGCGTACAAATTATACTGAATCTGAAGGAAGATATTAGTTTACCAAGAGATGAGGTATAGATAGAGAAAAGCAGATGACCTAAGACTGAGCCTTGCGGTACTCCAACTGATAGAGGTAAAGACGAGGAGATAGAATCAAAGAAGTGAAAACTGAAAGAGAGATTAGATAGGTAGGATGAGAACCAAGTAAGGGCTCTGTCCTGAAGACCAAGGGATCGCAGTGTTTGTATGACAAGAGAGTGGTAAACAGTGTCAAAAGCAGCAGAGAGATCTAGAAGAATAAAAAGAATAAGAAGTATGTAATGGCCTTTCGATCAAGCAGTGACCAGATCATTCACTACTTTGGTGAGTGCCATCTCTGTGGAGTGTTGCTCACAAAAGCCCGACTGAAGTGGGTCTAGTAAGTTGTGGGAGTTAAGAAAGTGTGTAAGGCGAGTGTAGTCAAGTCTCTCAAGTAGCTTGGAGAGACATGGGAGCTGAGAGATGGGACGGTAGTTAGAGTGTTTGGGTCAGAATTGTGTTTTTTTCAGAATATGAGTAATCACTGCATGCTTAAACAAAGAAGGAAAGATAACAGTAGACAGATTACAGATTTTAGTTAAGGTTGGGATAAGCACAGGAAACAAAGTTTTACTGACTTGTGAGGGTATAGGATCAAGAGGAGAGTTAGTGGATTAGGAGGATGAAAAGAGTGTTGATACTTCATTTTCACTTGTGGGAGCAAATGAAGAGAAAGTGCCAGAGGGTTCAGGTAGGGAATTGAGCAGTTCACTGGCTGAGTTAGAGCATACCATTTCATCTCGGATTTTATCAATCTTATCCTTGAAGTAGGAAGCAAGTTCATGTGCACAGATAGTAGCTAGTGGGGGAGGTGAGGGAGGGTAAAGAAATTATTTAAATGTATTAAAAAGTCATTTGGGGTTGGTGGTATGAGAAGAGATGAGAGATTGGAAATATGTTTGTTTGGCAGTGTCCAGGGCCTGACGATAGGAGTGGTAGGTGGTCTTACTGTATGTGTGAGAAAATTGAGAGATCTCAGCAGATATCTCCCTCCATTATACAGTCACAGTATAGATCGGAGGTCTCTAGGTCAGGACAACCATTTAATTTTAAATGTAAAAAAGACCAAAGAAATGATTGTAGATTTTAGGAAATCGCATAGTCAGCCCGATTAGCACAGTTCGTTAGTTCTGTATGGTCAGGAAGTGGAGATGATTGAGTCATTTAAATTCTTGGGTATCAACATCTCCAAAGTAACACTTGTTATGGAGTGTTCACACACAATGCTTGTTTTTTGTTTTTTAAGGAAAATGCGTATGTCAGGAATATACTGTATAGGGAAATCCTAGTTAACTTTTACTTGTGTATTATAGAGAGTGTTCTTACATATGGAATTGTGGCAAGTAGATCTACTGGAGTTAGTCTGCCCAGTACTCAGGATGTATATAAGAAAAGGCTTCTCACAAAGGTAAAAAGCATCCTGGGAAATCTATCACATCAAAATCTTGGGATGTTCTCTATGTTGCCTTGTAAAAAGCGATACCGATCTATACTCTGTCGGACTAGCCGTTTAAGAGGTAGCTTTTCTCCGACAGCAATAAATATGTTAAATAGCGCAAATCCTAGATAATGGAGATATTTTGCTGAGGATGTTCTTTTGTTCTTATGGTTTCTATACTTGTTAATGTTTAAATTTTGTTGGTTGTTCATGTATGTGAAACATTGATGACAATAAAATATAATAATTATTATTATTAATATTATTATTATTATTATTACTATTACTAGATTACGGTGATTTTAATTATTTGCTGATATCTCCTGAAAATTGGTGTTTTCAGGGAATATGCCGCAAATATTGAATGATAAATAGGCCCTGACAATACTAAATTCCCTTGTCGTATAAACAACCCTTTATGAAGCTAAGAACACTGTACGCTGTTTACTTAAGAAGTACCGTAATGGTACGCTAGTTGCGTAACGATCGCTCAGCCGTAGGCGAGACGCTCAAGCGTCACGTTCGCTCACGGCCCAGCGATCACAGGACACGTTATTGGCTATGACTAGAGTAATGATTCGCTATGGCGTAGCGGACGCTCGAGACCACGAGGAGATCACCAGCGGCGCAGACGCTCACAACGCTATACCTTTATGTCTAAACCTTATACCAAAGAAATACACAGAATACCTTAATGTGAATACAGGGTGTAAGTGCAACCTTGTGTAACCTGACTAACTACAAAGCTGCTTGAGCGTCACCGACGCTCAAGTGAACACTTAACACTATAGAAAATACACAGATACTGGTTTAGGTTCCAAAGCCTATTAACTGTATTATATCTAGTATACTTGTAAAAAGGGGATAACAGTACAAATGATACACTACAATATAACAGAGACTTCCTAACCACAGAACTAAACAATACTATCTAATACAATACAATACTAGTCTAGGGGAGATACGAGAGAGAGAGAGAAGGGAAAGAGAGAGAGGGAGACGGAGAGAGATGAGAGAAATTGGCTCACAGAAAGACAATGATAACGGAGAGAAACTTACGCACAAGGGTAAACGATCGCATGCGCCTGGACATCCAGCACCCGATTTTCAGCAATGAGAACCGTTGAAGAGTGAGAGCTGGATGTGGTCGGCCTGCCTATTTATGCCCCACACACAATGCAATCCTACAGTCCCTACAATCCCATTGTCCATTGGACGTCGGAATTCGGCCCTGCATCATAACAAAAGGTCATAGGTTGATTCATACAGGTGGGCTGTGACGATTTCAAACAGCTCAGGTGGGTGGGGAACTAGGTTTCCCGCCGCATACCTGAGTATGAGTAAATAGTAGAAATGGACATAAACTTCTTATGTCCATAACTATTCGCACGAGCGATTAATATGCTCCAAACCAACACCGGAATATTGCTAATTAAATACTCTTCCGATGGGTACCAAACACTGCTGTATGATTCCTGTTAGACCCTTCGTACGATACAAAGAGGGATTCCTTAGCTCAGGGACCTTCTATATTAACCAAACTATCAGAAACTATCAAAGGGACCATGATCTATAAACTACATTAATTGTGAAAATATGTAACGAATGAGTCGCACGCTACGACTACATAAACTCTACCGTAAATACGCATACCGCGCCTGCGAGTGCACGCTATTGCGGGTATGCGCCTTCACGGGAGAGCGTACGCATGCGCAGCACGGACCAGTGTGCGGTGCAAATATGGCAACGTGCATAGAGACATTTTTCTGACTTTGACAGTCCACCCTTTGGCAGTCAATAATAACTGCCACAAAACATTTAAGGAGAAAAATGCAAGTCAGGGGTTAATTGATTTCCATGGTTGGGTAAGGGAGGAGAGAGGGGAAGGTGTGAAGAGGGTATGACCTAGTGAGAAAGCAGAAGCATGTGTGTATGAATCCATGTTTGGAGGGTCATGTATCATTGTGCCGTACGTGTGGTAAATCAAGCTTCGAGGTATTGCGAAGTATACATTTGAATTCCTTCTTATCCTGTGGTACAGGTCTGTGGATGGGCTGTCAAACTTTACCGAGCTCTTTTCGGATTTTGAACAAAATGGGGAGCACATTTTAGTTGATGATACATGAATGGGGGAGGTATGTGGTTGCTGATATCTGTGCCTGTATTCCCTATCGTCTATGTGTGTCATTACCTGAGGGTTGTAGAGATGAAGATAAAGAACACTTATGAAAAATGCAATGATATTCTATGTCAGGGAAATGTACATCTGTCGTCGAAGTTGTGTTCGGTATCTGTTGAGAGTCGTCTTCTTTGCGCTGTATTGCTCCTTGGGCATGAGCAAATAGCTTTGTCTGAGCCATCAGATTTACAAAAAATGTTGGGCTAGCGTGAGTTTAAAAGTACTAGGGAAACTGGGGATCCATGGCAAAGTTCATCAAGTGTCCATATTTAAAGTTGTCAAATCTTCTTCTTTGGTCAATCCGTTGTCTGTATACATCTCGTCTCGTCAGCTTCCTCGTCCAAGGGGGTCTTTGTATCTTGGAGAAAAGCAGAAAAATAGGTGAAAGAAACGGACCGTATAATCGCATTTTCATCACATCCTGGTTTCTATCATTGGGTCATAAATCAAATCCAGGTTAATTACGGTTTCCTCACTCCTCAAGCTCATCACTCTTGTACTTTGTTTGCACCTCATTAAAGCCTGCCCGCATCTAAATATCAATCCAATCGATATAACGACACCCAAGATACATAGTAGAAACTTTCCAACATCCATTATGACTCCTTGAGCCCAGTCCCCCAAACCGGAGAACCAATTTCGCGGGTTCAACCATGACACCCAACCAGTCAGCTCATTACCTACAGCAGCAAGGGTGAGATTGTGTTTTCGACGAAATTCCCACTTCAATTGGAGAATATCGTCCATCTTTTGGTCTATGACCTCTACCGGATCCTCGGTGCTATTGGTGATATACGTGCAACACTTTATGCCGTACTGTGTTGCTAATGTAACACAATATCCGCCTGTTACTGCTGTAAGATAATTAAGAACCATCCTATGCTGAACTAGTTCTGTTTTATAAGCTTGAAGCTCTCTTCCAGTGTATCTAAACGTGTCATCATACATTTCAGTGATATTATCTAACAAATTGGCGAGTGCGGAAATGTATCTATAATTCATCACTCCTCGAGCGGTGCGAGTGAAATCTAACGCTACCAGAACCTGAATCCCGGTGGATTCATGGATAAGATCAGAGGCCGGATGCTCTAACCTTTCTGACAGTTGTCTTTTAACTCGGTGCTCGTAATGAGTGTGAGTATAAGGAGCTTGGGCACCACGGTGTATGTCCTTCATTTTGTCATGTGTTACAGTCATCACTTCAGGCAATACTTTTCCAATATAACACAATCCTTCAGAGTTTGGGGCAAGCCACTTGTACGCCTTTCTCCCGCATATGAAATATGCATCATCGGGGAGAACATATGGGACGGAGAAGGACATGACCATGTTACAAACCTTCCAGGTGAAATCTCCTGACCCTAATTCTTCCATCTGCCTAATGCACGTATCAGTTTGTACGATATGTGCACAGTATCCTGGTGATACCTCTCCAACTCTAGTAATCCTATTTCCTAAGGTATATCGATACCGAAAAGATTTTCCTCTACTGGCTATGTGGCGTACCAGCTCTGTATCTGTAGGCATTCTATCTGCTCTGTGTGAAAAGGTCATGGTGAGGTTGCTCCATGACACTTCCCAATTTCCCGGTTTTCTGGGATTGGAGATATTGAAACATAAGAGGGACCTATCCACATGGTATTGGTGGAGCTTCAAACTAGGAGGGCTGGAGATATTAAACCTCCGGTCCACCGGTCTCCCACCATTTAGCTCAAGTACCTCCCCTAACGTTAAAGGAAATGGTACTAGCCCTGATTTGCTGTGACCCTGAGGTACTTGAGAGCATACCCAACAATCTGTTTGGTTTAACACGTTACCCACTAAGGAGTGATAGTCACTCAATGGATGCCGGTCTATATGGATATTAAAACTAGATTGGCATTTCTTTATGCATCCATCTTCAACCAGATTATCACAGAGCCTACAGATACAATTTTCTTCAGCTAACAATCCATCACAATTTCTTCTATCGGATCGTTTTCTGATACTCGCCTTTGCTTGTTGGTTTGGTTGATCTTGGAAAACTACGCCTCCATCATCATAATCGGAACCCATTCCAGAACCTCTCTCGACCTCTATGGTACTCTCGCCGGAACAGACTGCTCTGGTCAACATCATGGTTAACATCAAAATCCGGATCACAGTCTCTTGGGGCAAGTCCATCTTTGAGGAGGAAATAGAGAAGAATGAGAAGGGGGAAAAAGAAATTTCAAGGAAGAGGGGATGGGAAGTGGAGAAAAACAATAAAAGGGAGAAGGGAGTCGACAACTGCTTTCGGTCTTCAAGGCTCAGGTGCCGCCTCAGTCCTCCTGGAACAGACACTCCAGTGATACAACCTCTACCGTCTGTTCCTTATCACGGGACTTCTCTGGATCAGCAACCTTTTTGCAGTGGGATGAATGGACCCAAGTCTCTCTCTCAGCCACCTTCAATGCTGTGGTGCTAGTCAATAAGACCAGGTATGGTCCTTCCCATCTATCAATAAGACAACCTGAGCGTAGAAAATTTCGTATCATTACATAATCCCCAGGTTCAATGTCATGACAATTACTATCTGGTAAATCAGGAATCACCAACTTCAGATTATCATTTTGATTCCTCAACTGCTTACTCATGTTAATCAAGTACTTTACAGTTACTTCATTGTTACATTTCAAATCATCCTGAGGGTTAATCATGACATGCGGTTGTCGACCAAACAAGATTTCAAAAGGAGACAGATTAAGAGGGGACCTGGGAGTGGTTCTGATGCTATACAAAACAATGGGTAAAGCTTCTGGCCACGTCAATCCTGTCTCTGCCATTACTTTACTCAATTTATTTTTAATAGTGCTGTTCACTCTTTCGACCTTCGCACTCGCCTGTGGACGGTACGGAGTGTGCAGCTTGCTATCAATTCCCATCAACTTACACATTCCTTGAAAGACATCACCTGTAAAATGGGTACCCCTATCACTTTCAATGATTCTAGGGATACCATATCTACATACAAATTCCTGCACAATTTTCTTAGCGGTAAACATAGCGGTATTTGTAGCTGCTGGGAAAGCTTCGACCCAATTCGAGAAAACATCTATACAAACAAGTACATATTTCAAATTTCGACATGGGGGTAATTGAATGAAGTCAATTTGTATTACCTGGAAAGGGCCGCCGGCAGGTGGGATATGGGATGGTTCTGTAGGTATTGCTTTTCCAATATTCTTTCTCAGACAGGTAAGGCATGACATTGCTCTTTTACTCGCATGAGAGGAGAATCCTGGGGCGCACCAGTATGCTCTTACCAATTTGCACATCCCCTCCTTGCCTAGATGAGTCAGCCCGTGAGCTGCTTCAGCCAGACATGGAAGGTATGCCCTGGGGGCCACTGGTTTACCATGTCCATCCGTCCAGAGCCCTGAGGACTCCTGGCCATATCCCTTTGCCTTCCAGACTGCTCTCTCCTGTGAGGAACACAAATTCTGCATCTCACACAACTTTTGTGTGTTGATGGTATTAAATACCATCAGTTGTGTGGTGTCTGTCTGTATGGGGGTAGCAGCTGCAAGCTTTGCGGCTTCGTCTGCTCGGCTGTTACCAAGGGATATTGGGTCTTGGCTATATGTATGTGCTTTACATTTGATAACAGCCACTCTGTCGGGTTCCTGTATCGCTGTTAGAAGCCTTTTTATGTGAGCTGCATGCGCTATCGGTGTACCAGCCGCCGTCATGAAATTTCTGAGCCGCCATAGGGCTCCGAAATCATGTACTACCCCGAAGGCGTATCTAGAATCGGTGTAGATATTGGCTGACTTACCCTTAGCCAATTCACATGCTCTGGTTAGGGCGACCAGTTCAGCAACCTGGGCTGAGTGAGGTGGGCCTAGCGGTTCCGCTTCTATGGTGCCTTGGTCATCTACGACTGCGTATCCAGTACACAAGTCTCCCGAGTCTGACTGTCTATGACAACTACCGTCCGTGTAGAACGTTAGTTCTGCATCTTCCAGTGGATTGTCACTGATGTCAGGCCTTGCGGTAAAATTTTGGGTCAAATATTCCATACAATCATGTGTACCTCCCTTTGCATTAAATCCTCCTTCCCCATCACTCTCACCTTCCACCCTTTGTGCCTGACCAGGCACACCTGGGAGAAATGTTGCAGGATTTAATGCACTGCATCTCCTTATGGTGATGTTTACTGGGGCCATTAATGCCAATTCCCATCTTGTAAACCTTGCTGATGAGACGTGTCTGGTTTGGGCAGAATTCAATAAAGCAGATACCGCATGTGGTGTATGGATTGTGAGGTTGTGGCCTAGCACGACATCTTCGCTTTTCGTCACTAGCAATGCTATCGCCGCAACGCTACGCAAGCATGTGGGGAGGGATCGCGCTACCGTGTCTAGCTGGGCGCTGTAGTATGCGACTGGCCTGCTGGCGTCACCGTGTTTTTGGGTTAGTACACCTGCTGCGCACCCAGCACTTTCTGTTCCGTATAGTTCAAAGGGTTTCCCATAGTCTGGCATACCTAGTGCTGGTGCCTGCGTTAGGCACTGTTTGAGTCTCTCAAATGCTGTTTCGGATTCGTCTGTATGCGAAATCCGGTCAGGTTTGTTTGAAGAGACCATTTCCTGCAAAGGTAACGCCAATATGGAAAACCCTGGGATCCAGTTACGGCAATACCCACACATTCCTAAAAACGTCCTGATCTGTTGCTGGGTTTGTGGCAGTGTCATGTCTCTAATGGCTTGGATTCTATCAGCGGTCAGGTGTCTCAGTCCTTGTGTTAGACAGTGTCCCAAATATTTTACCTTAGTTTGGCATAATTGTAACTTGTCTTTGGAAACCTTGTGACCTGTGTCTGAAAGATGAAACAGGAGCTGTTTCGTATCCTTCAGAGATGCTTCCAGTGAATCTGAACACAGTAATAAATCGTCCACATACTGTATCAATACTGATCCACTGTCTGGTTGGAAAGACTGTAAACAATCATGCAAAGCCTGAGAAAATATACTTGGACTATCTATGAAACCTTGGGGTAACCGAGTCCACGTGTATTGGACTCCTCTGTATGTGAATGCAAACAAATATTGGCTGTCAGGGTGCAGAGGTACCGAAAAGAAAGCGGAGCAGAGGTCAATAACAGTGAAAAATTTGGCAGTGGGAGGAATTTGCATTAGGATGACAGCTGGATTAGGCACTACGGGGAACTGACTTTCAACTATTTTGTTAATCCCCCTTAGATCCTGCACTAGCCTGTAACCCCTCCCCCCACTCTTTTTAACAGGGAAGATGGGACTATTGGCTGTGCTGGACGTTCTTACCAGAATGCCCTGTTGCAGCAAGCGTTCTATTACTGGGAAAACTCCTAACTCCACCTCTGGCTTCAGAGGATACTGTGGGATTTTTGGAGCTATCCTACCATCTTTTACTTGTACAACTACTGGAGCTACGTTTGCCATTAATCCAGTGTCCTGTCCATCTTTTGTCCAAAGTGACTCTGGTATCTGAGATGTCATCTCTTCTACTTGGGATGGATTCCTATTTGTCATAATGGAATGTGACATTAATTTTGATGGGGAGTCTAACATGTCTCGTACCTCCTGAGCGTGATTCTCAGGAATGTCCAAGAATACACCTTCAGGAGTACAATAAATGACGCAACCCATTTTACATAGTAAGTCTCTCCCCAGGAGATTAGTTGGTGCCGATGCAGCCAGCAAAAAGGAATGCTTGGTATGCAAAGGCCCTATTGTAATCTCGGCTGGTTTGCTAACAGGGTAGTGCTGGACTACTCCTGTTACTCCCATGGCTGGAACTGTCCTACCAGTGGTTCTCATGCCCACTGTCGAATTTATCACTGACTTGGCCGCCCCTGTGTCTACAAGAAAGTTTAAAGTTTTACCAGCTACATTGATTGCAATCTCTGGTTCGCTTCCAAGACTGGCAATCAATTTAACTGGCTGCAGATTACAGGTGTGGCCACACCCCTATTGGGTATGCTGACCTCCCTGAATCCCATTGGCAGCAACTACTTGTGGGGGAGTTAGCTGGGAACTACCAGAGGCCTGCCAGTCTCTGTTCGGGGGATATCTTTTTGTTTCCCCTGTATGTGGCTCAAAACTCCGCCTCTGTGGACCCTGCTCCCAATGTCGTGTGTTGTGTTGTTGTCTAGGGGGTTGAAAAGATCTTTGTACATTCTTTGTTCTACATTCTCGTGCAAAGTGTCCCGGTCTGTTACAAGAAAAACATGTTATTACACTTGCCTTACCCACAGGATTCGGTGGTACATACGCAGGCTGCCTTGTGGTCAGCGCCTGTATACTTACGGACATCAACTTATCACTTTGCGACTCCCTGTGTCTAGTGATGTTTTTGTCGTGATCAACAGCAGCCTCTCTCAAGGTGGACACTGACAGACCTCGCCAACATGGTTGTGTGGTCTGTACCCTAGCTTTTAATGTTTCTTTCAAACCATCCATCAGTACAGATACTGCTACTTCTCGATGGTTTGGGTTGGTCTTAATGTCTTCTATACCAGTGTATTTTGCCATTTCTGATAGTGCCCGGTGGAAATATTCTGCTGCCGTTTCGGACTCCTTTTGCTTAATGGAAAATATTTTATTCCATTTAACAACGGCTGGGAAATACTCCTTTAGCTGTAAATTTATCCTTTTTACATTATCCTGGTCGTACACATCTGTAAGCGGTACATCTTTATCTAGTCCACAATCAGCCAAGAATTTAACTGAGTCGACATTGGAAGGTAAGCAAGCTCTTAGCACTATCTGCCAATCCTTATTATTGGGCTCTAAAGTGTTTCCTAGATCCCTGATGTATTTTTGGCTTGCCACTAAATCTTTTCTGGGGTCTGGGAATTCAGACACTATGGTCCTCAATTCCATTCTAGTGAACGGGCAATACATGGCAATGTTCCTGACGGGTGTGGCTCCTGATGCATCTGTTTTCCCATTGGGAACTACTATCACCTTTACAGGAGCAATTCTAACAGCCTCATTCTGCGTAGATTCTACAACTTGTGGTACAATTGTTTCAGTGTAATGCATGGTGCCGTACTTACCCGTTGACACGACCTCACCTATCCCTCCGCTAGGGGCCTTAACTAATCTCGTGGGTGGTGCAGTTCCTACTGTGGTTTCTGATATGGTGGCCGCTAGAGAGAGCGCTGAAATTGTTGCCGAATCTTCTTCTTGATCACACTCCTGAGGAAGGTTCAAAACAGGGTACATCTTGCACGGGTTAATACTTGCATGAGTTATTTGGTTAACATCATTAACATTTACAGGGTTACTAAGAGTTTGTGTTTTACAACCCAGTGCGTTTCTCTCCGTAATCAGCTTCTCTCCTGCAATGTATGGTGGAGGTGGAGCTGTGGCTATCAGCTTCCTGACTGCCCCAGATCCCGCCGCCAGAGCCAAACCTCTCTGTATCTCACCTTCCTGGTGCCATAACTGTAAGTAATCATGATGCTGAATTCGTCTCTTTGTTGATTTTACGAGACATATCCTCCTCCTTAAATTTTGTAACACGTCTGGACTGAAGCTACCTATTCTTGGGAATTTGTCCCTGTCTTGTACAGTCATTCTCTCCCATTCATCACATAAAGATTCGGTGTGACTTCCATATTTTTCACACATTACATATCGTGCCGACCCAACTGGTCGGTTCACAGAATCAACCTGAACCAGGGTTGATCGCCCCCTACCTGAGCAACTGGCCCCCATAGTCTGCAGGTGTTGCTTAGTCCTCCTTGGATTTCTGTATCAAGGTTTTCAGCAAGCCTTTACAGACAACCAAATTACTCCACAGTAGGCCGGCGGTGGCGGTTTACCGAGTACCCCACTCACTCGCCCACCTCGACCAATACGACCTGATCACACCGATATGGTGCTGGCGTACTCGATACAGGGCCCCTATGGAACCTTCAGTTTACTGGAACATATGAGGGTTACCCGCAGGACACTTACTCTTTCCAGTAAAGGTGGGGTTGTTAGATAGTTCCTGAGTGACCAGCGAACTTCCCTTCCAAAAATAAAAAATTACACAAATCACGTCAGAATGTACAGATAGCGTTTGTGACCACTTTACTCTAATGGTATTAGGTCAGATTACTAACTACTGCACACAATTACGTGTGGTCCAATCGTTCAGTACACAAGCACTACTTGTTATGTACTGAGAGATCAATGGAATCGATGTTTCCGGCCGCGATTCCTTCAGCAAGAGCTTATGGCCTATATGGGTTCTGCACCAACACCCCAGGCGTTGTGCCACTGGACTTTTATAGCGGACCTCTTTAGTACCTTACGACCTCCTGGTCTGTTACCTTCTGTTAATGACCTCCTGGTCTTGTTACCTTATGGTCCGCTATACTCTAATGCTCAAATATTATTTAACCAGGGATGCCTCCCTAGCCACCGTATATGTCACTTACACGTGTGTCCCTTGACGAGTACCCGACTTTCCTTTTGGTTCCACCTTAAAGTTATATAAACTTTTGTATACAAAACCACACTCACTCAACACATGTACACTTTTGTTTCTATATCTATTTCTGCGCAGAAATTGTCTTCAGTCCAACAGTGTTACTAATTAGGAGCAGGATCTGTTAAGCTAAATTTCAGATTTTTCAAAAAATAGATTTGCGTTATTTACCGCGTCGCGTTATTTACCGCTGTGCGTTACTTATCGCCTTTGCGCTAATTATCGCTTTGCGCTAATTCAACTTTTCGTGACTTGAGCTACGTTGCGTAACCAGACGCTACGTTGCGTAATGTACGCTGCGTGCGTCTGCCGTTTGGATTGCGTACGCAAGTCTTTTGTTAGGGACACGTGTACGCAAAACAAAGATCCACTGTAACACAATTTCTACCTTTATCACTGTAGATGATCCCTGATCATCTACCGCACACCACACTGACTGTCTTATCTCCCAGACAAGCCGTGTGTTGGTCTATACTTTAACTATTACCTCTACTATGAAATAACAGCAAATCTCTTTTTGCACTTTCTATCAACTATAAAACTTGGCAAACAGGAATAGTGATATACGAAATTTGAAAAAGAAATGCAGATAAATGTATGTGTGCGTGTATACGCAAGACAGAAGAGAAATAAAACAGTTTTAAAAGACACAAGCGTTTTGTTCTTACTTCCGGTTCCCGGATTCCTTCAGCACTCCTTATCTAAGCGAAGCAGACGCTTATCCAATCAGCACTGCAAGGAATATGATCCCGCCCTTTGCTGATGGATAATGTCTGCTGATCTACCTAGTGCAGATATGAGAAGGATAGGACGAGTCCCCAATTGACAATACTAAATTCCCTTGTCGTATAAACAACCCTTTATGAAGCTAAGAACACTGTACGCTGTTTACTTAAGAAGTACCGTAATGGTACGCTAGTTGCGTAACGATCGCTCAGCCGTAGGCGAGACGCTCAAGCGTCACGTTCGCTCACGGCCCAGCGATCACAGGACACGTTATTGGCTATGACTAGAGTAATGATTCGCTATGGCGTAGCGGACGCTCGAGACCACGAGGAGATCACCAGCGGCGCAGACGCTCACAACGCTATACCTTTATGTCTAAACCTTATACCAAAGAAATACACAGAATACCTTAATGTGAATACAGGGTGTAAGTGCAACCTTGTGTAACCTGACTAACTACAAAGCTGCTTGAGCGTCACCGACGCTCAAGTGAACACTTAACACTATAGAAAATACACAGATACTGGTTTAGGTTCCAAAGCCTATTAACTGTATTATATCTAGTATACTTGTAAAAAGGGGATAACAGTACAAATGATACACTACAATATAACAGAGACTTCCTAACCACAGAACTAAACAATACTATCTAATACAATACAATACTAGTCATGGGGAGATACGAGAGAGAGAGAGAAGGGAAAGAGAGAGAGGGAGACGGAGAGAGATGAGAGAAATTGGCTCACAGAAAGACAATGATAACGGAGAGAAACTTACGCACAAGGGTAAACGATCGCATGCGCCTGGACATCCAGCACCCGATTTTCAGCAATGAGAACCGTTGAAGAGTGAGAGCTGGATGTGGTCGGCCAGCCTATTTATGCCCCACACACAATGCAATCCTACAGTCCCTACAATCCCATTGTCCATTGGACGTCGGAATTCGGCCCTGCATCATAACAAAAGGTCATAGGTTGATTCATACAGGTGGGCTGTGACGATTTCAAACAGCTCAGGTGGGTGGGGAACTAGGTTTCCCGCCGCATACCTGAGTATGAGTAAATAGTAGAAATGGACATAAACTTCTTATGTCCATAACTATTCGCACGAGCGATTAATACGCTCCAAACCAACACCGGAATATTGCTAATTAAATACTCTTCCGATGGGTACCAAACACTGCTGTATGATTCCTGTTAGACCCTTCGTACGATACAAAGAGGGATTCCTTAGCTCAGGGACCTTCTATATTAACCAAACTATCAGAAACTATCAAAGGGACCATGATCTATAAACTACATTAATTGTGAAAATATGTAACGAATGAGTCGCACGCTACGACTACATAAACTCTACCGTAAATACGCATACCGCGCCTGCGAGTGCACGCTATTGCGGGTATGCGCCTTCACGGGAGAGCGTACGCATGCGCAGCACGGACCAGTGTGCGGTGCAAATATGGCAACGTGCATAGAGACATTTTTCTGACTTTGACAGCCCAATAGAGAGAAATTACTGGGACTCAACTGAGGACTGGTGGGCAGAGGAATGAAGTACAGTCAGTGCCGTAACAGGATGGCAGTGCCCGCTGTGCTGGTTACACCACTAAACATGTAATATCATGATGCCTTCAGCTCCCCTATGACCCTGCACTCTGTGTGAAGGCACTGCTTGCACACCCCTAATTACGACCATGAGTACAGTAGCTACGGGAACTTAAGAGACTAACCTAGGAGCTGGGCCTAAACCTAGGACCCTCCACTTCCATGTTATTTTCTAGTACAGTTTAAAATATAAATAAATTTAATGGCTCAGTATAAAAACTATAAATGTTATTTTAGGTGAAGTAAGGTAAGTTAAAAAATAAAAGGCCCACTCTGGAAATCTCTCCTTTTTGCCCAACTTGCATGCTGCTGTGACTGCTTTACAGTCTTTTACCATAATAGCGTCTGCGACTATATACCATACCTACCAACTGTCCCGATTTTGGTGGGATAGTCCCATTTTTCTGGGACTGTTCTGCTGTCCCACTCGTGGATCACAGTGTCCACGGTGGGGGCAGTTGGACGACCCTCTCACACGCGGCAGAGCAGCAGTGAATAGATTCACCTGGAGAGAGGGACAGGGGGAATGCGAGCAGCTCACAGAGACCTTGGCATGCCCCGCAAAAATGGGGACGTGATGTGCAATCGCGGTACTTCTGCAAGGCCATGCCCCCTACTCGCGAGGCCACGCTCTCTAATTTGGGGAATGCGTTTTTCGGCACGTGTTTGTGTCCCTCCTCCCAACTGTCTAAAGTTGGGAGGTATATATATACTATTGTTAGTATCAGGCTTTCCCCTGGTGTACAAGCATGTGTCTGAATGTGAAAGAAATGAGACACCCACCTTGATAGTCTGTATATGCTTTACAATCACTTGAGTGAGCAGCCATTGGTTGCACCATGGAACCTTGCACCATCCCTACAGTACTAGGTACAGGTTTTCCATCTGAGCGTGGCACCCAAAATGAACAATTAAGCGCCTGTATAAGTAACTACTTCAGTGACTCCTATAGCGCGCCCATAAGACGGGCTATTGTCATGTGTCTGAACATCCATCTCCCAGTCACCACACAGGAATCTCCAGCATATTTCCAATACATTTCTGATTCAGTGTGTCTCAATTGCAACTGCTGCTCTGTACTGTATATATATATATATATATATATATACACACACTGCAATGGGACACATGTGCCATATGAATTTTTAGGGATGTTTGCACATTTTCAGTAACAAATAATTGTTAAACTTTATGACATCGGCATTGTGTCAGAATCAGGCCCTTTACCTGAAATCGTCCCTCCTACTACTGTATATTGACCCTTTTCACGCTAACTGTAGGGTTGTCACTGCACCTCCTCATTAATAGCATCAACGGCTGTCTGCAAGAGGCAAGCAGTTGGAAAAATGTATCATGTTCCCATTGTATACGTTATCATTATCACTTATGATGTCACATAATCATTCATGTTTTGTGCTACTGCTTACTAAATAGGGGCTATTTGAAAAAAAACTTTAAAATGGGATTGTTCTAAATATTATATCACGTTATAAAATATGGCAAATTATACTAGATAATAGTTATTTAAAATGTTTGTGTCCTGTAGAGCATTTCTTGCTGAGCAGGCAAATAAAGTCTGGAAGATGCTATTACTGCTGGTAAAGCCTAGCAAGTATTTCTCCATCTATATACTGTAATCATTTAGACACCAGGGAAATAATTCCATTAGATTGCAGTCTATAGATTATCTTTTAACCATTGCTTGGCAGAACAGCACATCAGCTCTCAGGTACATTGACAAATGAAAATGAGCAGGGAATTAGTACTACCACACTCTAGTTTGGATTGTGTATACTTATACCCAAGATTATCTGCCCCAGTGTGTGGTTTCTCCCCAAAATTCAATTGTTCGCAAACACAGTAATGAGGTAGCCAAGGAGCCACAACACCTGAGTTAGAGATGCATGCAAATGCCTTCACAGCTGCAAATCTGTAAATCAGACATTCCCCAGAAATAATCACGATGGTCCTACGTTTGAGTCCTCACTCCCCCTTTACCTCCCACAAACGCTTGCTGGCTGTCAACCACTTTGTGAATAAGTGCTTACTGAAACGCCATCGCAAGACCAACACAGAACATGCGCAGTGTAACTTAGATGCAGGGCCGTCTATTCATATGGGCTCAATGGGCTCTTGCCCAAGGGCCCCAGGAGTAAAAGGGCCCTAGGCTGATAGCTGAGGGTCCCCTCTTTCCAGGGGTACCAGATTTTTGAAAATCGGCCCTGGGGAACCGGAGATATCCGACTTCAAAGCAGTGGTCCCCATCCAAGCCTGTTAATTGTTCTTTCCAACCAGATATCTCAGGCCCTTTCTGACCCCCCACCTGCACCACTTCAGTTCTCCAAGACCGCCACCCTGTGTCTGAACCAGCCCGGAACCCACCAGCAAACCTCCACCTACCCTAATGAGGACAATCACAGCAATCACCATCTAAATGAGGACATCCATTTCCAGCATGGAAGCACCATCATGGAAGCCTTTCCACCTCTAATACGGTGATCGGTAACTATCAAATAACCGAACTGTGTCAATTTGTGAACAAACCTCTGAGGGACTTGTGGACTTACCAGGGCATTTACTCAGGAACAGACACTCATGGTCTAATATATAGATGGAGATGAACTGATCTAGGTGCACATCTGTATTTTTACCAATAATTTTGAGGAGTGAATAATATTCATATTTTATTTGTTTTTTAATAAATTGACAAAGAATTTTAATTAATATATATTGTAAAAAACTGTTTATTTCAATCACTTCAACTATAGCGCTGCCCACCCTATACACCCTTTCTGACTTAGAGTTTTTCTGAGGGTATACTCCAAAATCTGGGACTCTCCTCTTTCAGTGGACACTGGCAGCTTGTCTCTACTATGTCCAGAACCAGAGATATCAGCCTTCAAGCAGCTGGTCCCTGCCCTAGCTCCACACATCTAATATGCAGTTTTATATATTTGTTGGTGGATTGCTCTGGTTCCTGAACTCTGATCCCCAAGACCCCAGAACCTCCTGACAGGTGTCCCCAGTACCTCCTGAAAGGTGTCCCCAGTACCTCCTGACAGGTGTCCCCAGTACCTCCTGACAGGTGTCCCCAGTACCTCCTGACAGGAGGGACTCTCTAGTTTTTTTTTATCCCATGAAAGCTAAGAAATCTATTTCCAGGAACTGGAGATATCTGCAGTCATGCAAGCTGCCCTGACCCTCGGAAAATGATGAATATTAAGCCCACTCCACTATCCACCCCTCCCCTGTGTATTAAACACCCCCTACCACCCTGGAAGTCATGTACCAGGGCCCCTTCATTCAGCCCAATGCAGACTTGCCTACTCTCCCGGAATGGCCGGGAGGCTCCCGAAAATCGGGTGACCCTCCCGGCCCCCAGGAGGAGCAGGCAAGTCTCCCGATTACAGGGGTCCCCCCCTGCCCGGCCGCCCACTTAGCGAGTAAAGTGGGCGGTCCGGGCAGGCGATGATGCGATTCTTGTTGAATCGCGTCATCATAGCCACGCCCCCTGCTGTATAATGCCGGTAATAGAGGCATTACACAGCGGGGGGCAGGGCTTACACGGGACGATCCCGTAGTCACGCCCCCAGCCCGCCTCCGACACGCCCCCGGTCCGCCTCCGGTCTGCCCCCCTCTGCACTCACATCGCAGCCCGCCCCCCTGCCGAACCGACCTGGCTGCTCTCTCCCGGAGAGAGCAGCCAAAAAGTCGGTAAGTATGGCCCAATGTCCCTTCTACAGTTTAGCGTTCTCCTTCCCGCCCCACCTGTACAGTAAAGGTGTAATTAGCAGAAATTATTTCTCCAGGTCCTACATGCTGAGCGAAAGATAGAACACCCCCTACTGCCCGCGGGACATCAAAGCTGACGCTGATAGCACCCCCCACCCCTACCGCTGGTAGGTGGGTAAGGGCCCCAGTGCATTGCTGTGCCCAGGGGCCTTAACAGCTGTTAAGACGGCTCTGCTTAGATGCATGTATAGTGGTAACAAAAACGGGTTTTATGGTAAGAACTTACCTTTGTTAAAACTCTTACTGCAAGGTACACTGGGCTCCACAAGGAAAGACATAGGGGTGTAGAGTAGGATCTTGATCCGAGGCACCAACATGCTCAAAAGCTTTGACTGTTCCCAGAATGCATAGCGCCGCCTCCTCTATAACCCCGCCTCCCTGCACAGGAGCTCAGCTTTTAGTTAACCAGCCCAATGCAGTAGCAGGAAAAGAGACGACAACAGTTAGTAGCCACATACACCACACTCTCATGACAGGAGAAGTATCAGCGGCTAATGCCATACCAACCCAAAGAAGCTAAGTGCATCAGGGTGGGCGCCTTCTGGAGCCCAGTGTACCTCGCAGAAGGAGTTACCTAGCAACAAGGGTCATGGCCTCAAAGGGAATGTCATAATCATAAGACGGGAAGAGGGTGACACTTTGGAGAGGCAGAGGGTAACAGGAGAGAGAGGGTGATGGGTTTATAGTGACGCAGGGGAGAGGAAGAGGGTGAGGCAGTGGGTGAAGGAGACATAGTGGGAGACGGAGAGACAGTGGGTGACAGAGAGAGGGTGACAATGAGAGGCAGTGTGGGTAACACAGAGGAAAGGGTGACGAGAAAAAAGTGGGTGATGCCAGGGGGAGGTGGCAGTGGGTAACAAGGAGAAGGGGGACAGGGAGAGGCAGTGGGTCTGTAGAAATAGGAGGGAGTAGTGAGACATTTGTAGTGAAGTTTACAGAGACATGAAGGGAAAGTATCGCTGGGGAAACAGACAGAAGAAAACATGGAAGCTTAACACAATAACTGAGAGGAGAGGAAACGAGAAAGCGAGAGGGGGGGAGAGAGAGAGGGGGAGAGAGAGAGAGAAAGAGATGGGGTGGGGGAGGAAGGGGCTACTGAACCCAGCAAACAGCCTAATATATCCTATCTAAAAATCAATAAAGCACAAGTGCATATACACACATACATATATACATATATGAATCTATTTATGTGGCTGCACCAGAGAAGATAGTCAGTGCTGGCACTGCTGCCCACTTCCCTGTCCTGAAGCCCCCTCACTGACCTTGTGCCCATGAGGGCTGCTGCTGCCCTACCACGTCCGGGTGCTGCCGAGTCGCCTGTCTGATTCACGTGCGGCCCGCCAAGCACCAGCGGCTGCCGGTCAGTCGCATGTTGCTTGTGGCTGGACCGTGGAGGAGGGGAGGAGAGAGAAGGGGAAAGCCTCCCCTCTCCTCAGAAACTTCCGGCTTTACTACAGCCGGCTGCCTGCAGCGTACTGTAATGAGTCACTCTGACTCATTACTGCTGCCACTGCCACTGGGCCCTTAATCGCGGCGGGCACCAGTGAACTGCGCCACCGCTTCTTTTTTCAAGGGACTGCTTTTTGTTTTTTTAAGTGCCAGACATGACAGGGGGGGCCCGGGCCCGCGTGCCCCCCCCCCCCCCCCTGGATCCGCCACTGGCTCCACAAGACATAGGGGATGTCCTAAAGCAGTTCCTTATGGGAGGGGACGCACTGTAACGGGCACAAGAACCCGGCATCCAAAGGAAGCATCCTGGGAGGTGGCAGTTTCAAAGGCATAGAACTTTATGAACGTGTTCACTGAGGACCATGTAGCCGCCTTGCACAACTGTTCAAGGGTCGCACCACGGAGGGCCGCCCAAGAAGGTCCAACAGACCGAGTAGAATGGGCCGTAATGTGAGCAGGAGCTGATAGACAAGCCCCCACATAAGCATGTGCAATCACCATTCTAATCCATCTGGCCAAAGTTTGCTTGTGAGCAGGCCAGCCCCGTTTGTGAAATCCAAACAGCACAAAGAGAGAGTCAGATTTCCTAATAGAAGCAGTTCTCTTCACATAGATACGGAGAGTCTGTACCACATCCAAAGACCGCTCTTTGGGAGACAGATCAGGAGAAACAAGTGCCGGAACCACAATCTCCTGGTTAAGGTGGAACGAAGAAACCACCTTAGGCAAATAACCGGGACGAGTCCTAACAACCGCCCGGTCATGGTGAAATATCAGATATGGGGAACTACAAGACAAGGCACCCAAATCCGACACTCTTTTAGCTGAAGCAATAGCCAGCAGAAACACCACCTTAAGGGAAAGCCACTTAAGATCAGCTGAACCAAGAGGTTCAAACGGAGACTCTTGTAATGCCTCCAAAACAACCGACAAGTCCCAAAGAGCCACAGGCGGGACATAGGGAGGTTGGATACGCAACACACCCTGAGTGAAGGTATGCACATCAGGTAAGGTCACAATCTTTCTCTGAAACCACACTGACAAGGCAGAAATTTGAACCTTGAGGGAGGCTAGACGCAGGCCTGCTGAATAAAGGCCAATAACTTGGCTATACTAAACTTGGAAGCGTCATAATGGTTAGATGCGCACCAAACAAAGTTAGAATGCCAGACCCTATAGAAAATCCGAGCAGAAGCCAGTTTCCGGGCCCGCAACATAGTTTGAATGACCACCTCAGAAAACCCTTTATCCCTCAAGACGGAAGCTTCAAGAGCTACGCCGTCAAAGACAGCCAGGCTAGGTCCTGGTAGACACAGGGGCCCTGAACAAGGAGGTCTGGGCGTTGTGGAAATAGAATTGGACGCTCTGATGATAGGCCCTGCAGGTCTGAGAACCAGTGCCGTCTGGGCCACGCTGGCGCTATGAGAAGCAGAATTCCTCTTTCTTGCTTGAACTTCCGAATTCCCCTGGGCAGGAGAGACACCGGAGGGAACACGTACGGCAGCCAAAACCTCCACGGCACCGCCAGCGCATCCACGAATGCTGCTTAAGGATCCCTTGTCCTTGCTCCGAAGACTGGAACTTTGTGATTGTGTTGAGACGCCATCAGATCCACGTCTGGAAGGCCCCATTTTTCCACTAGGAGTTGAAACACTACTGGATGGAGGCCCCGCTCTCCAGCGTATACGTCCTGATGACTGAGAAAGTCCGCTTCCCAATTCAGGACTCCCGGAATGAATATTGCCGATATGGCCGGTAGATGGCGTTCCGCCCAATGTAGAATCCGTGAGACTTCCTTCATTGCCAAACAGCTTTGAGTGCTGCCTTGATGATTTATGTAAGCCACTGTGGTAGCGTTGTCCGACTGTACTTGAACAGGACAGTTCTGAATTAAATGCTGGGCCAGGTTCAACGCATTGAAGACCGCCCGCAATTCCAGAATGTTGATCGAGTGGAGAGATTCCTCCTTGGTCCACCGACCCTGAAGGGAGTGTTGCTCCAGCACCGCTCCCCAACCTCTGAGACTGGCATCTGTCGTCAACAGGACCCAGTCGGATATCCAGAAGGGACGGCCCCTGCACAATCGTTGGTCATGGAGCCACCAGTGCAGCGACAGACGGACCTCCGGAGTCAATGAGATCATGTGAGACCTGATCTGGTGAGGCAGGCCGTCCCACTTGGCTAGAATCAGCCTCTGGAGGGGGCGAGAATTAAATTGAGCATACTCCACCATGTCGAATGCTGATACCATGAGGCCCAGCACCTGCATCGCCGAATGTATCGACACTTGCGGACGAGAAAGGAAGCAACTAATCCTGTCCTGAAGCATCAGGACTTTCTCCTGAGACAAGAACAACCGCTGGTTGTGAGTGTCCAATAGCGCTCCCAGGTGCACCATGCTCTGAGCAGGGACCAGGGAGGATTTCTTCCAGTTGATGAGCCATCCGTGGGCTTGTAGAAACTAGACAGTCATATCCAGATGACGTAGGAGAATTTCTGGGGAATTTGCCAGGAATAACAAGTCATCCAGATACGGCAGTATCCTGACCCCTTGACGGCAGAGTACCACCGTCATCACTACCATAACTTTGGTGAAGACTCGCGGAGCCGTAGTTAAACCAAAAGGCAACGCCCGAAACTGGTAATGGAGGTTGCCAATCGCAAACCTCAGGTATTGCTGATGTGACACTGCTATAGGAATATGCAGGTAAGCATTCTGTATGTCCAGAGAGACCATGTAGTCCCCAGGTTCCAAGGCCAGAACTAGAGCGAAGGGTTTCCATACAGAACTTGGAAATTTTTTGACAAACCTGTTCAATGCCTTGAGGTTGAGAATGGGCCGGGAGGACCCATTCGGTTTCGGGACCAGAAACAGTGGAGAATAGTACCCCCGGCTCTCTGAGCAAGAGGCACCTGTACTACGACTCCTGTATCCAGGAGGGTCTGTACCACCGAATGTAGAGTGTTTGCCTTTGTCTGGTCCAACGGGAAGTCTGTCTGGCAAAATCGATGAGGGGGTCGGTGTTTGAAGGCTATGGCGTAACCTCGAGTGACGACTTCCCGTACCCAGGCATCTGAGGTGGTCTTCAACCATTCATGGGTATATCCTATAAGCCAGCCTACCACCCTGGGATCCCCCAGGGGGAGGCC